>NW_020664447.1:5954618-5970525 GCF_002925995.2 Terrapene triunguis
AGTCTCTAAGGTGCCACAAGTACTCCTGTTCTTTTTGTGGATACAGACTAACACAGCTGCTACGTTGAGTACCTTGTTAGTGAAGACTGAAGCAAAACAGATAGTAAGCACCTCAACTTTCTTGATATCAGTTACTAGCTCTCCTTCTCTGCTAAGTAGAGGACCTACACTTCCTTTCATCTTTCTCTTGCTTTTAATGTATTTGCAGAAAATATTACTGTCTTTTATGTCCCATGCTAGGTGTAACTCATTGTGCCTTAATCTTTCTGATTTTGTCCCTACAAACTTATGCTAATCTTTTGTACTCCTCCTTAGCAATGTATCCATGTTTTCTAGGATTCCTTTTAGATTTTTAGGTAAAGAGAGCCTGATAGATCCATACTGGCCTCTTACGATGCTTCCTATCTTTCCTTTGCATCGGTATAGTTTGCAGTTTTGCCTTAACATTAATCTCCTTGAGAAGCTGTCAGCTCTCCTGAACTCCTTTGTCCCTGACATTTCTTCTCCCCGCCCCCCCATTTACCTACCAGTTCTCAGTTTGTTAAAGTCTGCTTTTTTGAAGTCCATTGTCCTTATTCTAATGATTTCATTCCTTAGAATAATGAAAGCTATCATTTCATGATTACTTTAACCCAAATTGCCTTCCACCTTCTGATTCACAACCAATTCCTCCCTGTTGCTCAGAGTCAAGTCTAAAAGGTCTGCCCCCTGGTTACTTCCTCTACTTTCTGGAACAAAGTTGTCCCCTAATATATTCCAAGAAATTATGTTTTGCCATATTACTTTAACTACCCAGACATCTGTTGGAAAAGTCCCCTCATTATCCCAAACGAGTTCTGGTAATATTTCTGCTACTTGTTCTAGAAATGCTTCATTCACTTTCTCTTCCTGACTTGGTGGTCTCTCCCATGATGTACCCTTATCCCCTCCCCCAGCCTTATCTTTGCCCAGAGACTTTCAACTGGTTTCCTGCTCAGCTCCTTCTGAGCCTCAGAACACGTGTATATACTTTTGATGTATAATGCAACACCTCCTTCCTTCTTTCCCTGCCTCTCCTTCCTGAACAAGCGTATTAAAAAAAAAAAAAAAAAAAAAAAAAAAAAAAAATAAATATTAAAAAATTATATTAACCAAAAAGAATAATTTTTTTTTTTTTTTTTTTTACCTTAAAAAAAAAAAAAAAAGTAGTGTGTGTGTGGGGAAAATAGTGTTAGCTTCATTATCATATTTTCTTTTTCATTGAGTTAGTAGAGTTGTAATACTGCAAGAAAAACTGTTCATGGTATTTCCTATCTGATCAGAAAAAGGAAGCAGGGAAAAGTCTTAAGACTTATTTTGGTGGAGATTTTCAGCTCAATGAACTTTAGGTAGCCTGGATAAGATTCAGATAAGCATTCTAATTCTTCAGTGATTATCTTAAATGAACCTCCAAATGTTTAGAGGTTTGTCCATCACTAGCAGCTTTACCAAATTGCTCTCATTTAAATTCTAGCTACTCTCAGATTGGTACCCAAACAAGAACATTAATCTATCAAAAAATTTGTAACAGTGGCAGTTGCAGCCCTGCCCACAGGTAGAGGGGGGGATGAATTCTATTTTTACTGCTACTGTCACTCAGATCTTGTTTAGACTGTGTATTTGCCTCAGTTACAGCCAGCTAGTAGTAAGCAGGGGTAAACTGCGCTAGTACAAATCATATCAGATGCTTTGTCTATCCTAATGCAGTTAGGACTGGTGATTGGTCACCACTGTCTGAAATCCCCAGTGGAGATCAGTATGCTGCACAAAACTAAGTTTGGCTCACTTGAGGGGAGAGGTAAATTTCACCCTCAAAGAGGAACAGCCTTTGTAATAATAACCTAACACACTTCTGAAAATAATTTTATGTTCATTTACATATGCTTCTTTTGACTTAGTTGTTCGTTCACACACTTCTGCAACAGAATTTAAGATCTCACTAATATGCCTGTTCCTTAATCTAACATTATATAATCAGCAGCATTAAATATCTTTATCTGTTAGAGTTAACAGCTATGAAAGTGTTATTCTCTTAAACCTTGATTTCCCCCACCCCCCAAGTTAGGGAATTTTTGAAAAGGGCCTATCATTAATTTTTCTGGTCATATATTATTCTGCCACATGATGTCCTCCTAACCCAGGTTAAAGTCAGAGTGAATATACTTGATTCACCTCAGTAATGCAGTCAGAACCATCTCATGTACAGCAGAGCCACTGCAGATTTTATATGAAAGAGCATTGATCTTGTATTGAATGTTTACTTAACTGCATCTGCCAACACAGACTTCTGTTTCTTTAGAGAGTGAGGCACCTGTGTAATTTTTGTTCTTACTGTAGGTTAAATCTAAACATCCCCTCTAAGGCTGAGCATTCTAAACAAGGTTCTGAAATATCTGCAGTGGAATTCAAAAGCCTAAAAAGCAGATGCATTCCTATTTCATGCTGCTTTAGTTAACTTGTGCCAATTTCCCAAAAGCTGGCACTTTGTACAAACATAGCACCATTCCAGACTTTGCAAAAATTTATAACAAATAAAATTTCATCACACCATTTTAATGTAACATTGTTGCAAAATTTCACATTAAACAATTTAATAAAAATGAAATTTGAGACAAGAAATAGCCTTGAACAAAATTACAATTTTGTTAATACTTTGTTTTGATACAGCCCTAATTTTTAAATGTGACAATAATTTCATTTAAATGTGTTCTGGAGTGTATTTCTTTACAAGTCATCTTTCTGTCAAGAATGATTACTCTTTGGAATGCTGCCACAACAAATCCAGTCACACCTAGGACTTTATGGTGATTATTATGTTGCCATCTCAGGAATGCAGTAATAGGGATTAAACTCAGTGCTGCCTGTTTGAAACAGAAGCAACTATCACTTAAGCTAAAGGAAAATCTTCATTATCTCTCAGTAGGATAAGGTCTATGGTACAGTTGAATAATTCCTTCCACTAGGACAGTAAAGCTCAGTGATTGGATCAGAGCGTTGTGCATGTGATGACTAATCATTAAAAACAGACAACAATTTACGTATCAGGATAAACATTTCCAAAACTTTGTGGTTCAGAACATCTTACAAAAATAGAACCAGAACTGTGTTTACTAATCTGTTTTGGCTGTAACAATCCCTTGCAGACAGCAGACTAATTTCTTTTCTCAAGTCCCCTTCACACACTTTATGTATTGCCACCTATAAACCAAAAGAGAGATAGCCAGAGCTTCCTCCTCCCTGTCCATCTGGTCCACCATTGTGGTGACAATGTACATAGTCCATGCACTATGTACAGTGTCATACACTTAAATTGTGGTTGGATAATGGCAAAGGGAGGAAATTAGTGCAACAAAATACCTGAATATATTTGGAGCGATCATCTGCAAGTCAGGTTTTGATCATGTTCATTGAATAAAGGCTCCCTGACTATTAAGCATCTGACACCGTAGAACTATTTCTCCGAGGGGGGAAATATGATTTTGAATTTTAAGAAGATCCCATCCCTAAATTGTCTTCCACCAAAATAAAAACAAGAGAGTAGTGAGACTGAGTTGTAGAGGCCATTAATTTGAAAGACCCAGCCCCAATGAGCTGTTGAAGAATGCAGTTCAATATGGACAAAAATAGAATGAAAGGACTGGAAAAAAATAGGCTAATGGAAAGGGATTACATGGAGTAATATTTAAAATGAAACAGATAAACAAACAAACAAACAACACACACACCACACTTCAGTGTTATCTAAGGTATTTATCCCTATCACCACAGTATCTGGGAACAAGTTATATCCTGGAAAAAACTAGCACTGTTCTAAAATATTCATGAAATCTGTTTTGACAAGTCCATGAAGCATCTACTTAAATAGTAATAAAAGATTCTAATTGCACCCTAAGATTCCTACTGCAATCCCCCAACCAAGCAAAAAAAAAAAAAAAAAACCAACAGGCCATGCTATTGTGACCCAAAGCACTCCTATATTCACCCCCTAAACACTATTGTAAGCATCTTTGTACAAATATGGCTAGTGAGGCATCATTTGAAAACTAATAACTCTCTGGTAAATAATATCATGGTGAAATGTATGTAGCAACATTGTATGTAAATATATGAATTAACTCTGTACGATGTTATTAGCACATATTCAAAACCAGACAGTTCTGCCTAGGCAAAAATTCTTAATCAGATCTATCCTAGACAAAGGAATGTATGTTTATCCCAATTTACATATAGGTAGTAAACAGGATCATCTAGACAGCAGGGAGAGGAGATGGCAAGAAACAGAACAATATGCATTTCAACAAACAAGTGAGGGAAGAAAGCATGGAGCTTCCTTTACCACCAGACTCCATGTTGCCTTCCTCAGAGCTTGAATAAACTTTACTTTGAGGGGTATCCTTCAGAAGAATGCTCTTCAAAGATTCAATAGACTATAAAAGAAAGAGGTAGAGAACCCCAAGTTCTCACTTTAACCTAAGACAAAGGCACCAGCACCTTTGAGCCTTTGGAAAATATCCTGACTGAGGAGAGGGTCAGTCACCATCTTGCTGGAAGGCTGTGGGTGAGAAAGGCTATCTTGAACAAGAACTTGCTAGATTAAGTTTTAGACGTTTAGATGTGTGTTTTCACTTTTATTTGCTTGTAACCATTTCCAACATTCTCTTATACTTGAAGTTACTTAATCCTATTTTTTGTTAATAAACTTGTTTACTTTAATGTAAGCCAACAGTGCTGTGTTCATACTAAAGTGAATGTCAACTCCAGTTGATGTGGCAAACTGATGTGTTTTGTCTCATTAAAGCAGCAAATATCTTATTATTCCTCTGAACATTCCCACTGGGGAAGTTTGGGACTTGGGGTGTGTTCAAGTTGCATCTGCTAACATTAACCAAGTCTGGTAAAGACAAAAAGGTGTGTCTGTGATAACTGTTGGCAGGCTGTTGAATCAAAGTGGTTGAATCACAGCTGCACGGTATACAGAACATGGAGTGCAGGATGGCTGTGTGTATGGCCCAGGCAGGGAGCCATAAGTAGCAGAAGCATTTTGGGGGCACCCAGGGTTAAAATACAAGCAGTGAATTGCACCCCAGAACAGGATAGTTATATGTCAAGTAATGATATAAATGCCTTGAGCACAACCCAAGAGCTAATTAATCCTGTGTTCTATAAATTAATAGAAGGAATTGATCTGCATTGTGCACAGATGTAAACAGTTAATCATTTATTCTCTTTCTATTTGAAGCTGAAGCAAATAAGGAAAAAAAAATAATGAAAAACAAACCAATTTTGCCTCAGAGGAATGTTAATCAGCCTCCTAATGCTAGCAGGCTATAAACACCAAGTACTAATTAGTTTTAGATGATATTAGTAATGAGTCTCTAGTTCCTTGGGGGCAATAGACTAAGTTGGACTCAGATTTATTCCGATATTTATCAAGAGAGTTATTGTGACATGCAGTGTCAGCAGCTTGATTGAACATTATTAATGCCAGATATTCCCCATGAACTTCATGAGAGACAGAAATAACAGCTGGTTTAACACATCTGAGTACTAAGCAAGGATATCATTGTCAGTCTCCTCAGGACAAACAGTCTTATTTTGCGGTTACTTTCTCATATGCTTTTACCATTTCTGAGGCAGTTATCTGGGAGTCTCAGGTAAGACACCAATTGGGGGAGCTTTTTATATGAATTTGGTGGAGGGAATTGGACTGATATTCCTGGAGATTAGGAACCTGACCTAAAGCCCAGTGAAGACTTTCCATTGACTCTAGATGACCTTTGAACCAGGCCCCCAGTCCTCTAATTTACTGCAGAACAGGTACAGCACAGACAAGAGGATAATGTGTGTATGTGCAAGCTTCCCCCACCTGAAAGAGCCAATTGAATGGTTAAGAGAAAGTAGTTTAGTCTCCACTCCCATGTACTCTTTCTTTCTGCTGGGACTGCCAGAGGGTGGTAGCATTTTGTGTGATATATTCAGTAGGCACCGTACGAGTTCAATTCAGGTTAGCCCACCATTCTCCACCAACTTTTGGCCTATACTAAAATGGGCTGGATTTAAACTAGCAATTTAGGGGTTAAAGGATTGGTATTCTTTACCAATCCTTTGAGGCATCTAGTTACTACCACAGGATTAGTGATGGAGGATTGTAGCATACTGGAATAATCTGTTTTTCCCTCTATTACATATCTTTCAATATCCTTCCTCTTTAACTGTTCAGTAAAGTTACTCTACAGCAAGTTTTTAGTTGTTCCACTTGGCCCCTCTTGAATCTTCTCACAGCTACCTTTGGGTTGTTGCTTCCTTCCATTGTATTATCATTTCCAAAAGCAGTGCTTCCTCACAAGCAGACACTGTTCAAACTGTGAGAAGCTGCAAAGAGGTAGAACAGAGCCCTCCGATTCACAAACTCTGGGCTGCTTAACACAGGGTGTGCTCCTTTTAAATCAAAGGTGAAATAAATGTCACAGTGAGTCCTGAACTCCCAATCCACTGGTGCCAAGGTGATTAAAATGAAGCTTTCATAAATTAAACAAAATTTGAAGCGATATTAATAATGCTCTATTGCTATTCCCTTTATGGAAATTCAGCCATAAGTCCTTTATTTGTTAAGTACAGTAAGTAAGTCTTATAACTCTGCAAATGTTTATACAAAAAGAACTATAAACCTTTTCTAAATATATTAAATAGCCATCTTTTCAACTTCAGGATAAACAGTTCAATCCTCTCTCTTTTGGAAGGAAGTGCAAATAACAAAAGCTTAAAAAAAGTCACTGATACTAAAGGACTTTAGCAGCTCTAGTCCACAGTTAGTATCATACAAATATTAAGATGTAAGTGACTGAACTTTCCAGTTCTTCTAAGTCATATTTAACTAATGAAGAACTGCCCTTCCAAACCAACATCTATTGGAAGTACACTCTAAACCTTGTAGCCCTATAATTGTAACGAATAGGGAATTCACAAGCAGCTTCATAACTCCTAAAAATATTGAAGTCACCAGCCCTGCTACAGACTAAAGACCAGTATATACCAATTGCATACACTACTCCAGATCTAATGTAGGTTATACACTGTGAATAAGACAGAGCAACAGCATTATATAGTTTACTAGGTTTTTATTCCAGACATTTTTAAGACACAAAGGATTGTACTGCAAATACTGGTCTAGTGATTAGGGACCCAGCCTAGGAGTGGGGAGACCTGGGTTTGAGTATCTGCTCCACCACAGATCTCCTTTGTGACCTTAGGAAAGTCACTTATCCTCATCAACAGCCTATAAGAGAAGGAAGTTCTATTATTCCCATTTTAAAGATGGAGAACTGAGTTACAGATTTTACTACATTAAAAATGGCAAGGCACTTAAATAGTATGACAATGGGGGCCATGCAACTACCATAGATAGAAATAACTGCATCAGTAATTCCTCTCACTCAGGTACAATGCACCTATGTTCCCATCATATACCCATAAGTACCCTGCTTTAGCAGGGGAAACCAAAACTGCAACTAGCAGACTACTACAGGTTTGAATTTTAAAAATAATACAAGATGTTGAATAACCAGATTAAACTGGAATTTATTAGTCAAAGATCAATATAGCACAGTCCAGAAAGGAAGGTTATACATACCAAACTAATTCCAGAGAAGCAACTTTGCAGCTCAATTCACTCCCAACTAACAACCACCAACTCTCCCCCTTATATACCATGCATTTTCTTTGTCTCTTTTTCTGTGTAAATGACCTGTTGACCTATGTAGCGTTTCAAGTTATCTGGTCTACCTAGTTGATAAGCTAAAGACACCTGTAACCAAGTCATTTTGACAGAAAACATCTGTGGGTAGTTCCTGATAATGATCTAGTGGAAGATGCTTTGAGCGTCTCAATCACAGAAGCCGTTTACCCCTCATGAATCACAAGTAGTCCCTTTCTGGCCATCTGGACACATTCCCTAAGGGCCAATAGTTCAGATTAAGAGGACACCCAATCCACCATTGATAAGAAGCTAAAGCTCAGCCTAAATTCATCTTATTGATAACACAGTAGTTTCAGCTGAAGCTCAGTTAAGGTTCATCTTAAATATAAAGATTTATAGACACAAGGCATTGTGGGACTTTGTCTTACCTACTAATAATCATGGAAGTCTTGTTCACCTACTAACAAAGTCAAAAGTTTCAGACCACAGTCAGCATGGACTTTCAAGCGATCTCAGCAATCTTAACAATGATCAAGAAACCTTGGACATGGGCCCATTTCTGAAAATCCTTCAGCTATACGCTCCATTCTCCAGTCCCTAGCTTTCAAACATAAGACTGATGTAATTTTCCTTCAGGAGACACCTGTTGACTCCCTCTCTGCCAGCTGCTTATGACCTTGTGAGTTATTCTCTGCATAGCAAATATAGCCATGCTTCCTATGTTACAGCAGATCTTGTTGGCACAAAGCCACTCCCACCTAATACATCTGTGATGTTGTGAGAGTTGGACATTTTAGAGTGGCAAATGAGTACAAGCCCCTAACCTAGTCCAGATATTCTTCCTCAACTCACACATCCTGTCACCTATGTTCCAGAATATAGCAGTCAACACAACACCCGGAGATACACGAGAGTCAGATCAAAATGGAGTTCAGCTTTTGGACTGGGTCTCACTCTATGACCTTCAACTCATTCATGATCCAAAACAACAGGGTACTTTTCATTCTGCCAGATGAAAGCAAGACTGCTCCTCTGACCTCTCCTAGACCACTAGCACAGGCAATCATCCACTTCAGGCTATAGTGTATTGAAAAACTTCCCACATAGTCATCATCATCCAATCCTTTCCAAAGCTGGAGTAACCATACCTATTGTGAACACCAATAAAACACTCACTGGAGCTATCGGAAAGCAAATTGGGAGTCCATCAACTGCTACATCACTCATATCCCACACCATTTCTATTGATGAAGCTTGCATGTGGTTCACAAAAGCTATTTACAAACCTGCCACCTAGTCAATTCCAAGAGGTCTCTATAAGACCTATAGTCCCTGTCTAGATGAGGTGTATACAGAACTCCTCAAGGAATATGAAGAAAGTGGGAATCCAGACATTGCCAGACATCTTTTAAGTAACTTGAATGCTTCTAGAAGAGCAAGATGGGAGCAGGTCACCAAGGAACTAAACATGCAGAGATCCAGCCGCAAAGCCTGGGCACTAATCAGAAAACTTGGTGCTGCTCGGAAGCCTCCAGCATAGTGCCACTACCCAATCTTTCCAAACAGTATTGCTACCCACCTGATAAATGTTGCAAAAGTGGATAGGGACAAAACATTTGAAAGAGAAGTGAAAAAGAAAGGCAGTAATACACAAAGTGCATACCTGAAACCAAAGAAGGCTTCCAGCCTTTCACCTCAGATGAAATAGAAAGGGTGATCAAAACACTGAAAACAGATAAAGCCTGTGGGCTTCATAATATCTCCCCCAAATTCTTGAAGAACCTGGGGAAAAACTAGCAAACAATATGTAGCCATCTTTCTATCTGAAGTAATCCATAAGAATAAAATACTTCTGCTATACACCAACTCTTAGGGAATAGCCCTGCCAAAGCCTGAGACCACCAACTTGCAAAAAGTTACTGACACATCTCTTTGTTAAGCTGAATGTGTAAATTATTTGAAAGGCTTATCCTTCAAACAAATGCCCCCATTGTTGATGATATCCTGGGTATAGATCAAGCAGGTTTCAGATCAAACTGCTACACCTTTGATCAACTGCCGGCACTTACCACCTACATCAAGTGCCTTCCAGACCAGGCTTACTGTACAAACTGTCATTGGTCCTACTGCAATGGGTTGTCATGGCTGTGGATCTGTTACATAACATAAGAATGGCTGTACTGGGTCAGACCAAAGGTCCATCTAGCCCAGTATCCTGTCTACCGTCAGTGTCCAATGCCAGGTGCCCCAGAGGGAGTGAACCCAACAGGCAATGATCAAGTGATCTCTCTCCTGCCATCCATCTCCACCCTCTGACAAGCAGAGGCTAGGGACACCCTTCCTTACCCATCCTGGCTAATATCCATTAACGGACTTAACCTCCATGAATTTATCCAGTTCTCTTTTAAACGCTGTTATAGTCCTAGCCTTCACAACCTCCTCAGGCAAGGAGTTCCACAAGTTGACTGGCTGCTTGTTTTACTTGGACAAAAAAAACAAAAACAAAACAAAACAAAAACCCAGCTCCCAGAGGTCCCAAACAATGGTGTACCTCAGGGCTGGCATCAACACTTCAACTTCTTCACAAGTGACCTTCCCAACACCACTACCAGGTGTTTTATTAATGCAGATGACAATCAGCTGGCAGAACAGGACCAGGATTTCAGGTACCTAGAAGAAGTCCTGAATGCTGTCATGAAAGAGATGTTCCCCTATTGCGGTGGTTCTCAAACTTTTGTATCGGTGACCTCTTTCATACAGCAAGACTGAGTGCGACCCCCCCCTTATAAATTAAAAACATATTTTAAAATATTTAACACTATTATAAATGCTAGTGGCAAAGCGGGGTTTGGGGGTGGAGGCTGACAGCTTGCAATCCCCCCCCCCATAATAACCTTGCAACCCCCTGAGGGATCACAACCCCCAGTTTGAGAACTCCAGCCCTATTGTAAAAGATGGAGTCTTAAGCCAAGTACCATTTTTACCATATAATTATAAAATAAAATATAAATATTGTACTTACATTTCAATGTATAGTATATAGAACAGTATAAACAAATCATTGTATGAAATTTTTTTCACCACTGCTTTTTATGTAGCGTGTTGTAAAACTAGGTAAATATCTAGATGAGCTGATGTACCTGCTGGAAACCTATGCCTACCCACAGGGGTACACATATCCCTGGTTGAGAATCACTGATGTAAAGAGTCGATGTATCAGGCAAAGGTCATACTGTATCTGTTTCAACACATACTAACCTGAGGAACCTCAACTGCCCTATTTCCAGATTATTTTCATAGCTTCTGATTTTTTATGAGCCTTATGAGTAGAGGAGCTGAATGGGAGAAAAGTCTCTTCATTTTTGAACTGGAGCTCAGTTGGTTTTTCCAAAGAAAGAGTCAAGGGACAGGGGGAAAGAAGTGGGAAGTACTAAAGAATGAGAAGATGGCAATAGAATGAAAGAGAATAAATTGAAACGATATGAGAAGAGATGGTGAAGAAAAGCAGTTTGGTTCAGCTTCCAAGGATCAGACAGTTTCCTTTTTCTGCTTGGGAGTGTATAATTCATGTGGACATTTTGCCCATTTATGCCATACCAATTTGCTGCTTCCTTTTATCAAAGAAATGTGAACTGATTGCAGCTTACCAAGGTGACAATAAGCGTATATTTGTTCAGTTGAGAGCTGATGTTTCATCATTTAGGCATTTCTGTGTCACTCAAATGTTATGATATGCCTGAATGACAAATGCAGCTAGCTTTCTTGCCAAACTCTTCACGCCATGAACTCTTATATTTATTTGGCAAAAATTCTAATAGCGATTTATATATCTGTGTTTTCTGTCAGCTTCAATTCTCTTCTGCTACCTGCCTGCTACATACAAATATAGTTCTTGAACTCCTCCATCAGCCAAAGGGAAGAACATCTTACATCCTATAGTTATTTTATAAAGGAGGACAAAATAATTTTCCATACAGACATTCATCCAAAGAATAAGTAACTTTTGAGAAAAATTATCTACAGACATTGAAAAGGTGGAAAAGACTGATGGTTATGCAAGTTAGAATTGTTGCTACTCTGAAAAATCCCATATTTCTTATGCACCCATAACTGCATACAGTTCACCACCACCACCAGCATGCTAGTCCGTCCATCATTTCTGTTATTAAAAATGGTTTAAAATACCTGGAAATGAAACTAGCTTTGTAAACTTTTTCCAAATTCACTACAAATTCAAAAAAAAAAAAATGGTTTCTGTTTGATCCCACCCAATTTCTACCTCGCCCCCA
This sequence comes from Terrapene triunguis, assembly GCF_002925995.2. Lineage (NCBI taxonomy): Eukaryota > Metazoa > Chordata > Testudines > Emydidae > Terrapene > Terrapene triunguis. The sequence continues at coordinate 5,966,622 of NW_020664447.1, forward strand.
ATTTTTTTTTAGAACTGCCTGTGAACTGAAAAATTCACCCAGCTCCAGTCCCAACAGCTGTTTACATTAGGTAGTTAACAATATGGAGAGGATTTTCCCTGGGTCTGTACTACACCATATATGTCAAATTCATAAGCCCTACAAAATTTGTTATTTTTATGGTGTTTCACTAAATGCACAAAAATTGATGGAACGAATTAAGGTTCTGCAGATCATGCAAGCTGACGCACCATGGTTGAACACCATTGATATCAGTGTAACTTTGCCTAGAGCTAACTTTGCCTAAGTAATTTTGCCTAAGTTTCAAGAGAAAACTATAATAAAGAGTGAGTATACACTCACATCTAAATTCTGGAATATATTTTCTCAGTGAGAGCCAGACATGAAGCAGGGAAGCAATGGTTGTACTGATCATATAAGGAAACCACTCACTATCTAAAAATCTAAACAAAGATTACTATTACTGCTGCTCCAAAACAGAGCCGGTAGGGACAAATTTCATGTCCTATGCAATGGAACATGCAGGCTTGAATTCCTCATCACAAAGCCATACGTCACAACCCCATAGCTGCCCACTGCCTCTCACTCACATATTGGTAATTGCATCTCAGACAATGCTTAACTTACTGTTTCTGCTAAAATGACCAGCAGTGAACTAGTTAATGTTGACATTTTAATTTTCATCAGGCTCCAGCATTGGCCCATTGAAATGATTGAGGCAGTTCATACCTCAGAACTGTTTCATGCTATCTGAAGACTCAGGCATTATTTTATATTCCTTCACATTTTGAAAATTACTTTTGCACCATAAAGGCTTGAAACAATTTTAAAATAAATAAATCATAGCCGTAATTGAAGAGCACAATTTTGTGGCAACTTGAATAACTAAAAAAGGTAATTATGCAGTCACAAGTCGTATTGTAAAAATGTCCTGTTAATTACATGCAATAAAAAAAGGAATAGAAATTGACCTACTAAACTAAACTGCTTTTTTAAAAAGATTTATTTCAATCTAATTTGAATCAAAGACTTTTTCTTATCTCATCTCTCCCCAAATTCCAGCACGAGACATTAATACTCTGACTCCTCCCACTAATTATTAATGTACATACTACCTTTATGCATGCATCGCTTTGTAAACCAAAGTGTTCATACTTGGTTGTTGTAATCAGTCTTCATTCACTTGTGTTACCATGGTTATTGCTGAATGGTGTAGCAATATTTTCTCTGAGTATTTCTAGGGGCCTGATTCAAAGTCTGGTGAAGTCAGCATGAGTCTTTCCCACTCCCAGAGACCAAGAACATCCACTGTACCACGTGCTTGTCTTTGTTGGTCCAAGTTCAGGCACACACTAGGATTTCCACTCCTGTTGCATGTCATGAAGTCAGCTAAGACACCAACTCCTCCCCCCCCCCCGATTCTATGTCATTAGTTGATTTATTCTACTGTATACCCACTGAGTGTTCAAGAAAAGGCAATGCCTCTCTAGATGACATACTGTCACCACTGTGATCAGCAGAGGTACTCAATCTGGAGCTCATGTGATGTAAGAAAGACAGGGCATTCTCCCTGAAGGGGCCACAACATTGAACTTGCTTTCCACCTGGGTTCAAAATAGCCCAAATTTGTCTACTTTCAGGGCATGTTTTTAAGGGGGAGGGGGAGTGGGAGGGAAAGGAGAGAGAGAGAGTATTAGGAAGGTAGTTAATGATGTGAAGGGAGACTGCTTTAATTTGTCTGGTTCTGAGTTAGATAAATTGCTGAGGTTATAATGAAGGGGATTCTGATAATGGTGTTTTAATTAATGTCACATGCACTTAGATCAAATTGATAGATGCCCTTTCCTTCTCTTTACAAATTGACATAAATAAATGGGGACCTGTAGGGGATTAATATAATTTGTGAATTCATTTTTTCATGCAAACTTTTGTATAGCAGCTGCCCTACAGCACATTTTGAAATAGGCTAAAATCTCTTTAGGCCACCTCCAAGATAACAAAATTATTCCCACACACGCACAGGCTAATGGAATCCACTTTTGCCATTTGCCTGTATGAGCTAATGTAAATTCCCTGTGGTGTGAAATGGCTGAGTTAATAATGACTGAATACAGGATTTCTATCAATATTCTCCCATTTTGTGTGGTGTTTGCGTCACATTATGATGGCCAGTATGTTAACACAATAATAGGGTGAGATTAGGCAATAGTATCGTGTCTTTTGTCAGAGTTTTCAACCTCCAGAGCTATTAGAACACAAAACTCTCCAGGGGTAGCATGATTCTTTTTTAATTACAGCACAATTTTACATCTCCTTCTTGCTTTAGTGTGTGCATAAAATAGCTTTTTGCCATATATTTTCTAACAAGGTTGGCGCGAGATAGTTACTAGAATGAGCCTGAAAATAGATCTGCTTCTGAATTTGACAGTTGGTCCCTTTCTCTAATCTCAGATCCAAACACACGTGAACTTTGGGATCTGGATTTCAAGATAGAAACCCATCTTTGTTAGTAACTGGGGGCCCAATCCTGCAAACCCTTAATCATGTGAAGAATTCTTACTCATAAATCCATGGGACTAAATTCCTTGAGCTAAGGGTTTGCAGGATCAGGTTCTGGGTTTGAAATATTTTCTTCTTGAAACAATGTATATTATTAGGTTAAAGGAAAGGCTTGTTCTGACAAAATAAACATGGAAACCAAGGAGCTTTGAAGGAAAATTAAGCCACTGCTATTCACATATTTTATTTCTTAATTAAAAAACCCCACAAACACCCTTTCAGATGATTCAGACCTAGCAATATGAACAACTTCATAACTGCATGGACTTTTTTACTATTACTCTCTTCCTTCCTCACCTCCTGCTATTCATTCTACCAACTTATTACATCTTGTCTTAAATTATATTGTAAGATCTTTGGGACAGAGACTGGAGCTGGTTGAAATTTGAAACTTTTTTGGTTGAAAAATGGCTTTCATAAAAATTAAAATAGCTACAACGCATTTCTTCCATGAAGTGTTTCATATTATTGTCAAAATACTTCAGCCAAAAAAAAATTTTTTTTTTCATTTTGGGGGTGTTTGATGAAAACCTGAAAACTTTAAAAAAAACAAACAAAAAAAAACCTGAATAAACTTTTGCTTTCAACATTTTTCACAAATGCCAAAAAAACAACAACCCATTTTTCCAAATAGCTCTAGTAGGAACCATTTCTTCTTGTGTGTACATATAGTGCCCATCATAATGGAGCTCTGAGCCCTAATAGCACTTTTGGGTGCTACCACAATATAGACAGTATAAAAACCTCCAGCATTTGCTGAGGGATTGATGCTCATCTCAAAGTGCATTAACCCTACTCTGTTAATTGTAAGGCAAGTGCACTGGACCAAGCTTGTTATTACTATTGAATTCATCTGATTTTTCTTCAACAAAAAATAATCCAAAATGACTTTTCCTGTGGTGATTTTTTCCCCATAGTGCCTCTGGGACAATTGCTTTGATTGGCTTTGTTGTTCTACTAGGCACTTCTAGGGAATTCATGCCTCTTACAACAGCCACTCAATGTCATTATTTAATGCGCAGTATGCTATTGAGACTATGATTTTCAGTGAATTGAACGGATTTTCCCCTCCCTTCCATTTAATGACAGTACCATTATTAGAAGGTTAGTGTCCTGGGTTTTTGTTGTTGATGAGCCTTCCCTTGTACTAGTGGCTGATTAGTCTTGTTTCTTCTGTGTTTAATTATAATCCTGATAGAATGCTCGATATAAATGAATAACTGATCAGCATTCTCCGTGAGGTTGTTTTGACAAGACAGACAATAACTTTCTGTGTGGTGTCAGTCAGTTGTTTCAGGCCACTTTTCTGATGCACAGAAAAAATGGCTATGGGAGGAAAGACATA
>NW_020664447.1:5970535-6030471 GCF_002925995.2 Terrapene triunguis
GAGGAAAGGGATGAAGGAGGGTAAAGGGAAAGAAGTAAAAATAGATCAGTTACATGATATCGGAAAGTGATTTTGAAGGGAAAATAGACTGAAAAAAGACAGAGGAAAGGAAAAAAGTGAAGGAAATGAAAGGAAAAAGAATAAACGTAAGGGAGAAAGGATACATTTAAAAGGAAAGGGATAACATTTGCTGAGGGTGGCCCAGGACAATTTCTGTGTCTAGCTCTGCCTGGGTATCATGCCTGTTTTGTCTTTTGTTATATTTTTAATACAATTTCACTCTCCTGACTTTAAAAAAAAAAGTGTTTGCATCTATAGGTCAAATACAACTGTGTGAGTCATTCATAGACTCGTGATGTTACTAGATTTGAACCAACATCCTTGAGCTGAAAGGCCCTGAATACCCTTGTTAATTCCCCAGCCTTCTTATTAAACAGGATAAAAGTCAAAATGAGAAAATGCAGCTTGTTGCTTTGAAACTTTAAACATACTTTTTGGTTTTATGTTAAATATACATAGTTGACCAGAGAACTTTATCATCTGTTGTAGTCTACAGTTCCTGCTTCTATCTTCTTCTCTTTGTACATCCTTCCTGAAGAGATGAAATAAATACTTACTTGCCAATCCTGGCAGGTTTTGTCAGAAAGTGTAGTTGTTTGGAGAAGAGATTAATCAGTAAAGTTTTAATGCAATATATAATTAATCAGGAACTTGCTTACAACCGGGGTTGGCCACTTGCCAAACAATATCAGTTTTATAGACTATTACATTGTTGATTTAATCATTATTAGGTCTGCATTACCAGAAGCACTTCTCAGGTGCATTGAAAGCATAAGGCCAAAGGCTGAGGATGAAATCCTGGCCCCATTAAAGTCAATGCGAGTTTTACTATGGACTTTAGTGGGCTTTGGAGCAAGCTCTAGTATCCTATACAACCCCACCACCATTGTGTTGTCTCTTGGATGCATATGCTAATCCCCAAAACCCCCTGCTCTGACTGGGAGAACAGTGTGGGCCAAAAAGGAAGGGTGAGGTTGCAGCTTTAGAACTATCTCTGTACTGCTGCTCTATGGAGGGGAATGGCTGGTTGTTCAGCTCTTCTTCTAGTCCAACCCAACCACTCCCTGCCCCACCTTCCATGCTAGGACACAGGGAGTCTCTATAAGCCACAGCTTCATGATATGCAAAGATTGTAGACCCTCTGTCCTTACACTCAGACCGTAGCAATGGATTATACTATTGTTTAAAAAAATGACAGACATGTATGGGTTTATCATTTTATTTTGAAAACAAACCTTAACATTAAGCCAAGGGAAAAAGAGTTCCTAGACAAAGAAAACAAATTGCACCCAACAGCAGGTCTGAACTTGCTCTCCCATGGAGCTGAATTTGATGATTCCAGGTATGAATTTAGACCCTGAAGTAGTTAATAACTCAGTTAGACTTTCTATGTGGTGCAAAGAAATCCTGCCAAAAAGAGGATTGTTAATCTTTCTTTTTCAGTGGTGTTCATGGTCACGCTGTTAAGAGATGGTGCATAGATGGGATAGCAGTGAAGATAACTTAAGTAGCCAATCACAATATGGCCATGAATAACCAGGATCCCAAACCATATTCTACATGGATGAAATACCAGAAGGATACTATTATCCTAATGTTAGGCTGATAGCAGTCCAGAACCTATCTAAAAAGCCAAGTTGTCTCTCACTGAAGCCACTGGCAATTTTGCCTGTTACTTCAGTGGGATCAAGATCTGGCCCAGAATCTTCTAAATTATATATAAATCAGCCTGTCTCTCTACTCATTTTTTATGATACAAATTTGTTGATTGATAAATTATTTGGGTGAAAGCTGCTTTCTGAACAGCATTAAAGAGAGAAAAGAATAGGGACAATCTTTCCACTGGATGTCACTCTTAGCTTAGGTCTGGGCTATCCTAAGACTAGTGCATCAATAACAGAAAACTGGTCTCCTAGCTTTTTTTATATGAAAAGGTTTCTTATTTAATTCTATGGTTTATAGAATTAATTTGTTTTAAAGACGAGTTCTTAAAATGTAATAATAAAATGCCCCTCATGTTCTTTTTTGCCTGTGTATCTCTAATATAATATAGTTCTGTACAACAAATTAGGTTAGTTAAATTAGTTGATCACTGAAATCATACTATAAATGATATCCTTTTATGTCCATGCAATTACTGATTCTGTGTTGAGACTTGGACTTGACATAGGGTCTTCAGTATAAAGTTAATGGCATATTCTCTATTTTATATATATTCACAGCAAAAACTGCACTGTGCAGACAAACACAGTAATCCCACAATAAATGTCCCCATACATCACCATTTAATCTCTTTACTCAAAAGTGGGAATTTTTAAAAGCACTAAAAACTGTCAAAGTATATACTCTGCTACATAAATAAGTTTCCTCAAACACGGATCACTTAGCCAAAAAAGGTGTTTCTATCTGATAAAATGCATTGTGTGCTAAATCTTTATCAAATCCACATCAGAACATACTTTATTCTCAAAAGGTAGTCTATATACCAGATTAATTAGTGTTTGCTTATATTTACTCATTTTATCTTTGGACAAAATTGCATGCAACCAAAATAGCCAAGCTATGTTTAGATGTCAACAATACAAGAATTACTTATCAGAAGGGAAAATCCAAATCCACTAGGAGACTTTCAATTCTCTGAAGAAAAGAGGCAAAAAGTTCAGTGGAAATAGCTTTGCTTTTTCCTCTGAGAGGAAAAAAAAAATCGTAATTCAAAACTCTTTTTGTTAAGCCCTGACACAGTGTTCAGAGTATAGGGCCTGTTCCAAAGCCCTTCACAGCCAATGGAAAGACTCACTCAGACTTCAGTGGGCTTTGGATCAGCCTGATAGAGCACAGAAGACAGATCTTTGCCCCAGGGACCTATGAAGCAAATCCTACTGTTCTTTCCATAGCTGCTGAATTCCCTTGAAACAATAGGGTCACCTTGGAGAGAGGTGGTACTATAGAATTCTAAGAGCAAAGTACTGTGTTTGTATCTCCTGATCCTCTGCAGAGGCTTTGTGTCCTAGTGCAGTTTGGGTGTGGGAGGATGCACTACTACATGGATCCACCAGCCATTTGTTCCTCCACAGTGCGGAGTACAGGAGATATGGTCTTCAGCAGCCCTGAGACAGAGCAGACATCATGGAATGGTTAAGATTACATTCCCTCCCTTCACCCATTGCCCACCTCAGCACACAGATCATTTACTGCATGCTGGGAAGAGAATTTGATCCTAAGTAAATACACTTTTGAAAGTCATTTCAGTTTATGACAATGAGTTAAACTGCTTGTTAGTTGAAGTGGTGTTCTGTAATGCTCCATTAGAAGCAGCAATTCAAAATCTATCACATATAGATTTTGTTTGCCTCAATTCCATTAAGCTGTCACAGGGCACTTCTGGTTTTGTGGCATTTCATTTTGCATGACTCCTCAGGGTCAAAACCAGAACTGCACACAGCTGTCCCTTATAATTACATTTCAATGACAAGTCAGGTGTATGGTTTATGGCTTGATGCTCTAACAGAGTCAGCATTTAATAGCCAGAAACAAGCTTTGAAGCTAATGCCCCTTTAAAGTGATTGAGGAAGTTTGCAGCTTTGATACTTAAGTTTCAAATGAGTTTGCTAGAGAACTAGCAAGAGAAGACAAAATTCATACCAGCACGGAAGTCTTATGCTAGGGCCCCTTCAGTACCTTAGTCCTGCATTAAATAGGACATAAATGGAGACAAAAGCCTTATTTGTAGCTTTTGTACTGGGGAGACTTTCACCCACAGAGCACTGAGTCACATATGTGCAACTAGAAAGGCTAGAAACATCACTTAAATGTAAGTAAATTCTGTAGAATACCTCAAGAGCTCTATTAATCTGCATGTATGTCAACAATTGTCAGTATAACTTAGTACACTTGAACTAGCCCTCTGGGGCAGAGGTACAAGAGGCTTTGCTAGAAGCCTAAGCCCACTAGCCCCCCACCCCAATCAAAATGGCTTCTAGTTTTACCTGGGAATGGTGAGCTGCAGCTTACATTTGACCCCCTACCTGCCTTCCTCCCTCATAAACTTTGTTGTCTTCTGGCCAAAGGAGAGGGCTGATTGCCTGTTCTATCTCCATACAGAGTAAGTTGGGTAGGTGCTGACTATAGAGGCTGACATGGCCCCATTGCACAGCTGCAGGGGAGTGGTTGCTACTAAGTAAAGAACACTGTTCCCCAAATCCTAAAGCACCTTTGGAAAGTCAGAAAGCTGCCTGGCTTCTCCTAAACCAGAGTAGCAGAAGCTGGGAGTGTTTGTTGCACCAGCTGCTTTAGTAAGTGCAGTAATTTAGTACCAAATAGAGTGTTTTTTGTTTGTTGGTTGGTTGAGTTTCTCATACTGACTAAGTTTCTTCATTCCTGAGTTGGCAACAGCTCTCTCTGGGGGTGACAGGACAATTCAGCCTCTATGTCCAGTTATTTTTGATGTCTTTGCTGAGATTGATCATAAAGGTGTCAGTTGGTTTTAGTTATAATGGTAGTTTTTGAGCTGTAGATTCAGGATCTACATATGCATCTCATAATGTGTTGGGCTGGATTCACTTTGTAGTGGTTATCAAACAGCCATAAAATGGTTACCTTTATAACTGCCCGCTAGGGATGTGTTTTGCTGCCAGAAAGACACTGCAACAAGATATACAAAACCACCTGGTTTCTAGCAAGCAGGTTGTTAACTTTCTATTTAAATCTCCAACAAGTGTACAGGGCAGAGCCAGGAAGCAGGGCTGGGGAATGAAATTCCAAGTAGACCCTTAGGCCTGGTCTATACCTACCTACTTTGCTTAGGGCTGTGAAAAAATTTGGCCCCCAGGCACTATAATTAGGTTAACCTGGCACCCAGTGTAGATACAGCTAGGTTGATGGAAGAATTTGTCTGTCCGCTTAGCTACTGCCTCTCAGAGAGGTGGATTAACTACATCAACAGAAAAATCTGTTCTGTCAATTTAGGAAGCATCTACACTAGGGTGCCACAGTGGCACAAGTGCTGTATGCCCAGTTGTGTGCCAGATCTGTATTTTGGGTTGGTGCTTTGCTGTTTTGTGTGTCGTTGTATAAAGCTGTTTTATTTTGCTTGTGGCAATGAATGTGCTATAAAATCTTGAGGAGGAAAACTTGCAGAGGTCTCTTCCTTCATCATTGCCTTCTACAAGCTTATCCACACCATATCCCATTACCCCACTCTCAAGCCAGCTAGTTCCCCAACAGATTGTTATACAATAATCTTTTATCTTCATCTTTTGTGTTCATTTTGTAAAGAACATGAGCTTTAAGGGTTACATGATAAGTGATCTGCCAAATGTCATTCTACTTTGTTTTATCTGTGGGAAAGTTTAACAAAAAGGAGGCTATCAGCAGCCGAGACTTGTACTGGTTCAAGTTTCTGACCTTGTGAAGAATTGAGCTACACAGTGTTTACTCCCTACTTTTACTTGTATTTCCTTGCATAAATTCATGTTTCTAGCTGCTTATAACGTCATGAACTTTGCATAGAATTCATTTAAAAAACGAGTCACAGAAATAACATCATCTGATCCAAATAAACAATTATTGATTAAAAAAGGAATGCAGAACCAAAATTTAGGTCTGGTATAAGTGGGAACAAATCTCCCTAAGTTTTTATGGGATGTTAGATAAGTTTAATTAGTTATGTACTGATGTCCTAGCCAATAGACATTACAACCCGTTTTCTTTATTTCATTATATTCTTTTACAGTTAATGGCATGATTTTTCAGAGATAATATAGTGACTTCTTCCTTAACCCAGGCACATGCTTGCATTGGTTATGGAAATATGAATTAATAGTTTTAATTGTATGATAATCCCATGAATTCATTCTTTGTGCTCTTTGCTGTTGAATACCAGACAATTTCACAAATGTGACTTTTCCTCCTCCTTCCTCCCCATTCCCAGACAAAAATGCAGAGATGTGAAATGAATGGCCTGTTATAACTATATATAGAAGTTTTTGTATGGACACTTATACATGGAGAATCTTACTATATAGATTATACATAGGACACTGGATACATTACTTGCCTAGATGAGCCTACTATAAGGTGGGTGCATGACTGGTTGAAAAACTGTACTCAGAGAGTAGTTATGGTTCATGGTCAAACGGGAAGGGCATATTGAGTAGGGTCCAGTTCTATTCAATATCTTTATAATTTATTTGGATAATGGCATAGAGAGTACACTTATAAAGCTTGAATTATACCAAGCTGGAAGAGGTTGCAAACTCTTTGGAAGACAGGATTAGAATTCAAAATGATCTTGGAAAAACTGGAGGAATCATCTGAAATAAATAGAATTAAAGTCAGTAAGGATAAATGCATAGTACTACACTTAGGAAGGAATACTAATTTGTGCAAATACAAAATGGGAAGTGATTGCTTAGGAAGCAGTACTGCAGAAAAGGATCTGGAGGTTACAGTGGATCACAAACTAAATGTGAGTAGAAAATGCAATACAATTGTAAAAAAAAGTGAACATCATTCTGGGATTTATTAGCAGGAGTGTTGTAAGCAAGACCCAAGAAGTAATTCTTCTGCTCTGCTCAGCACTGGTAAGGCCTCAACTGGAGTACTGTGTCCAGTTCTGGGTACTACACTTCGGGAAAGATGTGGAAAAAATGGATAAAGTCCAGAGTAGAGCAATAAAAAATATTAAAGGTCTAGAAAACATGACTTATTAGGAAAGATTGAAAAAGTTGGGTTTCTTTAGTCTGGAGAAGGGAAGTGTGTGTGTGGGGGGGAACATAACACTCTTCAAATATGTAAAAGATTGTTATAAAGAGAAGGATGATAATTTGTTCTCCTTATCCACTGTGGCCAGGATAAGAAGTGATGATCTTAGAGTGCAGCAACGGAGATTTAAGTTAGACCAGTGGTTCTCAACCTATTTACTATTGTGGGCTGCATATACAGCTCTCTCTGTTATATGGGCTGCATCTGCACAATATATACCTATATGGCCCCGAGGATGTCACATGTGCCGCAGCTGTGTGCTGACTGGGCTGCAAGCAGCCCATGGGCAGCAGGTTGAAAGCCACTGAGTTAGACATTTTAAAAAAAACTTCCAAACTGGAACAAATTACTTCAGAAGGTTGTGGAATCTCTGTCAGTGGAGGTTTTAAAGAACTGGTTAGACAAGCACCTGTCAGGGACAGTCTAGATAATACTTAGTCCTGCCTGAATGCAGGGGCATGGATTAGATGACCTATCAAGGTCTCTTCCAGTCCTACATTTGTATGGTTCTATGATAATTCAGTAGGTTTTTGCAGACAACTCTACATTTTAAAAGATTATTCCTTCACTTCTAATATCTTATACTGAAGACAAAATGACACACAATTGACGATAAAGGAAAGTGACACGTGAAGTTAACACTGCAGATTGTGCTTAGTATTTACGTCTGTTGAAAAACAGCATCACTTAATGTGTGAATACTGTCTGAAACCTGCCTTAGGGAAGCCCAAGAGCTCTATGGAATTTTGCAGGCATGGAGCTTAGCCACAGACCAAGTGTGCTTTCCAGTGAGATCAAGTATATAACTCATTGCATTAAATGCATTCGCTACACAATGTTTAGTTACGTTCTGCTTCAGCAGCCGGGCCTTTAATACTTTCATTAAATTGCTACTGGTTATTCTTGTTTTTAAATAGGTAGAAATTACATTTTGCACCTTTTTACACTTGGAAATAAATGTCTTCCAGTTTCTTTGAGACTGTGAATTCAGCTGTAGAAGTATCAACGGTGCACTATGGTTATGTATGGATGTAAAAGGAGATAGCTACTTGTATTTAAATATTTTAATCTGATGTAGCTTCACGTCACTTACAATAACCAGCCAAATAAGTAAAAGCACAATAGGGAAAAGGTGAGGAGATCTTAAAAATACAGACGTAACTCATTTCTCCCCCCCCCCCCCCCGCAAAGATACTTTAAATGGGAGAAACAGTAGGGAAGGCCTGATCCTAATCCTTTTGAATTCAGTGGCAAAACTCTCACCAATTGCAATGGGACCAGGATTTTGAAGTGGGACTTGGATAGTTTTGTGGGATTGGCAACATGGAAACTTTCAGCTTTAGGCTCTTGATGTGGCAAAGTGATGCAAACAGGTGGGCCCCTGCATTGGTATGGAGCCCTTGAAATCAGTGGGGCGCTGTGCAGGCAGATGGGTTTGCTGGTATTTGTTAGATTGCAGGATGCTGATCTAGGATGCTAATTCCTATCCAAGTTATTATAAATGGAGAGTAGTTATCTGACTGCTGCTTGGGAGCCTATGTCAAATGAGTTTGGTGATCTCTGCCTCATCCTTGATGGACAAGCATCCATATACAAAACCAACCACAAATGGTGCTAATTAATCCCCTTGTTGCCAGTATCAAGAGAGGCTCAGCACTGACTCAGGCATGGAGATTGAACTAGCACTTAACTTCCTAGGATGTGTCTACAGTATGTGGGTTCCCCTCCCCCCCTTGCAAAACAAACCTGCCACTGGTTCAACTGCATTAGTAATAGCAGCAGTGGGATTCACACGGCTCCAGGCAGCAAGGAAACACGTCTATATGAAACAGTGCTTAGGGTATTGGCAACTGCTTGAAATCCTGTTTATTCTAGCACTCCTAATATTGCTAAGGAGGCACCAAAGGGGTAAAATGTATAGAAATGAGCCTAGTACACACAGTGTGCTAAATGCCTTTTCTAGATCAGGATTGAGGCACAGGGGAGTAGCAGACCAAATTCGGTGATGAATCCTGGTCACATGCCACTTGAGGCACATTGCGCATATGCTTAGAAGAAGGTTGTATTGCCCCTATTAGGCAGTGTCTGTTTTGTGAATAAATGGAGAACTTCTCTCTCCAGATCTGCTAATCTAGCACTGTTTATAAGCACCAAATTCACATAAAAATATTTAATTAAAAAAAAATATCTGGACACAACATTAATAGGAACCTATCCAAAATTCTGGCTTCATGGGGACTATGTTAAATAATCAACACAGGCAACAGAGCAGGAGCCCAACCTTTAATAACATGGGGTGTGGGGAGAATAAAGAAGAGAGACCTGATCATGCCAGAAAATCACCTGGGAGGACTCCTAAGGACTGGAAAGATAGCACTATTCACATTACAAGTAGTAACTTGTATGCTTTCTCCATCCCCAATTCATGAGGCAGGTTGGTCACAGGACTCAAATATGTAGAGTCCTTAGTATATTAATAGTATAAAAAAGGTCTTCCATTACTCCAACCAAGATAGATTCCCTGGTTGTCTGCCTTTATTTCAGCAACCTTATCCCTGACCACAGATTTGTTCTCCTTCTTTATATATGCTTTTCTGTTTTACATTTACTATTTCATCCCTATATGTGTTAGTTGGGATTGAAGCAAAGGGCCATTGATTTTGCTCCTTTGCCAGAAGCTCTGGTTCTCTTTGGGCGATTTGTTTCACTACTTTGTCCATGTTTTGAATTTATTGTATCATCTAGGGCTTAGATTCTTTTTCATAATCACTATAAATATTACGTAAAACTTATGCTTAACTCCATTTTAATTTTTGCTTTATATCTTACCTTTTAAGATGTGTGGTCTACAGGCATCAATAGTTTGGAGTCCTTTCTGGTGACCTTCAGAATGAAAATGCCTGACAGCCAAGTAACACCTTCATGCCATAAGAAAGTTGAGGCTTGGAAGGGGAGAGGAGAAAAATGATTGCTCTATTCATGAAGTGGGCTGCAGAATTAAAAAGGAAGAGCCTTGTTTTAGTGCAAACGTGCTACCCTTCCTAAACTATAATTTTTTAAATCTTGCATCTCGGCAGGTTGTTAAATTGAATGAATAGTTTAGTGATTGTCTGAAAGTCGATAGTTGAGTAAAGCTTTTAAAATAAATCCATTTCACGTTCTTTTCTTCTACACTGCACTTCTGTCTCTTCTTTCACTAGGCCCAGTTAGCAATTTTGTCACTGCTCTTGGTTATACCATCTCTGTAGTCATCTTGCATTATATGTGTGTCTACAGTGAGTGCCTGAGTGATTAGCAAAGATGTCTAAATGTGGCTCTTCCCATTAGTCTCCAATTACCAAAGCAATGTCCTGGAAATGGGGTGTGAGCTTTGAGGTTTTTGTCTTTTGATGTAGATATATTACCTAACACATACTTAGAAATTTAAGAATCCCTTTTGGGAGACAATCAATTTTGACATTTCTAGTCTCTAACACCAATTCAAAATAAAAGGTCTAGTTTTTTTTCTGTAACTTTCACCCCATATTCTTAATTTTAAAATTGTATCTTTCCTCCTATAGGATTTGCTCTTATACGCAAATATATATATTTTTTTCTTCCACAAAATTGGAGGACTTTTTTCCCCTCTGGATAGATCAAAGCATAACACATACAACCACTCCCTCTGAGAAAACGAGTCACGATGTCTCTGCTACCCATCCGCCTCCTGCTGTGGAGGAAGATAACTAATCAGCAAATCAAATCTATATTCTCTGACTTGTGATCATTCTCACCCAGATCAAAACATAAAAGTTTGGCATGAATTTTTTTTCCCAATCAACCTCATACCAAAACTTTTTTGCACACATTTTAATTCAAAGAGGAAAGCCCAAAATATGATGTCTTCATTGGCTGTAAATAAGATACATACACACAGTCAGCAGCGATACCTAAACATAAGTTCCTGAAATGCTGTTCTGTTATGATCCAAACTCATGACTAGGGCTCTGCTTGGTTATATATGAGTGTTTTTACCTAAATATATATAAATAATGTTACTACATGTGCCATCTCCTTGCCTTTGGTAGCCCTCCAGTAGCCAAAGTACTTTGTTTATTAAATGGTTTGTGGGGGCAAGATGAAGGTGGGAATGAAGAGAACCTCATGAGGAAAGGATCAGCAGTATCAACCCCCTTTTCAGGGAAGGGAGAAAGTGCTTCACTCCACTATGCTGCTCTCATTCTTCCTCTAATGAATATGTAAGACTGGTATTGTTAAAAAAATCAAAAGCCCTGTGAAAAGATGGAGCTTGCATTGTATTTGCGTGAATAGGAATATTAAATAGCCTTAGAAGGTCCACAGTGGCCCAACTGTTGCAACCATCTTCAAGAGAACCTTGTTATCATAAAGATTTTGTGAAGACTCTTGTGCTTACTGATGCATGTCTTAACTATTGCAGATGCTGTAAGAAGCAAAAATGAGTCAACCTGATTTTTCATACTGTGGTAAACCTAGGGACATTAGCCAAGATTTTGTGGGCTGGTAATGGCATTAAAAGATAACTAGAGAAATTACGTATTTATATTTAACAATATTCATATCTTCTTTGGCACCATGTTAATTAGACAATTGTGATGCTGTTCAGGCTGCAGATCAAGTCTAACAAAGAGGAAAGAAAGTGAATCATAACTAGTCTATTATCCTAGTGGGAAATAGGGTGGTAGGAAATTCAAAGTTTAGCTATTATTTGAACTCTGACTTTGGGTCTTGAAATTCTTATTTAATTAGAACTGGATGAAACTGGTATCTGTGCTTCTCTAGTACATACACATGCCATTAACTCTTGGGCCAATATGGTAGGTCACGGTATATGCAGATTTTTACAACCAGATTGGATCAAATTCTCCAGTTACAATGACAGAGTCCAGTTGTATTAGTAGGGTTCCACCAGTAACTGAGATGTGACTAAAACCAAAGAAGTATCAGAGGGGTAGCCGTGTTAGTCTGGATCTGTAAAAAGCAACAGAGTCCTGTGGCGCCAACAGACGTATTGGAGCATAAGCTTTCGTGGGTAGCTAGCATGTATCCATCTACCCGAGCTGCAGTGTAGATGTATCCTGAAGGTGGGATTTTTAAAACCATTCCGCTCTGGCCTAATTTGACTCCCACATAAGTCAATGGTAAAATTCCCTTTGATTTTGGTGGTAGAGAGTTAAGTTGATGCTGAACATTTCTGTACATTTAGGGCAGATTTTTCAGGATTTATTTTATTTACCACTATTCACAGCAGTCATTGATGTCTGACACTGGTCAAATCACTTAGTCAATATAGGCCTCATTTGCCTCACTTGTGGAATGGGAATGCTTATCTACTTCATTGAGTGTTTGGGGGCATAATTATTTGCAAATGCTATGAGATCCTCTGCTGTGAAAGTGCAATAGGTATTTTTTTTCTCATAGAGCGGTGGTTTGTAATATAGTATAAATGGGAAAATTAATACTTAGTTAACTCATGTAAAACCTTTACATTTCTATAGTATCTTCCATTGGATGGTCTTAAATCACTCTTACAAATGCTTATTAAAGAAGGCTCACATCAGTCTGGTGAGCTCTGTAAGCATTAATATACCCATTGTACTGATGGGTAAAGTGAAATTAAGTGTCTTGCCCAAGGTCATATGGGTGATCTTGGCTTAACCTGGAATAGAACCTAAGCATCCTGGCACCTAATCAGTTGCTATAACTACTAGACCACATAGGGTATGTCTGCACTGCAATAAAACACCCACAGGTGGCCCATGTCAGCTGACTCAGGCTCACGAGGCTCGGGCTATGGGGCTATAAGATTGCAGTATAGATGCTCAGGCTGCAGCCTAGGCTCTGGGACCCTCCCCCATCGTAGGGTCCCGGAGCCCCGGCTCCAGTGTGAGCCTGAACGTCGACACAGCAATTTGATAGTCCCTCTGCCCAAGGCCTGAGAGCTTGAGTCAGCTGACACAGGCCAGCTGCAGTATAGACATAGTATCACAGAGTTGGTAACAAGTGATTCAATCACCTTTCAGTGATTGAAAACTGTTGTCATCTGGTGGCTGGGTATGGATATATGTAATGAATTAGTTGTGTTAGTTCAGTTCTTACTAAACAGGCAACCACACTGCAGAAACTGCTGTCATCAATGGCACTAATTGGCATCCTTGTTGCGAGCATCGGCAGAGAGCTTTCTACAAACCCCAAGGGGAGAAGAGCCAGGGACTTTAGGGACTTTGGCAAGAGCAATCTATTTTGCCTAGTAGGTACATGGATATTAGAGTGAGGGGCAGCAGCACAAAATCTTCAGATTCAGAGTTAGGGCATATTGGTGGGATTATAACATAGAAAGTTTTCTATGCTCATATGACACCTGTTCTGGGCACAAATAGAAAACTTAATTCTCAGGTCATCAGGCCAACACCTTTCACCATCTACATTAACTTAGGGAGAAATACTAAAGAAAAATGTGTCTAAATAAAATGTTACTTGAGAAAATCAGGACTGACTCCAACATTTGCATGTCTTGCAGATCGGTAATGTGTTTAATACTGGAAAGTCATTATGGTACATAGACTTGATAATACTGTCAGCTCCTGTCTGACCTTTTGATAATGCCTACATAGAACAATGTCAGTAATGGATACACTCTATGTGGGTGGTAATTGATAGTACAAAATGTTTTAAAAGTGAACATAATCTTCTCCTCATGATGACTAATGGGCACAAGGGAATGTCTTCTGAGATGTGACTAAAGGTAGGGCTTAAGGTAAAAGTTTGTCTTCTGAATGGACACGTGCTATAGATACATTAGGTAAAGGCAAATTTCTGAAGAGTACTCTATTGGTGATTGTGGGCCCAGTTCTCAAACTTGAGTATTGAAATTAGCATACAATTTTTTTATTAGTAGTGACTGAGAGGGGGGGAAAAGCGACACATTTTGTTAAAAAAAAATTTGAAGAATGAGTCCCTTTTTTCATTGAAGAATTTTGAAATGCTTCAAGCAGCTCCAGTTCTGAACTTCATACTGGTACCCAAATAAATAAATGTGTTAGGCACCTAAATATGGATCTGAGCATCCAAATGCAGAATCTGGACTCCAGACATAATTACCAAGGTTGAAAGTTGGGCCTATAGTCTTCAAAAAGAAACACTCTTCAAACCTCCGCTTCATTTCTAACGTGTTCAGGTTACCCTCTGATGGAAGAGTAAAGGTGCAGTCAAATTTTATTTTACAACTTCTTGCTCATAAATGCATCTTTCATGTCCTTCAAGAGGCCCAATTTGATTTAGGCTTTTACAAAGTTGATGAGGCAAGACACCTTCAGAGGCATGTTGAAGTGAATTTCCTTAAGATTCCTGTGTTAGTGGTGACAGTGATTATTAGATTTTTTTTTTAATGCAGATGAAGAAACTTTTCTGCAAATATATTGACAAGTCAGTTTTCCTTCCAGGGACAGGAATTTTTATAATTAAACACTATAGAGGGGACAACCAACCTGCCTGGCAGATCTATATAGCTTCCTGCCTCAGTCTTTCTAAATGATGGTGGTAATTTTGTCTGTGAAGGAAGGCATATGCTACACACACTGACCTGTTTTCTAGGCAGACAGAACAAATTACCTGCTTGTGAGGCAGCTTGGTTATCATGATGACCTATCTCCTAGGCAGATTTAAAAAGGGTAATATCTGTAAAGAGAAACTGCAATGATATAGTACTCTAGGATGCTAGGTATTTCTGAAAGCTGCTTTGAAGATTGAGTTTTTAAATGTGTGTGTGTGTGTGTGTGTGTGTGTGTGTGTGTGTGTGTGTGTGTGTGTGCGCACATGTCCATGTGCATGCACACACTCATACACACACACATTCTTTGCGTGTGTGTCTACTAATATTGCTTGTTCTAGAGTCACTGAAGGCAGGTACTGGAGTACACTCTCTCTCTCAGCGGGGGGCTGATCTTGCACCTCTCTCATTGGCTTTAGGGGAGATGGAAGACTGAATTCAGGGTTAGTTCCCCATTCCTCACACAAGCCAAACTCCCCATTGTGACCAACGAGAGTAAAGGGTATGTGAGGGATGTGAGACAGGGCCCGGAGTGATACTAGCTTGCATTTTCAAGCGTTGAATTTGAAATGAGCAATTAGAAATTAGTAACCTTCAGGCCCCATCAGAAACCAGAGAAAATTGATTTCAAAGTTAGTTTAGGGTAAACTCTGTAACTTTTAAAAAAAAAAAAAAAAAAAAAAAAGGAAAGAAAGCTTTCTGTTAATTTAATGGTTTAATACATTCGATTTAGCCAAATAGTTTAAAAGAAAATTACTTTAAAACCACTTTGAAACTGACTGTCACTGATTTCTAATGGGACTCCTTTGCCCCACCTCCCCAAATGTAATCTGCTTCAGAAGAGTGGCTTCATGTTGGATTAACCGGTCTCATTATATTTTAAGGCCTTCATTCCTTGTTTTAGTAATTTACTCTTCCTGGCAACTGGATGTAGTAGTCACTGTTTTTTAATTGCACACTGTTCTTTAATATGATGAGCTAAAAAGGCACTGGCTTGTATGTTTGCCAACTTGGCTTACTCAACACCCCCAACCTTGCAATATCTGCAAAGGAGACAGCCAGAATCTCAGGGGTTGTTTGCATTCTCTAGGGACAAGCAATGGGATGTTGATAGCTCTCTCTAGCAGCAGTAGTAGTTACCTAAAGGGGGTAGGCTAAACTGTAGAGGAATGGAGCTGTAGCACTGACTAGCAGTCCAAGGTTGGTACAGCTAGACTGCACCCTATGCTATCACAAAGAAGGATAAGAACTGCTCCCAACTGCCCGTGGAGAAATTCTGCTAGCCTTTTACTCTATCGGGAGAGCACTTCTGGGACCTATTGCTTGTGCAATGTACTTCCAGTGGCAGTGGCTTTAAAGCCCATAGAGATGTAAGACACACTACTCAAATATGGTGAGCCAAGTATATTTTAGTACACTTTCTTCAAATGCAATTCATAAAAAATGCAATTAAACATATGGAGCCGATCCTGCCATGTCTGAAAATACTAGAGCTATGCATTCTTTCATTAGACCATGTATATTTCATTTCTTTAGCATTTGATTGGGTTAGAGAAGAAATCTAGGAGGCTGTTCATACAGTGAGATGAAAAGCATGCATTCTATTTTAACTGGAAAAGTGGATTGACAGACTTCCAATGAAAATGTACGTTCCACTTCAAATAAAAATTAACTGAAGACATTCATTTCTAGGCAAATATTAAATGGTAATAACAGTACATTGCCTTTATTAATCCAATCCATGTGTTGCCTGCTTTTATATAATGCACCATCACCACCACCTGCTGCGTCATTCAATCTCAAAGTAGCATTAGGAAGATCATTCTTTTCAGGTAGACTAAGGGTGTCGGTATGAGGAATTTCTCATCCCATCTTTCTGAGCAAAATGCAGGATGACTGCATCTTTTACACACATTAATTTCATTTAATAAAATCTTTTTTTTGTATTGATTTATTAAAGAAAAATAAAGGTTGCCCTTTGAGCTGAATGATGAATCAATTGCCTATATATGATGGGCAAAACTACTGGAGATGTTCTAAAGACAGTCACCATTCATATATGAGTCTATATTAGACAGTTATGTTTTCCTTACTACAGTCTCTTTGATGAATTGCTTTTTCACTGTTCTTGATGCATTTTATGAGTTTGTTTCACTATAGCTGTTGCTAGTGTCTAATAGAATTCTCTTCCCTGCCTCAGCCTGCCTTTATTTTTGTGTGTGCAATGATTAGACCTAGTTATACTGCCAGCCCTGGGAGTTAATGTATGGTTGGATTTGATTGCTTCTTCCTGTTCAGCCCTGGTCCAGCTAATCATTGAAGTTGGGCGATTGGAGGATCTTATGCAGAACAGTGATTGCCTTGATAACTGTATACGCAGATTAGAGGATGCAGCTGTTTCTCCTCTATCCCTTTTTTGATTTGGTCCTTTAAAGATGGCCCTGTCTTGGTGCTAGGCTGGCTGAAAGAGATGGGTTACACAAGCTCATGGCAGTCTCACATATGTAATGGATCATATTTTGCATGGTTACACCTGTGCAACTCATTTGATGTCAATGGGATTTTTATGGGCCTATAATTTGATTTAAAATGCCTATCTGTATGCTGTTGTTGTTCTAGCTTTGACTTAAAGTTTAGTGATAACAGATTCTCTTCCCACGTGACAAGAATGGCAGAAGATTCTTCTTCAGTTAGCCCTTTGGCTCTTCAGCGCAGATCATTATTGCTTATGGGAGCTCCCAGGTTGAATGCCAGCTGTATGCAATGGAGTTCTGCACTGTGAAGAAAAGCTCCACAGTGTGGATCAGAGAGATGGGATATTGCCTGAAGATTCATACTTACTTTTTAAAGAGTAAGATCTTGTTATCTATAGTATCTAACAATACCGCAGTTACTTAACAAGGCAGGCAAATGCCCACCTAGGTATTTACACAAGATCCATCAAACAGGAAGTGTGTAAATTTGAAGGCGAGTATGAATTAATGCCCTAGGAATGTGAAATAATGCAGGATGTTTGAATTGCCCAAGTGCAATGGACCAGTGGCAGCTTTTCCTGCCTCCTAGAGTGAAGTGAAAAATATTGTCCCTAATAACTTTAAGTTGGAAGGTGTTAAAATTGGAATTTTTATTCAGATAGGTTACTATGTTTTTTTTTAAAGGTGTCTTTGGATATTATAGCTCTAAACTGGCCTAAAAGTTGAACACTGAGTGCTGTGGTGCACGTAATGTTAAATTAGTGGAGATATCCTATCTCCTAGAACTGGAAGGGACCTTGAAAGGTCATTGAGTCCAGCCCCCTGCCTTCACTATCAGGACCAAGTACTGATTTTTGCCCCAGATCCCTAAGTGGCCCCCTCAAGGATTGAACTCACAACCCTGGGTTTAGCAGGCCAATGCTCAAACCACTGAGCTATCCCTTATTCATGTGCTTTGACCTGACAAACAATAAATTAAACGTTAATATCCCAAATACCTCAAACACAGCTTTAAGTTACTTTGCAAGTCTAACTACAAGTACCTGGAATGACGGACATCCTGACTGGGAGGATTTCAGCCTAAAGTATATTTACAGAAGATGGCATACCCAGGGCAATGAGTAACGCTGTAACTCTCCTCCAAATGCAGATCCGGACATGCCAAAATCTGGTTCACTTTTATAGTACCATTTGCACTCTATAGCTTAGCTGAGCACTCAGACCTGTTTGTTTGATGTGGTATATGCCTACAAATCTTGGCTCACATTACAGAGTTGTACAAGTAGCTTTTCTGTATGGCCCTTTAAGGAAGGAACAGCACCAGTTGCTCTGGATATATCTTTGAGTTCTAAAACTGCGTGTAGAATGCATTCTGTGTAATGCAGTATTTTTGCTCTCATTTGCTTCATTTTGGGTAATAGGCTTTTGAAAACCTTCTGTCCCTCTGATTACTGAAGCACTGAACGAACAACAACAAAAAAAGCACATTCTGGGCAACCTCAGTGCTGTAATTTGACTCAACAACATTGGAGCAGTTGCCAAAATAACATTTAGTTCATTGGCACTGGCAGACCTATCTCTTCTGATGCTAAAAGCCCAATCCTTCACACAGCTGATATACTCGATAAACTCAGTGCTTCAGTGTTCCTCTGTTATGGGAAGGATATATTCCTTGGTGGTGCTGGTCTACAAATGGTTTCCTATGTTTGGCCAACAACCCGGAGAAGTGAAATAAAACTGTCATGGCATGCCATTGAGCACTGAAACAGTGTGCAAACATCCAATTTAATCCGTTCTACTGGGACTCCAGTGCAGCAATTTTAGCAGTCCATACTTTTGAACCCGCTGGGCATTTTATGGGGAAATCAGCATGAATGTTTGCGTAATGCTACTTCTCATTCCCACTCTTAATGGCAGTGACTGTAGCACTGCAGATTGAAGAAACTTATTTGTATTCCCAGCAGCATTCTGAGCAAAAAAATCTGATTATCTATTCTGGTGTGAATCTCCTGTTCTGCTAATCCCAATTCCATCTTTTTTGTGTGAGGGGTATTTTTAAGAACTGAGCTTTTACGAATACCTGAAAAATAATGTAGATTTTTTTTTTAAAGGATCTACCATTAATTAACCACGGAAATTACACATACTGGACATTGCCTTGGTACAAAAGAATATATGAAATATGACTTTTTTTTTTAAAAAAAATTACAAAGGGCAACTGAAATTTGTAGAGGTGTTGAACACAAAACCATTCGTAAAGGGTCTTGTAGGAGCTGTGAGTGAGTGTTCATCCCCTTTGAAAATCTAACCATCTGTTTCAAGTGCCTAAATAAGGTTTTCAGTGCCTAACTTGAAGCATCCACACTAGAAAATTTTGGCATTTATTCTTGAAATGAGTTTACCAGGGCTTCATAACTCACTAGTCATCCTTGGACACACTTTGGTACTAGTACCAGCAGAAAAAACTATTATGCGAACGTAAGAATGGCCATACTGGCTCAGACCAAAGGTCCACTAGCCCAGTATTCTGTCTTCCGACAGTGACCAATGCCAGCTGTCCCAGAGAGAATGAATAGAACAGGTAATCATCAAGTGATCCATCCTCTGTCACCCTTTCCCAGCTTCTGGCAAACAGAGGCTAAGGACACCATCTCTGCCCATCCTGGCTAATAGCTATTGATGGACCTATCCTCCATGAATTTATCTAGTTCTTTTTTGAACCCTGTTATAGTCTTGGCCTTCAGAACATCCTCTGGGCAAAGAGTTCCACAGGTTGATTATAAAACTCATATTAGCTGTTACTGCACATTTAATGCAGATCATGAAACGGCCACACAGATTTAAGCAATTCATCATGACTGTGTGACTAATCTGAAGAGGATGGAATAGTAAAGATGTTGCACATCATGACGGAGGTTGAAGGATTCCTAGTGGATTTATTGTTGAGTTTCCCAAGGATTTATTTAAAACCGATATAATGTGCTTTGAAGTAACATCTACATATGGCACAATGGGCAGTTGATACACCGATTTCTTATCATTACTGCACACTCCAAGCCTAGGGGGGAGATTGGCTCATAGTCAGGTATGTCTTTCAGGCTCAGGGTGGCAGAAATATCCATTAAAAACTAAATGCTGAAACTCCTCAGAAATGTTTTTGTAATTTTTCCTTGTTACCTTTCAAATGCCTCTGTAGCTTTTTCCTCTTCCCTTGGACTATTTCACTTTGACTCAGCAGCTAATGTAAGAGAACTTGGTAGTGGTTGTGATTCAGGGCAGTCATTTAAGAAGCATGTCATCTTTATCATCACAAATCTCTGTTTCTATCTTAGGAATGTTGACAAACTCAGACCTACAGTGCAGTGTGTTAGCTCAGCAAGCCACAGAACTGTACTCTCGTCCTTCAGGTTAGATTATTGTCATTTACTACTAATTGCACTTCGAAGCAGTTTTTCATAATGTTGCTACTCTTTGGCCTCTGACAAGTATAAGTGACTAGGATTAGAAGAAGAATTAAATGATCCAAGCACACCCAGGGGTGAAAGTGGTGTGTGTGTTTTTTTTAAAATTTAAAGGACTTACTGGTACTCCAGAGTCCTGAGCAGGGGGCGTGGCCTCAACTGGAAGAGACATGGCCTCAACCGGAAGAGGCAGGGCCTTTAAATTCCCCGGGCCCTTTAAATCAAGATTTAAAAGCCCCGGGGCTCCGGCTGTGGCTGGGAGCCCCAGGGCCTTTAAATCACCCCTAAGCTCCCAGCTGCAGAGGCGGCTGGGAGCCCCGGGGCTCAGGGGTGATTTAAAGGGTCCGTGGCTCCCGCCGCTACCACAGCGGAGCTCCAGGCCCTTTAAATCACCATAGGAGCCCTGCCGCCGCTACTTGGGGCTCCGGCAGCAGGGCTCGGGTGGCCCTTTAAAGTGCCACCCAAGCCTCGCTGCCAGAGCCCCCGCGGCAGGGCTCCGGCAGGGATTTAAAGGGCCCAGGGCTTCGCCGCTGCCGGGAGCCCCGGGCCCTTTAAATCACTGCCAGAGCCTTGCCGCCTCTACCTCAGGGCTCTGGCAGCGGGGCTCAGGAGGTGATTTAAATGGCCCGGAGCTCCAGCCGCTGCGGGGAGCCCCGGGCCCTTTAAATCACCAGCCGGTCTGGTCCAGCATGGCGAACTGGCTCTTGCCGGTACGCCGTACCGGGCCGAACTGGCTTACTTTCACCTCTGAGCACACCACACTCATTTTGACAATGCAATACTGGTTTCTGTTTACACAATGGAACAATTCTAAGTGTTTTTCTGTAATTCAGATATTTTTGCATTGCTTTATTATATTTGCAAAAAGAACAGGAGTACTTGTGGCACCTTAGAGACTAACAAATTTATTAGATGCATATGCATCCGAAGAAGTGGGTTGTAGCCCACGAAAGCTTATGCTCTAATAAATTTGTTAGTCTCTAGGGTGCCACAAGTACTCCTGTTCTTTTTGCGGATACAGACTAACATGGCTGCTACTCTGGAACCTGTTTGTTATATTTGAGAACATTGTCAATCTTTATTTCTGGTTGCAATACTGGAGCAAGCCTTTTTAGAACATGATCCAATGCTATTAATGTCTGTCTAGATTAAATTGACTTGTTTTGCATATTAGTGAACTGAACAGTCACCCTTTAGTGTACATTTCCTAGTTATGTTTTATTATGAAGAGCTCTGAGATGCTTAGTACAAAGACCTACCAAACATAACTGATTTATTATTTGAGTTCCAGTAGCACCAAAGAGCCCAGGGCCCCATTGTGTTTGGTGTTGTGCAAAACGCATAGGAATCAACAGACCATGCCCTGAAGTGCTTCTAGTCTAAATAGACAAGACAAGAAAAGGATAGAAAAAAGAAAATATCCCAATTTTACTGATGGGAAGCTGGAGCACAGACAGATCAAGGGACTTGGTCAAGGTCACACAGAAAGTTGATGGCAAAGCTGGGAATTGGTGAATCCAGATTTTCAGAGTGCAGACCCTAGTGCCTTAACCATGAGAACACCCTTCCTCTCTAATTCACCTTTGAATAAAGGCCAAACCTGCATTTCTTATGCAAAAAAGTCTTATTAAAACCAATGACGTTTTTTACATGAATAAAGACAGACCTGAGTTCAGTTCAAACTCCAGTCATCCTTTTCAGTTTCTCCTAACAGAGAGGAGGATATAAGATATGCTATTTTAAATGGTTAAGGCTAATCCATCGTCCACCATTCCTAAGGAGCAGAACTGAACTTAGGGGAAACCTGCCCCACCCCTTGCCTTCTGGAATTTGTTATTACAGTATATGTTTTTAGATTTTTTTTTTTCCAAATGGTATTGTGGAGAGACATTATGAGGTATAATAATGTGCAGGGTCAAAAGTCTAAGAAAATAGCAGTTTGTGTGATCATGTTTTTGATAATCCATGTTGTCAGTACAGTGATTCTCCTTAAAACACATCCGTTCCTGAGAGTATTCAAGATGTTCTCCAGGAACAATTAAACTGAATCTAAGGAAAGAAATGTACTGTCTGTCTTGAATGTTCTGGTGATTATTTTTCTGTTACATGATTATGGAACTAGTTCAGTACTGCTCAAATGTTTGAATACAGATATCTATACTTTACTTTCTCAGGAGTAATCCCATACAAAACCATTTATAGATGTTATATATGTCTAGTAGATACTTTCTTTTTGTGACCAAAAGCTAATTAAGAAATTCTAGAAGATTTAACATATATCAGACTCTGCAGGAATAAAGAATGCTATTATTTTCCACTTCAGGACCTAGTATATATATGTGTGTGTATACATATTGAGTGTGTGTCTTCAAGTGACAAATTTGGATCCAGAATCAGATTAAAATCTGAACTTCCAGCATTTCCAAAAGGGGCTTAAATCTGGTGATCTGGTTTGCTTCTAATAATACAGAGTGTTATCCAAAGCCCATTGAAGCCATTCAATCTACCTTACTTAGCCTTCACTATCAATTATCCTGGCAATATCCTACTAACTGCACAATGTGAATTGATTTAATTACTTTGGAGCTGAAAGGATGATTGCTTTCATGAACAGGAGTCCTTTTTTTTGGCCCTACCAGAAGATGTGCAAAGATAGACAGACTAACTATATAATATAATTATAATTAATATAAATATTTTATATCTATATTTAGGGGGAAAGAGCTCACAGAAATCTGCAAAAACATTTGTGCATGGAGAGTAGCTGAGGATGATGATGATATATCTCCAAGAGCACTGAAGTCTATTTAAGTGGTTTAGAAGCCTGGCCATCATCTGAAATGGAAACCGGAAGAGGGTTTCAAATGGTTAGTGCTGAATCTCAATTAGAATTGTACAGCAATCCTAGTGCAGATTTACATCAGAGCGATAGTATTGATTTGAAATTACTTTCCTGATTCCAAATGATTTTTTTCTAATTAAACTACCAATGTATAGCAAACTAGGGGGAGATTTTGCAAAGGCACAAATGGCAGGTAGTTAGATGGATAGCCCCCATCTGTTGCTTTGAAAATCAAACCCTTAAGCCTTTCTCATGAGGGATAAAATAGATTGGACCTCCCATCACACACTTTTATAGAGGAGATGTTTTAAAATGCCCTTTCCAAAGTAGCTGCACAAGGGACAGCCACACCACAGTCCTCCCAACAAGAAGGGGCCTCTTTCATTCTTTTTTTTTTTTTTAAGCTGGACAATGTTTGCAGCACTGCTACATCCATCTCTGGTCTCATCTGACGTATTCCATATGGTGCCAGGGAGGGATCTGAACATTGTGGTACAGTTGTGAATATTGGGAGGTGGGAAATTAGTTCGTATTATTAATGTTTTAGTATTTATTAGTTAATCTTAACCCTTTCCTTCCCTAGAGCCTGTTTTTACTGTTCCTGATACAGTCCCCTTTTGTTATATTGTTATTTTTGGGGGTGGCATTTCATTTGTTGGGGTTTGTATTGATGTATTTTATTTCTTGTGTCCTGAGTCATACTCCTTGTTAAGAGTAGTAGTAGTCATCTTCCTAGGGGACAACACCTCTTGTGTGCCAGGCACAGTGAGAGGGTTACCTTGGATGCCAGCAACAGGCATTGAAACAAAGAACCCAGGACCCAACCCCTGCAAGAAGGGGAGAGACGCCACTCCATATAACAGACACCAGGGAGGAGGATGGGGGGAGCTACACTTGCTAAATATAACACTTTGACACAGTTAATATAAAATTGTGCTTATTTTATTTTACATTTCCCATACAATGTTGCAAAGCTTGTCTGGCTGTATCAAAACATAAATCATGTTATATATTGGTAGCACTGAAAGTTCTGAACCTCCAAGGACACCCTTGGAATAATTTGCTTACACTATGAAGAAAGGCTTACGTTAGTCTAGCTGCAGGTGGAATGGTGCAAAGAAGGTTTCAAGATACCATACTCTGTCCTGCCAAAGCAGTGACACGATCGGAGCCTGTCTCCATTTCGACTCCCTTTCTGTCCTCCTTTGTGTTCAGTGAAAACATTATTTCCAGGGTCAGTTGTTTGTTTTAATGCAGATGCCTATGTAGATTAAACTCCTCCAAAGAACAGTGTGCATCTGCAATGGCAGAGAGCTAATTAGATGGATGTGGTGGGGAAAGCTTTATTGTGCTGAGGTTTAACAGTGAATGACTTCTGAGCGCCTTCTGAAATAAACTACCTGACTGGCTCTTCAGAGACATGCTATAGCCTGCCAGAAAGACACTTGATTCCTCTGTTGCCATTCGCTTCAGCCCCTGGGTACTGAAAAATATACTGTCCCTCTAACTCTGAAGATTCAAAGCATATTGTACAACATCCCTGTTGGGTGTTTTGGATGTCTGGAGGCTTTGGGACATATGAAGTACTAGTGGGATTTATAGTTTTGCCTTCTTTGTAGTAACCAATCCTTAGTCTTAGAAAGTCTCAGTGACTGAAATTTGGCAGTAGAATTCTGGGAAAAGCTTGCAACAAAGCCCTGGGAACTTCCATAGGTGCTGGAACTAGGGGTGCGGGGGGTGCTGCCGCCTTTGTGGCTTGAAGTGGTTTCCGTCCTATACAGGGTTTACAGTTTAGTTCAATGGCTCTCAGCACCCCCACTATAAAAATTGCTCCAGCACCACTGGGAACTTTTGCAATAGGAAACTGCCAGGTTTCTCAGAGCTTTACTCTGGAATGCTGGCAGGAATTAGCTGGACCAAGTTCACAGCTATAAGTGTTAAACAGTAAAGTCTGAATTCATGGTGTTGGAGAACTGTTCTAGCCCGTCTGGAAGAGATACAGGCACAACCACAGCAGTGATCCAGATGCTGGTCATGAATATATTTTTAAGTAACCAGACACTGTATAGTTTTAAAATGCAGAACTTCTGTTTGGGGCTGTATTACTTCTGATAAGCCACAACTGGCAAGGGGTGGATGCAGAGCTGGGTTTGGGGTGGGTGTAGAATACATCTCCCAATTAGAGACCCTCAAGTTATTTTAGTTGATTTAGCTACAGTTCCTCCTCCTACTGGGTGAGTGCAGGTCAGAGGAAGAAAGGAAACACCCATTAACAGGCCACACTTCCCTGCACCTGCTCCTCACTGCTGCCTGGTATTGAATTAGGGAACAGGGCTATGTTTCCCTCTCCACATTTTTTCTTTTAGAGGTGAGGTAGAACAAGGACTGTGGTATTGGCTGGCATCTTCACAGGCCCCTGGCTGGCTTGCTGTTTAAGAGAAGTCGGGCTCAGCCTTTCCTGTGATGTAGCAGTTATTCCCCAGCTGATCCCACTCTGGTGGCTTAATTAGCATTAGTGACCCCTGCTGTGACAGGGTGAGGGAGACTTACATAGGGAGAGCAGAGAACTCCTTCAAAGGAAGGAGACCCAGAAGGAAGGAGCAAGGGGAATTCCTGCTTTCTGAGAGGGGCCTGATGGAGGCAGACTGGAGAGAACCATAGGGAGCTGGTCAGGCTCCTATGAGAGGGCCTGAAGATAGGGCCTGTAAGAAGCAGAGAGGTTCCAAGGAGAAGCTGGCAGAGTCCCTGGAGAGGCAAAGCAGTAGGGGAAGCTGTTAGGAAGAAGGGCCTCCAGGGAAAAAAGTCCTGAGAAGCAGTGTTCAGCCTAAGGAGCAAAGAAGAAACTCTGCAGTCCCTTGGAGTAGGGGTGACCGTTGGAACTTCAGTGTACCCCGAGAGGGGCAGGAGAATCTTCTGTTTGAATGGGGGTTTTTTTGGACTTCTGTTACCCAGGAAGGGGAGAGAACTGGAAAGTGGTGACCTGACTAAAAGGTTAGGCCACAGAAGCCATTGTTAGAGACAGGCCATTGCAGGACCAATAAGGTGGCCAATAGGGGGTGCTGGAGACAAAGACTGCAGCAGCATGCTTTGACACCAGCAGGCACTAAGGCAGTGAGTGGAACAGTTCCACACAGGCTTTGCCATAATCTGTCCCTTTATGTAGAAATCTCTGTGCATGAGGGAGGTAACGTATTTACAAATAACACTTCCTGTGGTGCTGAGACTTTGGATGCATGTCATAGCATTATTTCTCTGGGTGCTGATGTATACGTCTCCATTAGATATGTTCTCTTTTACTTTGGGAAGTATATAGAGTCCAACTAGGCAAGTAAAGAAACTGGTAGGAGGTTGGCCTGAAGATTATCACAAGTGAAAAATGTTTGCTAACAAATTATTCCAAAAGAATAAGCAGACCTGGATTCTGTGTGCCTGACACTAGTTCATACTTCAGATGGTTTAAACTTTATATAGGGTTGTTTCCATACTTCACAGATCGTATACACAAAAGGGAAGAAAAGAACAAGGAGATAGATCTATTAAACAGTACATCAGGGAAGCAGGCAGCCAAGCAGTGCAATCGTATCAGTCATCACAAGCCTTTTCATACATTGAGTGGCTGGGAATAAGTTAACCATTTTTTTTTTTTATTAATAAGCAAGTAACCAACGAAGTTCTATGGGCTTGGCCATAGGAGGTTATCCATATCCATAAATCATATCTTTTTATTTGTGATTCATGTTGCAAGTTAGTTTCATTGTCAGTGCTTCCTATATTATTCTGAACCAGAGTGTGTGTGTGTATCTTTCTTTCATCAGTGTCTTGCAGCACTACCAGTGCTAGTAGGTGAGAGCTCACTTCCCTGTATTTGTGAGTCTTGGCTATGAGCCCTAATAACAAAGCAATATCTGGGGGTTATAACAAAGAGCAGTTTTGCTCCCAGGATACCTGTCTCTCAGGACATTGCCACTAGTTGGGAATAAAAATCTCCCCGGTACACCTTGTGTTCCCCAGCAGCAATCCCAAAAGTTGTCATATAGTTCCTTAAATTTTTGAAATTCCATAGGAAGATCAGCTTGAAAAATGTGCTTGATAAAAGAGGAGGAAGATGTCAGCTTTCCAAATATTTCATTCTTCTGCTTTGATTTGTCTCTGATCACTTTACACCAGTGAGAGGCAAATCCCAAATACAAAATTATTTTTGCCTGCATCTAGTTACTTTTAAGACCAGTCCTGTTCTTTTTCCAGAGAAATTTTTGCATGAATAAGTATTAAGCCCGTTAGTTTCAATCAACTCATGATACGCTATAAGATGGTGGGAGACAGTGGTTTCTCAAAAATGTGGCCCCAGGGACCATTACAAGGAAAATTACATTTACTTTTGAGTCTGAGTGGTCAAATATTAAATCAAGTGTCTTTCATTGTAATTGTATTTATTACAATTTTTAGATGAGCCAATATACAATATCCATTTACATCTGAAGGTTGGAAAAGGATGGAAATCAAAGATCTTTATTATACTACAGAGAATCTCTGAAATCATGAAATATCTGAAACCTGATTTTTTTCAAACCTTGTTTTACTTTCCTTTTTAAGACAACATTCAGCTTCCAGAAAAATAGTTCGGAATCAAAGTCCTGATGGTTTGTTTTGTGTATTCATTTCCATCCACTCTCTACTACCTGGTTGTGGCTGGCCCATAGGAAGGCATGCAGAAATATTTTGGGAGATGCTGTTCTTGCATGGTGTCCAGCTCATTTCTCAGACCAGTAGGCTTTCATAACATTTGGAAAAGCATCTGAAGTTTTGGTTGCTTTATCCAAACAGAACTTGTGAACCTTTTGAAGCTCACCTGTAAATTAATGAATATTTCTCCTTTTTAATCCGATTTAGCAGCCTCTGGTTACTCATTAAAGCCCCAATCCTACCAATACTTACCCATATTCTTATCTCTATCCACTAAATGGGACTTCTTGTATATAAAGTGTTCATTGGCATCAATGAAATTTACTCATGTGTAATGCTAAGCAGTTTGCAGCACTGGGGCCTGAGATAAGATCAGAAAAATTTTCTTTATATTGTGTAAGTAACAAAGTTTTCATGTAATAACTGTTTGTTTGGTATTCAAAAAGCTCTTTTGAAGGATCGTTTAAAAATATCTCCTTGAGTAGGTTTTAAAATGTAGCTTTTCTCTTACAAGCTACAGACGCACAAATGAAAAGATGCACTTGGGTACAGAGGCACTGCACTACTGGCATTTCAGAGCTGTTATTATTCAGAGAACAATTATTAATTCCACCTTCTCTTGTCTGCTAAAGCAGAATGTTATTCCATGCATGTGGTATATGGATCTCTCTATCTATTCATCCATTTATCTCTGTCTCTGGGCGTGATAAGTTATTTAAACCCTGGAATTTTAATTAACCGAGATACAAATGTGTTTTTCTCATCCATCTCCATTTCAGTAGAGCAATCTTATTGAGATGCATAATTTGCATCAGTGTCACCTGTGTCAGAATTCAGAAAGGATGGTAATGTATCACAATATTACACATAGGGAAACAGGATAAAGGGGAAAAGGCACCATTCATGTGTGAGGAGGATATTAATAAAAATAGATAATCACTTATCCATAGAACAGTTTAAGAGTGAAAAATATCTCTCGGCTTTTGCTTCTAAGTAACTAGTGATTTAACTTGACATTGGAACGTTTTGTTTGTGACATTAGCTCATCTCTTGGCATCAGCATCCAGCAGTTTTTTGGGAAGATAAAATCAGTGAACTAAGTAGTGACGAGACTCTAGACCTCTGGCTGCGGTCCATACAGTCTACCAGCTAAGCTGTAAGATTTATGTTTAATATCAGATATTAAATGAAAAAATGCATACTTCTTCTTTGATTTGTTTAATATGAGATTCTCCCATGATGAAAGATATTTTATCTTAAGATTCAAAGGGTATGATTCAAGATTAGATGAATTCTTTTCAGAGCCATAGGTCATTTTGTAATAAATATTTAATTGCACTGTGAGTCTAGGACTCATGGTGATGTATTGCATGTTCAAGTGAAAGTTGAGGGAAAAGTTAGATTACTGTGCCTAGGATATATGCTGTATAGTTAGGTTCCTCTCATTTCTTGTTTTATGGGAGAATGAGGCCAGAATATGATATCCTTACTCATTCCCATTGAGTATTCCCATGTTCCAGAAGCAGTCCTGTGGAGATCAAAGGGACTACTGGTGGAGTAAGGTACTACTCATGGAATAAGGGGCTATTCAACATGAGTGGGGATATTGCATACTAGAGAGCTGCTATGCCACAACTCTGCCACAAGGAGGCACCAGTGGTGAATCAACCCTTTCACTGAGGGGGGGGGGAAATAAAGATGGGATTTTCAAAAGTACCTGAAAGAGCAAGGAACTGAAATCTTATTGAAATTCCTTGGGAGTTTGGTGCCTAACTTCCTGAAAATCCCAGCCTACGTTTCTCACCTTCGCTCTTGCAAAGGCAGCCTTAAAAATATAAACTGCTGCAAATGCACCACTAAGGCTGAAAGTTTGCCACTGATTTTGCTGAAGATCCCTGGTTATGTAAAGGAAAATACTAGGCAAATTCAGTAGAACATCCATTGCTGCAACATAATTAGAACTAATTTTAACATTTAAAAATCCTAACTAAAAAATATAGATGTCATTTTGTGTATTATAATAAAAAATAGAAGAACATTGATCTATGCCGGCAATGGAGCCTGCCTTTTTGTTGGCAGTTCTTTTTGCTTCCTCTGCAAAATGTTCATGATCAGCATGCATTTATATATAGTGCTTCTCATCCAAAGATCTCAGTGTCGTTTACAAACACTAATTAACTTACCGGTAGTTCCATACCACCACTGCAAGGTCCCACTTTAGCAGTGAATAAATGGAATTGGAGAGATTATAAATTGTGACTTGGACTATGAACCCACACAAGGGAGGTTAAGAGGGAGTAGGATCTTGAGTCTGGGCATGGAGGAGTAAGTCAGGCTGTACATCTGTTTACTCTCTCCCTTGAGAAGGTATGGTGAGAGGTGAGAATCAGGGAGTGCAGGAGGAAATGGGTGGATCATTGGTCTACCCCTCCCTACTCACTAACCGAAATAGCTGAGCCAGTGCAAGGCAGATGGTAGTAAATTATTGCTGGTTAATGTCAAAATCTAGCCCTAAATAGCCTAAACCAATATTAGAACCCTGTCCTGTGTCTTTATCACACTGCAATCATCCTCCACAAAACATACATCATCCTAGATGAGTCTCCAGCCCACAGTCCTTAGCCTTGGAAACCAGGTCCTTATTCATTAAGGCCACAGTTCAG
Source organism: Terrapene triunguis (assembly GCF_002925995.2). NCBI lineage: Eukaryota > Metazoa > Chordata > Testudines > Emydidae > Terrapene > Terrapene triunguis. The sequence continues at coordinate 6,001,048 of NW_020664447.1, forward strand.
TAATATATTTAAGCATGTGCCTAACTTTACTTGAGCCATGTTATAACGGCTCTTTCTTTCTGAGCTTCTCTCCAGTCTGCTTCTCAGCCTTGTTCTGGTCTTTGATCATCTTATTATAATTCCACACATTTACTTTCTCCAATGCTTTTTTCATTACATTGTACAACCCTTTACTTTAAGGTGTCAGTGTTATTTCATCAACAGAAAGTGATTGCTACATTTCAGACGAATACATCTCAGCTCATAACCTCACACAAAATAATCAAAGAATTCACAGAATTTGTCAATGATTGAGTTTGAATGAGACTTTCAGGTAATGAGTCCACTGAGAGCCTGCTCTTTCAAACTATTCCTGTGCATAGCTGAATTCATGTGTGTAGTCCTATTGAAGTCTTTAACATGAAGGCAACAAGAAAATGGAATGGGAAAGTCAGTATGGGAGTAAAAATACATATGATTGTAACTGTATTGTTGCCTCCCTCAGTTGTAGTTCTAGGAAATTAAAGAAAATCTAAACTATCTGGAAGCACAGAAAATAGGCAATTTTTTTTTACAAGTATATCTGCTCGTGAGAGGTAAAATGAAGAAAACAAATATTTCTACTACAACGTTCTATTTGAGCCAGGTTTCTGTGTGCCATGAAAATCTGTGCTGAAGTCAAACTCTGTCTTCTTGTAACCCCGCCAGTGTTGTCCATCTGTTTTCTTCCTTCCTTTTTTTAGACTCTAATCACTATCTTCATTCCACTCCTTTCACATAGAGCAAAGGGTTTTTCTTTTCCACTGTCATGGACTATTGCAAATCAGTGCAGATGCTGCTAACCCTACCACTCTTCAGTAATTGCACATAAGAAGCTTTTCCTTTTCACATGGTGGTTCATGCACATCAGTGGAACTTGAAACTATCTGTGGGCCATACTGTTGGCTATGAAAGTAAGTGATGGAAGATGGAAAGGAACTGTAAGATAAAACTTGACACATAGTACGTAAACTAGGCAAAATGGAATGCAAACACAAAGCAATGTATTCATTTGTAAAAGGTGCACAATTCCTAATCATGCCACTTTCCATTCCTTCTTACCTACAAATGGAGTAAAACTGCTGTTGACTTCAGTGGGGCCAGGATTTCACCCTGGGTATGTTACCAGCCCTTTTTGTGATGCCCTCATGCCGCAGACCATTCTCCTGTGACCATCCAAAGTCCAGTGAGTTTTTCAGGATTTGTCTTTCAGTTTGTGGAAGTGCCGACAAAATTTCAGTGAGTGCACTTCGGAGATCTCTACACTCTTGTACAGGAGCTCCTTATGCTAGTGGCACTGAGGTGAAGAGTTATTCCTTGAAAGTGCATTTCCCCCAGGAAAGGTGCACAGTATGAAATCAAAGCTTTGTGAGAGTTCTGTATGAGGCTCTTCAGGCTAAGCTAGAAAAGGTTCACAGTTTGATGCTTTGTTATATTATTTTCCTTTGCTCTCTTACTTAATGGGATTTAGCTTTTATCCTATCCCAGATAAATGTCACTGTCAGCTACAGCTTCTTCTTTCTTTACTTACATATATGCTCGATGGGACTTTTATCTTTTTACAGCTCATAGCTAGAGTCCCTTTGCTTCCATGGATGTGTGAACAATTTCTATTCAGGTATTCTTCTTTTGAGAAGGCACATTATTTTATCACTGCAGTATGTGGTACAACAGAACTACACAGTAAAGGCCCATCAGAAATAACTAGTAGCACTAATACATGCCTGCAATGTCTAGTGCTTAAGGCAGCTTGGAAATGCTGGGAGGTAAAACAATGTCATTTAAAAGGTCATCCACCTCCTGTCCACTGTTTGTGATGAGAGAGCATTGACCGTTCCTAGCTATGGTTATTCAGAAGAACATAGAGTACATTCTTGAGATGGGCCCAAACCAGCAACTCACACTCAACACTCCTCCCCATTCCTGACTTTTCTTTTGGGGCGGGAGGAAGGGAAGTATATATTCAGATTCATTTTGTCCAAGCCAGACCCCAGAGCTTTGGCTTCAGGTCAGATCTAAAATGGGAAGAGTCTTATTCTCTGTATCTGGTTTGGATGCTGCTCAAACTAGTTGAAATCTGTTGAGGACAGCTGTTCTCCTGAGATTGCAGCCTGATATGGTAAAAATTTTACTGCATCCACCAATTGAATCCAATAGGGGATAATTTCTTTATGGAACCCCAGCTTAAGTTTTATGAAGACTCCAACCAGAACATCACCCTTATGTCTAGCTTAGGTTTCATCATATTAGTTTAATTTGTTGGTTAGACTTCCTGACAAAGAAATCAGAAAGAGACTCTGAGATATAAGATTGAGAATATAAAGATGGGCTTTGGGTTGACCTGGAACTGGTCAGCAAAGAGGTGGCACCTGGACCATAAGAGTGGATGAGATTACTTATGACTAGAGTGTAAGAAGAAAACTCAGGAGACAGGAAGCAGAGACTAGAACCTTGCAAAATGGCAAGGGAGAGGTTAAAGGAAGGAGCCACCAAAAGGTGATGAAAAGGTTAGAGTAGTAAGAGGAAATCAGGAGAGTAGTTTCAAAAGCCCAAGGAGGAAAGAGCATGTAGATAGAGGGCATGGCTGACTATCGGACCTAAGCAGCAGGTATATTGCGAATGATCAGCACAGAGAAGTCGACTTCCTGAAAAAGGCCAGGGAGAGGTCAGTGGTGATCTTCTTAAGAACAGTTTCTGGGGGAACAGGGATGGGTGTCATAGAGACTGAACAGCAGGGAATCCAAGAGTTAAAGCTAGTGGCGAGGTAGTCAAAGCAGTGGGACTTGACTACATGCACAAGGAGAAGGTGGAGAGGCATGACAGGTCAGGGAGCAGAACAAGAGAATGCTTAAAGGCTGAAAGGGAGAGGAGCAGGGAAAGGGGAATGAGTTGGTGGAAGCAGTGTGGATGACTGTAGATAAGGAAAAGTAAGGGGAGGTAGAGAGGATAAGAGATTTGAGACTTAATGCTAGATGTAATGGTTACACAAATGCCCCCCATGAGGCATGAAAAGCCTGGGAAAATATAAAGCAAATTATTGAACACAATATGAATCCTTAACCCCTGTCTGCATCCCTAGTTTAAATGCAAATAAAGCAAAAAAGGACACTGTAAATGCAGGTTAACTCCATTGCTAGCTCACCTGATTGCAACTAACTATTGTAGCATATGTGGTCTGTAAAACCATCCACTATTAGGAGAACCTAATCCCATCTCAGTGAATATTAAACAAAATGAGAGTTCTGCCTCTCAATATCCTTGGTTATTTTTGGTTTGTTAGATCCCTAATAGAAGTGCCTTTGGTATCTGATTCTGTTGATATAACCACTAGAAATACATTCAGAGAGCATTTGATTTAGAATTGATATTAGAAGCTCCACTATTGCAGGGCTGTACATAGTGATTCATTTCAGAGTGGTAGATTTCTTTTTTTCAGAATAAGAGATGCAGCAAAGTAATTGTTTTTGAAATTCCTAGATCAAAACGCTGGATGTTAAATAGAGTGCAGCTATCATATTCAGAAGCCTAATATAGGCAGCTTTCTTAAACTTAAAAACTAAGTGTGATTGTTGTAATGGTCTCATTTGCATGGCAGCTAAAAGGAATTGTTTCATGTTAGCCTTTGTAAGAGCTGATGCAGTTGAATGATTTTTTTTTTTGGCAACATCTTTCAGTTTGCCCACATCAAATAAACCTATTGGTTAGTATTGTGACTAGAGCAGAGCAAACTTGTTGTGTTTAATTTGACCCCCTCTTCACCTACCTCCCCCAGTAACAGCTGAAGATTGTTATACCTGAGAGAAAGAAGAGAGTTCTTCCTCTTTTTCACTTTGTGCATTTGAAATCACTTTGTGTACAGTCAGTTTCACTGTTTCCCCTGCGTAGTCAGGGCCTAAAGAGCTTGCACTCTGAGGCTGACTACACTGCTCCATGGTTTGGACTACAGGGATGTGAATAGCAATGAGCACCAAAGTGCTGCTCTGTACCTCCCCTCTGGGGACACTGCAGGTACAAACTAAAACATTCCTAGTGTTAATGTAATCCAGTTTGAAAGAGACTTCATTAATGCGAACTAGGAACCTTCAGGTTCGTGCCCGCAGCCTCCCCATGGTGGGAGCTACAGCACAGCACTTTGGTGCGCACTGCTATTCAACCCCCCCCCTCCTCCCCCCCGTAGTCTGAACTGCAGGTCACTGTAGACAAGCCTAAAGCAGACGAGACACATAAGGGATCAGTGACTGCTTGGAATGTAGAAGCCTGGTTTCTTGGTACCCAGCTCAGTGCCCTGTCCACTAGACTATGGTAGGCAGTGCTGCATCTCAAATAGATGTTATGTGCTACTTGTATTGTAAGTTGCTACTAGCAGGTCAGGCTTCTGTACCAGGTATAGACTGATTACAGGGCTTATTTCTCAGAGAGCTGCATGCCAGATGTGTTCACTATCTGATCCTTTAATGCTGTGCCAGGTATGGCGGCGGTTAGCTTAAAGTATTTTACACACAGTGCGACCTAGTGCCTGAACTGTATAATATAGTTTAGCATCCTATTACAGATGTAGTACTGTGGATCCCTGCACCCAACTGGAATCTCAGTGACCTAGAAATTGCATCATTGGAACTCTGTAGTGGTGCAATGGACTACATTAGTGTATTTGTTTGCAGTATGGGGCCTTAGTCAATTTCACATGTTTATGTGGGTCTTTCACACAGCAACGAGGGGGAGAGAGACATTTTAGAATAATAGGAACGGGTGACTAAAAAAGGAAACACAACCACCACCACCAACAACAAAAACCAACCCAAGATTTGGTGAGACAGTCTGGGCAGATGAAGATTCTGAAACTACTTTTAACTCACTTTTTGAATTTGACTAGAAATAAGGTTGATGATGTTCCTGAAAACCACAGAAAAGAAAAGAATTTCCCAAATTTGAAGTAGTTTTGTGAACCTGAAGAATATTGTGATGGCAGTGGTCACCAGATGGTACTGTCTTGCATTGACTTACCAGTTCTTTTTCTTGGTGTGTGAGAGAGATTTTAGAAATGTGGTGATAGTTTTATAATTCATTAGTCCTTTGAGAAAAGCTGTGACAGGTAGCAATGGGTTTGCTCTCTGCTATATACTCTCTATTTGGAGGCAATTCTCAGGGCAGAGTAGTTCCTTGGAATCCTGGCAGCAGTGTGTGGGGTGAGATTTCTGGAGGACAGTATTGTCTGCATGCTGGTTGTGACTGCCTCTATTTCAGGATAGATGCCTACATTCCAAGACTCTGTGCATGTGTGAGTGTGAGAACAAAGTAAGTGACACTTAAAGTATACCTAGACTCTGCACCATTGATTTCTCATCCTCTGGGAAGCTGAACTACAAGGCTTGAGACATCTGCTACTGCTCATGAGAGGGCTAGCACTGGTGTCAGAAATAGAACACCAGTGTCAGAATAAGGAGCAATAATTCATGGTTCATAAAACCTCAAACTACGCTAATTTCATCTATCCCTGGCCCTGGCATGTCTTTAGCTCTCTGTTGGAACATCCACATTCCATGATAGAACTTCAAGGGTTGTAGACTCATCCTGCACAATTCTGACAATGTTCACTAGTAAGAGAACTTACTCAGTTCTCACTACTCAGCTTACGGTAACTTTATTGTACTCTTTTTGGGACAAGTGCAGAGTTCCTTCTGTGGTTACTGCTTAGGTCTTACTCAGGCAAACCTCCTTTATCATCATCAATTGAGAGGCAGGGCCGGCTTTAGGAAGTGTGGGGCCCCGGCAGGGATGACTTAAAAAAAAAAAAAAAAGAAAAATGTAAAAAAAAAAGCCTTTCATTTCTTAGCAACCGGTTCCCTATAAAAAGTTCTGATTTAAGGGATGTGCCACAATATGTATTTTTTGTACCAATAGGGTTACCATACGTCCGTATTTTCCCGGACGGCGATTTAAGAACCAAAAAGCCTGACATGTCCGGGAAAATACGGATATATGTTAACCCTACCTAAAGTCCTTTTTCAAAAAGATGGGCTTGAACTAGAAATGAGCTCTGTTTCACATGTGTGGGTCCCCACCACTCCCTGGGGGTGTGCACATGTGTGGGTCCCAGCTGCTCCCTGCCCCCCTCATTGAAGCAGGTGTGCAGGGTTACTGCCCTGGGAACTGCAGGGCACCAATGGACATGGGGCTGGCTGGAGGCAGGGTAGGGGCTGACTGGAGGTAGGGTCTGGCTGCAGGCAGGGCAAGGGGTGCGGGGCTGGCTGGAGACAGGGGTGTGTGGGGTGGGCTGGCTGGCTTCAGGCAGGGCCAGAGGGGAGTGCGGCTTGGGTTGGCAGGGCTGGAGACAGAGGAGTGCGGGACTGGATGGCTTCAGCCAGGGGGGCGTGGCAGGGGTTGGCTGGAGACAGGGCAGGGGGTGCGGGGCTGGTGTGGGCAGGGCAGGGGGTGCGGGGCTGGTGTGGGCAGGGCAGGGGGTGCAGGGCTGGTGTGGGCAGGGCAGGGGGTGCGGGGGTTGGCTGGAGACAGGGCAGGGGGTGCGGCAGGGGCTGGCTGAGGGCAGGGGGTGCGGCAGGGGCTGGCTGTGGGCAGGGGGTGCGGCAGGGGCTGGCTGCAGGCAGGGGCAGGGAGTGCGGGGCTGGTGCGGGCAGGACGGGGGTGCAGGCAGGGGGGTGCGGGGCTAGAGGCAGGGCAGAGGGTGCGGGGCTGACTGGAGATGGGCTGGCTGCGGGCAGGGCAGGGGGTGCGGGTACAGCCCACCCTGTACGGTAAGTGCCCCCTCTTCCTCCCTCCCCCCCCCCACCGGGGTAGCAGCAGCAGCCGCCCAGGGCTTGGGGGCTATTTAAAGGGCCTGGGGCTCTCCTGCTTCCACCGCCCAGGCCCTTTCAATAGCAGCAGGAGCCCTGGGGAAGCAGCGGGGCTCCAGCGGCTATTTAAAGGGCCAGGGCGGTAGAAGCAACGGGAGCCCTGGACTTTTTAAATAGCCCCCAGAGTCCCGCATCCCTACCCCAGGGCTCCAGCAGTGGGGCTCTGGTGGCAATGTAAGGTGCCTGGGGCTCCAGCCCCTGCTAGGAGCCCCAGGCCCTTTAAATTGCTCCCTGGGGGAGCCGGGCCACCCAGGTACAGCACACCGGCGCTTGCCGGTACGCCGTACCGGGGCCCGATTCAGGGGAATTGGTTGAATTGGCCTAAAGCCGGCCCTGTTGAGAGGGGCCAGTTCATGGACTGTCCCACGGGCCAATGCAAGGGAGTGTTGGGCCATTACCTTTACACAATAGAAGCAGGCTCTGGAGAGCCACTGTGGCCTTGTTCACATGGGGAAATTGACCAGAATAGTAACTGTGGAATAGCTCCCTGTGTGGCAAACTATTCCAGAATAATTACGCTGCTCACACCTTACTTCCTCTTTCCAATCCCCTACCCAGGGCCGGCTCCAGGCACCAGCTTAACAAGCAGGTGCTTGGGGCGGCCAAGGGAGAGGGGCGGCACCTGCGGCAATTCGGGGGCGGCAGGTCCCTCACTCCCTCTAGGAGCGAAGGACCTGCTGCTGAACTGCCGCCGCTGATCACGGCTTTTGTTGTTGTTGTTGTTGTTGCTTGGGGCGGCAGAAATGCTGGAGCCGGCCCTGCCCCTACCTCCAGGCCCAGGCACACACTGATAGATAGGAAGCAGTGGGAGGAGGCAGGGAATTGGTGGAGCTTTGGCTTCATCCCACCCCCAGTGTGTCTAGTGACGGAGTTACAGCAGCATGTCACAAAGCACACACTGTGACAGAGATCGACCTGGTGTAGTTTATTCCCTCCTCCAGACAACAGGAAGACCCGGGAGGGAGATTGTGACTCGAGGGCAATCTCCTCCTAAGCTGTTCTAAGGGCAACACAGCAATGCTCAGCCCTTTACTTGGGGCTAGATCATAAACTGACTTTTTCTAGCCCTTAATAAGTGTTAATTTACATGATTCTTTACCTGCAGTGTGTAAATAAAATGAGCTGTGGTTTTAAAACAGATGCCTGCACAATCTCTTAGTGTTGTAAAGTGCCTGCAAATCCTCTTCCTGCATTTATCCGTATGCAGTTATCAAACAAATGGAGCAGAAGAACATCTTGAACTTGCAAAACACTTACATACTATAGAGCTTTTCAGGTCTTTTTTTTTTTTCCATGAAAGTTTGCACAGTGGGGAAACATAAGCAATCTATCAGCACTACTTTCTTTCACCTTCTGAGGGTATGTCTATACTTACCTCCGGGTCCAGTGGTAAGCAATCGATCTTCTGGGATCGATTTATCGCGTCTTGTCTAGACGCGATAAATCAATCCTGGATCGATCCCAGAAGTGCTCGCCGTCGACGCCGGTACTCCTGCTCCACGAGAGGAGTACGCGGAGTTGACGGGGGAGCCTGCCTGCCGTGTCTGGACCCGCGGTAAGTTCGAACTAAGGTACTTCGACTCTAGCTACGTTATTCACGTAGCTGAAGTTGCGTATCTTAGTTCGAAGTGGGGGGTTAGTGTGGACCAGGCCTTAGAAAGCTATAAAGCCCTTCTCATTATTATGGAAGAGCAGCAGCAGGTAGGCAGTACGTTATTATTTCGCATAGACAGTTTAATTTTTTCAGTTCTCAGTGTTTGAAGATAATTTGTGTAAAATTCATCACTAGTGTAATTTCATTGACTTCAGAGAGTTTACACAAAGCATGAAAATGGCCCCCTGACCTTAGTGCCAACATGAATTCTCTGGCACTAATAGGGGCTGGATGGGGAGGTCAGGGGGTGGTGGTGGGATGCTCATGTAAATTTTTCCTCAAAATGGATCCCAGCCCTTGATCCATAGTGATCAAAAGAGAATGGGGTGTAGGTTTGGTAGCTAATGAGAAGACGTATGGACCATTATCTTTTGATCACTATAGATTGAGGGCTGGGATCCATTTTAAAGTAAGCCACTGGTTTTCAGCAGATCATGGTTTGTCTCACTCTAGTTACATAAAACAACTATTTTCTGATCATTCCTGGACCCTGTTCTAGCTGCTGGAGTTTAAGTGAAAGTTTCTCTTCTTCCCTACGCCAGTGGTTCTCAAAGCTGGTCCTCCGCTTGTTCAGGGAAAGCCCCTGGTGGGCTGGGCCGGTTTGTTTATCTGCCGCGTCCACAGGTTTGGCCGATCGCGGCTCCCACTGGCCTGGACAGCACATCCCTCTCCCCGTGCTGCTTTCTGCAGCCCCTATTGGCCTGGAGTGTCGAACCGCGGCCAGTGGGAGCCACGATTGGCCAAACCTGCGGATGCGGCAGGTAAACAAACTGGCCCAGCCCAACAGGGGCTTTCCCTGAACAAGCAGCGGACCGGCTTTGATAGCCAGTGCCCTACGCCATTACCCATACCCCAGGGCTGAACCCAGGAGCTGTCATAAGACAATGTGGGGCCAGCAGCAGGTCAGATTAGGGTAAATGAGGGAGGCCTTCAGTGAGGGCATCTCTTCAGAGTCATTGCCAGTGTAGGCTACAGAATAAAGCTGTTTCCTTCCACCTTTGACCAAAATGCCATTGAGAATTACACTACCTGTTGCTCTTTTGGGATGAATTCACTTGAAATGAAGTGGGCTAGGCTGCTGCAGGGAGGTGTAACTTGTTTGTTTCAGAGCATGTAGGACATTTTCTCCAAAGTCTAAACAAGACTTCAGGAAGGCCAGGTAACTTCACATTTAAAAGGTGATGGGAAGAGATTAATGGGATGAGACGAAGCGGAGAAAAAAACCTTAGACTAAATATCAGGAAAAACTTCACAATGAAATCTAATAGGCTGCAGAAGAGCCTCCCAAGGGAAGTGGTAGAAGCCTCTGCTCTCCGGAGTGAGTAACACTTGAAATGAGATTGTGCAAAGTACTAGAAAACATGTTACAGTACATGAGTAATGTAATTCATCCTAGGCTGGATGAGTGGGATAGATCTACTGAGTTCCCTCCAGCTCCGATTTCTGAGGCTATAGCGTGAATCATTTGGGAACCCTGAACACTCTGTGTATTCTAAATCCACAGAATGTATTTCAAAATTCTCCCTGTTTCTCACTTACAATTACAGTGTAATCACCCATATGACAACAGTCAAACAGCATAAAACCTTGTTATAATGTTACTGAGCAAATGAAGTTATATCTCGGACACATCTGATGTTGTGGGTGTGTGGTTTTTTTTTTTTTTTTTTAGACATATAAAATACTTTATCAGATATTCTCTCCATCCCCGAGGCCTCAAGTATTGGCAACTGCCATAGGCACAATGGCAACCTACATCAATCAGTGGTCTGATCCAGCATGAAAAATCCTATATACCTGATGGAAAGACCTTGCCTATGACCTTACAATAATCTCCGTGCAGTAGAACCTCTCCATCCGCACAGAGCCTCATTTAATTTAATGAGGCTTTGTGCAGGCACAGCAGTCTGTCCACATGGAGTTCACTGTAGGAGCAGGGCCTTTGTGCTTTACATATCAGTTGTAAAATATCTACTGCTGGGCATTGTGTGATTGTGTGAGACTTTAATTTCCCAGCTATAGATTGGAGGACAAGTGCTGTTCATAATGGTAGGTAGGGCCCAGATATTCCTGGATGTGATGGCTGACAGATTTTTCCACCAAATAGTTACTGATCCAACAAGAGGTGATGCCATTTTTAGATTTAGAATTGGTAAGTGGTGGGGACCTCATAGAACAACTGGTTGTAGAGAACAACCCTAGTTCAAGAGATCATGAGTTCATTCCTTTGAAACTAAATGGAAGGATAAACAAAAACAGGTTTGCAGCTAGGATCCTTGAGTTCAAAAGGGCAGTGGGAATTAAGGGAATTAATTAGGGAAGTGGACTGGACTGAAGCACTGAGGAATCTGAATGTGGAGGAGGCTTGAAATTACTTTAAGTCAAAATTGCAGAAAGAGTCTGATCCTGCATCCCAAACAAGGAGAAAAAATTCATAGGGAAAGGTTGCAGACTAAGCTGGATGAACAAGCATCTCAAACAGGTTATTTTAGAGAGAGCCAACAAGGAATGGAAGATGGGAGGGATCAGTAAGGAAAGCTACCTCTTGGAGGTCAGAAAGTATAGGAAAAAAGTAAGAACTGCCAAAACCAAAAACAGAGGGACCTTGCCAAAGAAATTAAAACAAGTAGTAAACGTTTTTTTTTTCTTTAGCCCTATTATTTTTTTTTAAAATAAAAGAAAAGAAGTGGGTCTGCTTAGCACTGAGGATGGGGTGGAGATTAAAGATAATGTAGGTATGGCCCAACACCTAAATGAATATTAAAAACTGAAGCAAAATAAGAGTAATGAGGAGCTGGGGACAGTGACAGGGTGTCTAATAGAAATGAGGATATGGAAGTAGAAATGATCACAGCTGAGGTGGAAGTCAAACTCAGACAGTTTAATGGGACCAAATCAGGGGGCCTGGATAATATCCACCCAAGAATATTAAAGGAACTGGCACATTAAATTGCAAGCCAAATAGCAAGGATTTTTAATGAATCCATAAAGTGGACTGGAGAATTTCAGATATACCAATATTTAAGAAGGGGGGAGGGGGAAGTGACCGGAAAACTATAGTCCTGTTAGTTTGACCTGAGTTGCATGCAAGATCTTAGAACAAATTTTGAGAGAGAGTAGTTACGAATATAGAGGTAAATGGTAATTGGATAAAATACAACATGGTTTTACAAAAGAGAAGATTTTGCCAGTCCACCTAATCTTTCTTTGAGAAGATAACTGACAAAAGAAATGCAGTAGGTCAAATCTACCTGGATTTCAGTAAGGCATTTGATTCAGTTTCACATGGGAAATTAAACTGGAGAAGATGGGGATTAATGAGAGAATCAAAAGGTGGGTAAGGAACAGGTCATGCTGAAAGATGAACCATCAGGCTGGAAGGAGGTTACGAGTGGAGTGGCCTAAGGATTGGTCTTGGGACCACTCTTATTTAACACTTTAATGACCTTGCCACAAAAAGTGGGAGCGTGCTAATAAAATTGGTGGATGACACAAAGTTGGGAGGTAGTGCCAATATGGAGGAGGACCAGAAGATACAAAAACAATTTGGATGACCTTGAAAAGTGAACTGTTGAGAAATGGAATTAAATTTAATAGTGCCAAGTGCAAGGTCATGCATTTAGGGACTAACAACAAGAAGTTTTGCTATAGGCTGGGGATGTATTGGTTGGAAGCAACAGAGGAGGAGAAAGACCGGGTATATTGGTCAATCACAGGATGACTACAAGTAACCAATGTGATGTGGCTGTGGAAAAAGTCCTAGGATGCATCAGGTGAAATATTTCCAGTAGGTGTAACTTGTTTGTTACACCTATCAGTAGAGATAGGGAAGTGTTATTACTGTCACTGGTGAGACCTCATTTGGAATACTGTGTGCAGTTCTGGTCTCCCATGTTTAAGAAAGATGAATTCAAACTGGAACAGGTGCAGAGAAGGGCTACTAGGATGATCAGCGATACAGAGAACCTACCTTTAGCCTAACAAAATGAAGGCTGAGGGGAGATATGATAGGTCTCTATAAACATGTCAGAGGGATAAACAACAGAGAGGGAGAGGAGTTATGAAGGTTAAGGGCTAATGTTGGCACAAGAACAAATGGGTTTAAACTGGCCATCAACAAGTTTAGACTTGAAATTTGACAAAAGTTTCTAACCATTAGAAGTGAAGTTCTGGAATAGGCAAAAAAAGAACTTGTTTCAAGAGTGACTTTGATAAATTTAGGGAGGGGATGGAGATTGCCTACAATGGCCCATCTGCTCCACTGCTATTAATAAATAGCCCCAACAACTGGAGACTGGACAGTAGATGGGAAGAACTCTGAGTTAACAGAGAATTTTTTCCCAGATGTCTGTCCGGTGGGTCTCACTGACACTAACTGATCACCGTATTTGGGGTCAGGAAGGAATTTCCCCCCAGGTCAGATTGGCAGAGACCCATGGCATTTTTCACTTTCATCTGTGGGTCACTGTTGGTTTGAACTGGTGTACATGGTGGATTCTCTGTAACTTGAAGTCTTTATCAAGATCTGAAGACTTCAGTAATTCAGCCAGAGGTTATGCGCCTCTTACAGGAGTGCATGAGTGAAGTTCTGTGGACTTCAATGTGCAGGAGGGTCCTTTCTAGGGTGACCAGATGTTCCGATTTTATCGGGACTGTCCTGATATTTGCTTATTTGTCCCGCGTCCCAACCTACCTTCGGTCGGGACACGAATTGTCCCGATATTTTGCCTCCTCTCACAGGCAGAGTGGAGCCCGGAGGGGGCTCGCACCCCCCCGCCCCAACTCCGCCCCCTCACTGCCCCATTGGATCCCTCCCCAAATCCCCGCCCTGGCCCCGCCTCTTCCCCAAGCACGCTGCATTCCTCCTCCTCCCCCCTCCCTCCCAGGCTTGCGCTGATCAGCTGTATGGCGGCGCAAGTGCTGGAGGGAGGGGGGAGGTGGAGACGGAGCGGAGGCATGCTGGTGCGGGGGGAGGCGGGGCGTGGAGCTCCGGTGACCATTTTTTTTTCCCCTTTGCTCCGCCGCTGGCTTTTTTTGTTTGTTTTTTTTTTGCTCTGTCCCCCCCCCCCCACGTCCCGATATTTCATCTGTGTGATCTGGTCACCCTAGTCCCTTCTGGCCTTAAAGTCTCTGTGATTCCTTCAAAGTTTAAGTTAAAATTGCAGGAGGTACATCTTTCCAAGTTAGATAAACTTAGCTCCCTCAGATTTCTGGTGTGTGGATCTTTCAGATGAGACTTTAAAAACTGGGGACCTTTCTGCTCTGCACAGACATTGAAGATTCCATGGCACTTCTCATAAGAATACAGGTTTACCAATATCTCCTGTCTCCTTTCTATTGAACAGTGCATTGTGTGCTGGTTTCCCATCTATCTCTGCCCTCTGCCATGGAGGTGACTGCATGTAAGCGGCACTGTATGTACCTGTAGTTAGAAATCTGTAAAGACTTTTAGTCTTTATGTACATGTAATATGCTATTTGTACTTTACAATTTTTCCTCAGTAGACTTTCTAATTATGAAAAGCAATCAAAATAAGTTAGAACAGAAGATTTAATCAATACTCATCTCAACAATAAAAAAATATTACATCAAATCTATCAAAAGTAAACAGTAAAGGTTAGCTGGGAGTATTTAGCACAATTAAAACTTGCTAAATCTAAGGCAAGAGTGTGTTCAGAAGATAGATGAGTCTACCAAAGTGTGCATGTATAAATGGGCAGTAAAACAAAAACTTTGTGCCCTCTAGATTTGAACTTTCTGTCCATGCTTTTAGCCTTATTTCGTCTAGTGTGATGTCTATCCATGCCCTCTTGTTTTTGTAAGTGTAACAACTGAGTCTGCTTTAAAACCATCCGGAATAGAACAGCTTTGCAAATATATTAGTGTTTGTCTGGACTGAGGCACGTTGGGTGCTTTACGCTGTGTCACTAACAGGTTCCCCTAGTCCAGCATTGCCTTTCTTGGCTCCTTACACTGAGTGGTAAAACAGATGTTCCAAAGGCTAATAGAACCTTTTTCTTGTGCTTTGAGCAGAATGGCAGGTGTTCTTAGCATAGTTCTGGGAGGTCCAGTTTCTTTGGGAAAATTAGTTATGATGCTTCTTCCTTGTCTTCTGGTATGAATTCTTTTCCTTTTGCCTTCATTGTTGGGGAGCCAACCTGGTGACTCTCACGTGCCTAACCTGTCACACCTCGCTCTTCACACCATATGATGTCTGACACTGATGCACAAGTAGAGAGCAGCAGGGAATTAATAGAGCTGGTGGACAGGTGGCTGTGCCTGATGCTTTTAACATGCTGAGAGATGTTAACACAATGTCAAGAAAACTGTAAATATAACACCAGTGCCAAGTGGTGTGAATGACATACAGGCCTCAAAGGATGGCTGTAGTAGGGCGATCTGCCCCTTTAAGTCCTGGTCTAAGGAGAAACCCAGCAGGCAGGTGTTAGGAATCAGATGATTCAGCTAAACAGCAGCTAATGATTGGCTCCGATTACTAGCTGCAGATATGGGCAGGGCAGGCAGGAGAGAGACTTTCCTGAGCAGCAGCAGAAGGCTGTACCAGGGCACATAGCCCAGCGATCTCCCTGAGGCTAAGGGAGGGCTCTGACCCTTGAGCTACCGGGGTGGTTGAGGACCCTGCAGTGTCAGTTCAGGTCAGGACTATCACTTGTGGACAGGCCCATCAGACCATGCTGGTAGAAGTGTGAACTTCACTACTTCCACATGTGAAGTGTGGATCAGGTGATGCCCCTTGATGTAACACTGATGTTAGAGGCTTGGGACATCTTAAGGTAAGTGATGTGACAACCCCTATTTTCACGTTCACTGCAAACGGCTCTAGATAGGCTAAAAAGTTTTTATACACAGGCCAAAATTTTGAAAATTGGGTCCCTAAAGTCAGGCACTTAAAAACATACTTAGACTCCTAAATAAAACTGGGCTGGGTTTCAAAAGTAGTGAGCATCTACAACTGCTCCTGACATGGGCGGGAGCAGAGGCTGCTGGGCACCTTTCAGCATCAAGTCATTTGTATTTAGTAGCTAGCGTTAAGCATGCAAGTTTCAATAGGTCATCCAGACAGTTTAGCAGAGTCTACACTCTTGTTAATCAACTCCTAATGACTTTAGTGTGCTTTGGGTATATCACACAGAATGTATATATATATCTGTAACTACTTCTTGTGGTGTGCCTGTAACTTTAGTTTATGTGTTTGCCCTGAGTGGTGGAGGCTGGATCATATTATTTTCTAAAAAAGAATCTTAATATTTCCTTTATTGTCTTAGGAGAGTTTCCAGTGGCATATCAGAATATGATTAAATATTTTCAGAAGAGAAATTTAATCTTCTGGGCCATGTACATTATAAATTCTTGATGTCCTTAGAGTCTGTCTGCTCCAGTTATTGCTGCTGGCTTATGGCTTTTTTCCTATTTTCAGACTTTTGTCATGTTATTGTTCTCTTGATGTGGGAACTGTTACCATTAGATCTGATTCAGGTGGACGGTCAGACAGTCAGAACCTCCTGAACTTCATACCATTACAATGGGATAGATCAGGCTTTATGGGATATTGCTTCTGATGCTGTTGCTGCAGGCTCAGGCCTCCCAGTTTCTCTTTCTAAACATTGTCCTGTTAGTGCATAGAGCCGTTTCCTCATGCCACACTGCTGACTGTAGATGGAAGATCATTTAATTCACTAATTCAAAATGAACATTTCTTCTGTAATTGCCTCTGAATATGTGTAGAGTGGAATGAATGAAGAATTTTCGTTTAGCAAACATACAGCTGAATTGTACATCAAATTTGATTTGATGGGCTTTGCTTTTTTATTCCAAAATGGCTTTTATTGAACTTTCTGGCAAATGAGTTGGTCTTGGCAGGAATGCTTGGAGAAAGCTTGTATCTGCACAAATATACTTTACCTTAGATGCTGATTCAGGACCTTATGCTTATGAAGATTCTGGTTGCCTTAAAACAAGGAACAGAAACAATACCATGCAACTGGAGGGACAGAGAGTTTGAATATTGCATTATGGACACTGAATACTAATTACATTGAAGTCAGTGGAAGAACTCCCAGTGACTTAACAAGGGCTAAATTTGCTGAATAATGCATTGTTCTTAATGAATGTTGTGATGTTTCACTCATATTCTTTATGAAAACATGCTTATGATATGAATGACATAACTGAGATATACTTTATGCAAGATGGGTCTTGTAAGATATCATTGGCAAGGCTATAATTTACTGAAAATGATTATCCAATTTGTATGCATGTATCATTTCTGTATCTAAAGTTAGAAATATGGACTATGTAACAATTATAACTGGGTGTGTATTAGGAAGACACCCACCAGACAACAGGCCATCAAATTTGATGAGCCATCAGGAAGGAACAACAAAACCATGAAGATACTAATCTCTCTCCCTCCTGGGAGGCATCCGGGGACGTAACTGTGACACTACTAGGTCAGGTGGTCTTGTCACCTGATACTGAACATCACCTGGGACGACTTGTAACTTTCCACTGGGGGGTGGGTTGTCAAGTTGGGGGAAAAAAAGACTCCTGCTTTATGTAAATCCTATCTAAGGGTTGGGAGGAAGGCAAACAGAACTCCTCTTCTCCATGTTCTGTCTGCCTAAGAAGAAAGACTGCTAAAGCCACCCAAAGGGAAGGTGGGAGGGGAGTCCAGATTGAGATAGGGGTTCAGTCTGAAAAGGAATATAACTGGAACTCAGAACCACAGAAATTTTGCAACCTGCCTAAAATAACATTTAGGGTAAGAAATTACATTTTGTAACCTGTTTCTTAAGTATATTGAGCTTAGCTTGCATACTTTGGTTTATTTGCTCAGTAATCTGCTTTTGTTCTGTCTGTTATCTCTTATATTCACTTTAACTACAACAGGTGAATTTTAACTTATTTCTTGTTTATAATATAACCCAGTTTGTACAATTTCTAATGGGGGGGGGGGAGAGGGGCAAGAAGTCGTGCACATCTCTCTTCACATTGAGGAAGGGGACAGATTTTTATGAGCTTGCGCTGTGCAGATTTTTCTATGCCGCGCAAAACAGTATTATTTTTGGTTTATCTTCCAAAAAGGGGTGTGCATGTGAGTGTTGGGGGAGTCCTCTCACACAGAGCTGACTTCAGTCTGTGTCTGCAGCAGGGTGTGGCCCTACCTGTGTGTGTGCTGCAAGATGCCGTGGAGCCTAATTCAGCAAAGCAGGGAGCGGGAACCCAGGCTGATTGAGCAGGGGAGGCTCAGTGAAATCAGATGGCATCCAGAAGGGGGGGGTCCAACCCGTCACAAATGTGTTGTCCCTCTCTAGTGTAAACCAAGAAATAAAAAATTATGATTAAAAATGCCTATTTGGCACTGGAGTGGGACTGGGTGGTTCAGAGGACTCCTAACACTCTATGGAAGTTTGTACTTCTAGGTCTTTAGTTGGAATACAGGTCAGATTGGTAATGAGTTTTAATGTCTCCCAATGTGATGGCCTTTGAGTGGCATGTGTGAAATGAGTTTTTTGATCCCAGTCTAGCTCCAGCTGAACCACATTACAGATGATCTCTTTGTTGGCAGCGTCAGAGGAGAAATGAGAGACTGCCTAGCCTTGGGAAATGATGGAGTTTCCCTCAAAAATAGGATTGATAACATTTTGGAGAACCCCACACGGCCTGAACATGTTCTGTTGGACTCTTTTTCGATAGCCAGTGCATTTAAAATCACTCTAAAATCTATTGTTTGTCTATCTATCAAATTGTGGGGAATGGGGTCTATGGTTTTTTTTTTAAATTCTCTGACTGAATGTATGCTGTCAAATTTGTTTCCTCTGATTTTCAGTGGAGTTACTCTTCACTACAACAGTGTAACTCCGCATAGAATATGGACCATTAGTGATGATAGGTGTTTCAGTGACGCGTTAGGTAGCCCTCACTGAGCTGTCTAATAGATACAATGGCTTAATGGATGGGGGAGTCAAGAATCAGTATGCTACTGACTCTCTTCCTGAATTTAGGAAAGCAGCTTAATTTTCCTGATTTCTAAAATGGGATGGTTGGTACAAAGGAGGATTGAGGCCAGTGTTCTTAAAATGTTTGTCATGTCACAATAGGGTGACCAGATGTCCCAATATTCAGACGCATATTACCCCTCACCCTAGTCCTGATTTTTCACACTTGCTATCTGGTCACCTTACATCACAATGTGACCTTAATCAGATATTTTGACAGTGGCAGAGATAATGGATTGTCCTGAGGTGTATGTTCCAGCTCTCAGCCAAACTGCCACGTTCCAGTCTTCCTTACATTAATAGAAGGAATTTATGGTAACTTGTCATGAAATGGGAAATTGGCACTTCAGCTCAAATGTTGAGATGGTCCACCTAGCACTGCCATTGAGGTCAGCATGAGCTATGGGCGCTCCTCATGCGTTGTGCATCTCTCAGAACTGCATTTTTGAAAAACATTACCATACCTGAGAACTAGTCGGTAAACCGCTCATGCAGCAGCTGCTTTGATGATAATCAGGAGTGCAGAATCTCATTTAGTTTGTGTTCCAGCAAATCTCCCACTGCACTGAGTCACATCATCCAATTATAGACCACACTGCTGGACAGAATTCAAAAACAAAATGTTCTCAACGACTGGACAATGTAGTATTTCAGTGGCCACACATTCTTGAGGGGAGTGAAGGAAGCTTAAATACTAGAGTCACAAACTTGTTGGGTTGCCATGCAGGGATGCTGCCTTTCTTGTTTTTCTCCTGGAAAAAGTATTTGCAGGACACAGATTTGGGACCCAATCCTGCCTTCATACAAGTCAGTGGGAGTTTTATTGTTGAATTAAATGAGGGTGTCACACTGCCTGGTATAGGACACAAGCTAAGAGCGCCAATCTCAGGTCAGACTGCCAGAAAACAGGGTGTGTACCCCAAACTGGTGGTATACTCAATCATAAGACTTTACCAAGCCAGTAACAAATGTGTGCTTCCAAATGGAAAAGTACTGGCTCAAACATGGAGCTTTGCATCATATGTTCTACATGCCCCGCCGAGTCATGGGCATCCATTGTCCATATGTTCTTGGGAGAGGCCCAAGACTGGAAGAGTTGATTCTCCTTAATGGCCCATTAGCACGTGGCTGGCTAGTATTGATGTAAATCTGTCTTGTGGATGTTATCCAGGAACACAACATGTTTAGTAACAAGCATATAGTAAAATTTCATAACTTCATACCCAATGATGGTACACGTGTTTCATCAAGATAGCACTGTTCCACAGATTACAACTTTTCCAAGGATACCTTAAAAGGCATATTTTGTACATAATTTATCACAATTGTGTAACATTGGTGACAACATTGTTGTAGATGGCCACCTTCATTTTTATACAACGACACAGAGGGCAAGATTGGTCCCTTTATATGAGAGATTGATGTCAAAGCATCTATAAACTTCTGGTTGCTTTAGGTCCATCAGTGGCTATTAGCCAGGATGGACAGGGATGGTGTCCCTAGCCTCCATTTGCCAGAAGCTGGGAATGAGTGACTAGGAATGGATAACTTAATGGTTACCGTTGTGTTCATTCCTGCTGGGGCACCTGGCATTGGCCACTGTTGGAAGACAGGATACTGGGCTAGACAGACCTTTGGTCTGACCCAGGATGGCTGTTATGTTCTTATCCACTATAAAACTTGCCTGTAACTATGGAAAGGCAGAGAACCCCACTAAGTTACTTTATAACAGTTATAAATAGTACCTTGTTTATCTAAATACAACTTCAAGTGGTATTTTAATTGGTGTAGCCCTATTCAAACAGATGTGGAAACCTGCAAATTCACGTATTACTCAGTATGAGCAAGGGTGACAGAACTGGGCCCTTAAAGGTGCTCCCATTTCTAATATGGCTTTTTTTTCTAGCTCTTACCTCTTTGTGTGACTAAACCTTATTAGTTATTACGTAAAAGTTATTGGAAATAATCTAACTACAGACAATAAACCTACGTGACCGGGATTGTAACTTTTTGTTTGAGTAGTGCCCAAAGGTTCCTTTTAGGATAGGGAACCTGTTGTGCTAGGTGCTCTGCAAACACATAATAATAGACAGTTGTTGCCTGAAAGAGCTTATAATCTACAGCTCTGATCCTGCAATCAGATCCATACGAGTGGTCCCTTGCACCCATATGGAGCCCCGCTAAAGTCAGTGGGTGTTCTGCACAGTCACAAGTGTCCATCTGCACAGATCTGGTTTCGGGCTTAGGATCTAATTTAAGACAAGAAGTAACAAATGAATATAGCAAACAAAAGTCTGATTGAACCCATGTCAAATGTCCTCTGTCCTTCTTTCGGTATAGCCAGACAATGCCAAAGCTCATTCAGTTCCATGAATGTAATGGATTGCAAACCTCAATACTGACAAAAGCTAGAACATTCTGCAGTATTTTAATGCGTTTTTGTCCCCAGAACTCTTAATGACACACAACCTGTATTCATGATTTAATTAAATCCGAATGTAAAGCTGGCAGGTGATGAGTTAATTGAATAATTTTTGTAACCAAATTAACAACAATGACTACGTTAATCCACTTCTGTTCAAGTTGGGGAGGACCTGGAAAGACCACAGCAGTGGCTATTTTCCACCTTCTGTTAGGGGATCACTTTTATCCCAAGAGAGCAATTCATTCCTATATATGAAAAGCTTCTTTGCCATCCTTGTGTGCATCCTTGTAGTAACTGAGTTGTAGACTAAAATGTATTATGTTAAGCCTGAAGACCAGATGACTCAAAACAGAAGGAATATTGGAAGAGGAACAGACTGTAACAATTAGCCACTGAACTCTCTTAACAACAAGTGCACAATGGTTCATGCTCTATTTTGGGGGTTGGGAGGACTGGGGGGCTGGAGCTGGAGAAATAGTACAGGCTCTTTAAAATCCTTTTATATGTCAGACTGGATGTTTGTGGAATAGCATTCCGTTACACGTGGTTTCTTTTCCTAATATGAACTTGAAGTAGCAAATGAATTAACTATTTTTCATGGCAATATGGGACATTAAAGATAATGCAGCCTGATACTTTCATATCAACAAAGACAAGAACAGTAATGCATGCTGATCTTGAAGGACCGTTAATACATTTTTTTAAAAAAGGAAACACGTACCATGGAACAACTAACATAGGCGCTACCAAAACAAACGAACAGCCCCCACTCAATAATCTACCATATCACTACAGGAGAGAGGCCCTCAAAAAGCAACCTTTACTTTACTCTCTTTGTGCTGAATAATTTCTCAGATGTGTCTATAGTCACAAATATTTTTTTCACTTGTAGACAGGAAGATTTTTTTTGCTTTGTGTTAATGGTCACATTTTAAAAAGGAAATTAACTCTTGCAAATATGTATGTTCAGTGCTCATATTTGCTCATGAAAATGGTATTTATACATCCAGATTTGGTAACTACGTTCTAATGCTCTAAACTGCATGGAAAAAATTATATGCGAATCTATAATTGCAATTCAAGGATGAGATGAGACCACTTTATCCCTGTTTCTAAATGTACAAGGCCAGATATTTAGCTGGTGTAAGTCAGTGTAGCTCCACTGATTGCAGATGAGCTGTGCTTAGGTACAACAGCTGAGGATTTGGCTCACAATATTAAGTCTAAAGAGACATTGCACTTTCAATCAGCGTCTGTGTTGCCTCACTTGCTTACAGCCAACAATCTAAAATACTGAATTGTGTGAATTAAATAATTGCTCTATAAATAAAACTTCTGAGGCTTGCAAAAGAGACATAAGAGTCAAGACCGGAGAAAGCTTCTGATCTAGAAATAAAGAATGCAATGAAGTGTGGAGGAAGAGAAGAAATAACAGCAACATCAAGTTCTGGATGAGAAACGGAAAAAATGAAAAGAATACAAAGTAAGACTGTGAAGCTGCCTACGGGGGAAAACAAAGCAGAAATAGAGCAAGGTAATAGATTTGAAGCACGTATTAAAGAAAAGTAAAATGGGTTCCAAGGAGAAATTACAAAAGAGCAAGGGAAGGCTGTGAAGCTTCATCTCTGCCAAAAGAAATGTGTGTCCTTGAGACCATTATTAATGTTGGGGAAAGACAGTTTTATTGTGCTCTGTCCTTGTGTTTTCCTGAATGTGGTATAAAGACCACTTACATAAGAAAATGGGTATCCGGAAATTCAACTTGAATCCTGAAAGGGAAAAAATGGATTTCTGATGTTGATACTATTCTTTACTGAGCATCAATTCAAGAGATTTAGGGTTTGAGGGTGGGGTGTAGGTGTTGGGTATATTTAAAGTTTATCCCAGCTCTGGTGCTTGCATTGGACAGAGTAACAATCATATGTCTTTAGTCAACACAGGAAAGCTTCTCTTAGAGTGATCTTCATCAAAAAATTCCATTTCAATCTTTCTCTCCAGTCTACTAAGTTTCATAGATATTCGTCTCAACATCCAGGACTTTAATTCTTCAGTTTCAGAAAGTATGGAATATGTATAGCCCAAAAAATGCCTATATAAATGTCAGCACACAGCTCACATTATGTGCTTTCACAAAGGGAAAGACGATGTTAGCTACAGCAATGTATCATGCTGGGGGGAATCGGGTATGGTGGCTGTCATTTGATAGATGATGGGGTGGGAGAGGGTTAAGTAAGGAAAGAGGTATGTGAGAAACTCTGATTTTTAGCTCTGTATGTTGAATGGGAAATAATTCTAGTAACCCCATGGTATTCCTTGACTGCTGAATGGTGGGTGACCCCTGTACTCTGAATGTATATTAAATGGGAGAGGGATAAATGTATTTCATTAGGTTTCCTATCACAATACCTTCTAGCACTTGATCTTAAACTAAAACTAAAACAAAGCTAAGAACTGATTTTGTTTCACTGTGATTATGGTGGCCATCCCCTTTCCTAAGAGAGCCCTTTTTAGTGCTAGTCCCAAGATGTGAAGTTCTGATCCACATCTGAACTCTTCCCCCCTCCAGCCCCACCAATAAAAAAAAAAAAAAGTTTGAGGACGTTTTGAATACAGTGTTGCAGTTTGGCCTCATTTCTAGCTCTTCCATACTGACATTTTTCTCATTGTTTTTATATTACAGTACACAGTATGACAATCTGTTCATTAAAAAGATGTTACTTAAGTAATCTGTCATAAATACCTGATCCAATATGAGAAGAGGCGATTGTACATTCTAATATTTTGCTGTGATATTATACTGAACCTTATAGAGAGAGTTCTGTCAAGTGATGGTTGCTGAAGCTGTGAAAGTAGCCAGAAACTCTCTAAGGTTTCTCCTTAGGCATACATTTGCAATATAAATGTATAATACATTTCACAGCCCCATAGTTTGCAGAATGCAAGGTGGCCTGGAGCACAGAGAGACCCAAACATTCTGAGTTTCCTTATAAATCCAAGCTCATGTACATGGCATTGACAAAGTAATGAGAATTTTTTTTCCCTCTTCACAATATAGGATGGTACTACGTTCTGAAGTTTAATAAATACTTTGATTAAAGCCAGACCAGCCATCTCAATTCTTCTCCCTCTGGGTTACTGTCATTGAAGTTTTCATGTTTGCAGCCTTAGATATTTCATTTCTTAAGAATATGAAAGTGATTTTTGTGTGCTTGCAAGTGACTAACTTCTCTAATTTAGGGGCTTCATCCCCAATATGTGTGTCAACATTATGTAACCTGGAAAACAGTTTACTTCAAATATATACCCGAGTCCACTAGCGAATTCTCTAACACTTGTTGCAATATGCATCAGAGAGTGTATAAACTTTATGGACCTGACCTTCAGCGGGTATAGATGGGTAGCTCCAGTGACTTCGATGGAACTACACCAGATTATACAAGTTTAGAATCTGGTGCTACCACTCAACCAGTAAAATAAAATAAAATAAAAATAATTCTATAAATGTTTTTTTTTCCCCTGAGGAAGTTGGAGGGAAGAGAGTTACTTCTACTGAGCTATGTCTACATGTGGCTTGAAACTTTGTTTTAAATGAGAATATTTTTAATTTAATTTGGGTTCCAGTTCTGAGTCCTGGTGACTTAGTTTGAGGCAATTCTGTTGGGTGAAGTTCTAATGGAAACCTGAGTTAAATCAGGATACTTAAAATTCAAACGGGCATGAAATGGGGTTGACTGTTTTTTCTTTTTTTCCTTTAGCCTCGGCTTTCTGCAGGAGATAAAAATAAGAGGCTGCTATCACTGTGGTATAGTGTTAATTGGACAATGCTAACCTTAACTTGGTCAAGTTCTACATCACAAATCTCAAAGTTAGAATGGATTCAATGGAGCAAACTATTATTTAGAGTAACAATAGTTACTGCCAGACAGAGGAAGGCATAAAACAATTTAGTTTTGCAATACTATACCATGGTGGGTAGATTTCCTTTTGTTTGTTCTTCAGTTTATGTTGATAGGATCCCCTGATTATGCTTTCGGATTTGTAGCCTTGGTAAATTATATCTAACCATATGTAACTGCATGATAGTCTTATTGATATGTGGTTAGTCCTGTTTTGAACAAGATTATCCCTGGAGCCAATAGGCAATGGATGGTTTATCACAAGAAAATTAATCTGACAAGACTGGAAGGTTTTAAAATCAAACTGAGGTGAAAAGTCTGAATGGGACTATCTGGCTTCAACCTTTTGAAGGTTGAAGGTCATAGGACAATCAAACTGGACATGAAGGAGAATCTATATGATATTTTTTGTGTGAAATGAACCTACCACTTGGCAAGGAGATACAATGCTGGATTTACCCTGTACACTTGTGACAACTGCTTTAAACCTGATGGACCCTAATGGGGTTACCGGGGTAATAAGAAAAAAGATGCGTAAGGGAGCAACCCTGCTCTTCTTCCACACCCCTGCTACATCACACTCCAAAAATAGGGAACACTTTGGCTGCTGTTTACCTGTAGGAGGAACATTCTTCTCTCATATTTATTTCCAGTAAACCCAAACCCTCATCTATAATGGGTCTGGATTCAACTGCACTTATTTCAAGGAAGTAAAAAAAAAAATTCTTGATACCTTGATCAAAAACAAAAGTCTGAGTGGATTTCAGAGGGGAATCTAAGTTAGTGTAACTAATATACCAAGAGGCCTAGAGAGAAATATAACTTCACATCACTTCTGAACTTGACTGTATAATTCCAAAGACAGACTCAATTTGAAAGGGAGTTAAATAACTTCCAGTGGTGTTGTTATAAGTATTTGTGTTTGTGATGTTCTCAGTGAAACAGATGGCTTTTTCAATGTACTAACATATTGTCTCCTGATCATGAGTAATTCAGAAACGGTTGTATTTCAGTACAATACTGTTCAAAGCTCTTTTAATTGCATGCAATGCTATTGTTTGTTTCTCTTTTTAAAAAAAAATAGTGCTGGTTAAAGGTGATTTGATTGACAGGTCTAGAAATCAAAGTCCTTAATATAGCCATAGAGATGGTACAGTGACAGGGAAAGTTTCTTGTCACTGCTTTCTCAGTGGGCCTAAACTGGAGGGATAAAGTCTCTAGGGGCAAAAGTGTAGTTCAGTCTACTTGTTTACTGAATTCCTGCCCTCTCTGTTAGTACCAAATGTGGTGGTAAGGACACCTGACCACTCTCAACTGGACTAACACCATCAATTCATTTCAACTATGCCTTCAAACATCTGATTGTAACAACTATCAGTCTTTGCCAGTCAAGGCAGGATTCAGATTGATGACCTAGGGGACAGGAGGGCCTTCATTAGATCATCTTGTTCCACTTTTCTTTCCTGGATTCACACAAGACTATCTAGGCAAATGTCATCTGAGAGACTGCCTGTAGGTTTTACATGGTATGCTTCACTTGACATCTCTCTCATACTTCCTAGGACTTGTTCATTTATCTAAGGGAGAATTCTTCTCCTCACTTCCTCTTCACTGTGGAAGCACTTTTACAATTAAACCGAATGAGGCAAAGATTGCCCCTGTTGTGTGCATTCTAGTGTAATGTTCACACTTGATTGACTCCCACTCCCGCTGCCTGGATTTTTGCATGGCAAAAAGGATTTTCTAATGCAAAATCAATAAAACAGTAAATCTAACCTACTGAGCTGGAGTGGATATTCTGCAGAAATATCAACAAGTACGTTTCCATATTGGTGAAAGTGTCAGTTTATTTAATCAATTGTAGGCTGATTCATTAAGAACTATTCTCTGCATTTCTAATTTATTCATATTGTGTAATAGACCTATAACACATTTCACTTTTGGAGGTTTTAGAACCATTGTGGTTACATACTTGACAGTTGTACAGCTCTTGAATACAATGGAAAAGGAAATGTTCTGCTATTCCACACCTGCCTGTCTGCACACTCCCATTCCCAGCACCTTCATAAGACCTGCAAATTGTGCTTAGGGCAGTATGATGTACACTGATAGTTCTAGCTGACTTTGCACTGAGCAGTCTTTGAGAAATCTTCACAATCTGCTGTGTAATTTGCGAACCCACTTAAACTAGATGTGTGTAACAAATGTGAAATCTAGCAGTGGGTTTATTGCCCAACCTAGCATTTATCGTTATGAAAGACACTGTTTCCTCATTTAAATATTTAGCAGTAATCCATCTATTGTTTTTTTTTCCCCTCTTTTTTTCAGAAATAGAACTTTAACTGTTTCATTTCTTCCATGTTACTTCCCAGGCCTTCATCTTGAGCCAAATTCTGAAGTCCTTATACAGGAAAAATTCCTTTTAGTCCCAGAGTATTTCTCTTTCTATTTATTTTAAATGAGTAAAGACTGAATTAAAAAGTGAAGCTGTCAGGATTTGGGCCAGTGCAGGCTAGTATTGAATCTAGGGCGTTCTGAGGCTTAAAGGATCAATGACAACCTTTAAAATGAATCAACTTTAAAACCGATTTAAAAGATGTTTCAGGTGCCCTTGAGCCTCCTGCCATTTTTTTGTGTGGTTTTCATAGAAATGTAGGGCTGGAAGGGACTTTAGTAGGACATCTAATCCAGTCCCCTCTGCTGAGGAAAGATCAAGTATACATAGACCATCCCTGGAAGGTGTTATGTTCTAAAAACCTCCAATGATGGGAATTCCACAACTTTCCTTGCTGACCTATTCCAGTGCTTAACTATCCTTAAATAGTAAGAAAAACGTTCTAACTTGTACCTAAATCTCCCTTGCTACAGAGTAAGCTCATTACTATTTGTCCTACCTTCAGTGAACCTGGAGAACAATTGCTCACCGCTCTTTATAACAGCCCTTAATATATATGAAGACTATTATCAGGTCTGTCCCTTCTCCCCCACCTCCCCCCGTCTTCTCCCTCCCATATCCAGTCATTTTTTAGTCCCATTTTCTTGTTTAAAAATTATTTATTTCTCTTCCCTATTGCTGTGTGAAAGACCACAAAAACAATAGGGGGGAATTAAGTGACTGACTATTAAGGATTGGCAGTGAACCTGAATATACACAGAGCTCTGTCAAATGTACAAGGTGGACAAACTGAAAGTATTCTTTTCTCTAATTTGTCTGTTTATAATGATCGGAGGTGTTACTTCGGACAACAGTAGGTAACATTTTCAGACAGAGATGTGACTTCTAAACTGATAATGTCTCGCTTGACTTTTCCTCACTTCTCTGTTCACTTCACCCCCCAAAAAGTGTTCAGATCAGATTGAGACCTGCTGTTTTATTTCCATTGGTATGATGGAAAAATCAGTCTTAGTTCACATCCATTGTGGTGTCTTATATGTTTTGTAGTATTCAGTTCACAGAATGGCATTTCATTTGGTTTCTAACATCTTAATCTGTTTGTGTAGAATTTTTAATGTGCATTTGTCCTCTGTCCAGTTTAACTAACATTTTTAGAGAGACAGAACAGTCTGGAGAAGATAGAGCCTTCAAAGGAGGGAAATAGACAAGACCCTGGAATCAAAGACAAAGAAACATGGAGAGGAAGAGAATGAGTGGAGGCAAGATGGAAGGGAGTGGTGTAGGTTAGGGGAGAGAATACCAGAGGAGAGCACCAAAGGACCTTTGACAAATGCACCTTGCTAAGATCCATCTCCCTGGTGGCATGAAAATGCAATGCATATTTTTTTCCAGAGTGGAAGATACAGAATGAAATGATGTGACCATTCAGACTTCCAGCCTTTTCCTAATAAATCCCATTTTAGGGGCTTCATAAAATTAATTTAAGGTTGGATGAGACTTTTGTCATGGTGTCTAGTCTCCCCTCTGAGTGTGCTTATTTATGACCAGTATTGTCCATTGTGTCATTGGTGAGAAGTCACAGGCCTTAACTGCTTGGAAGCACTGCAGACTATCTTCAGTCAGACACAGAGGCCCTGGTTTTCTATTCCTTTATGCTAGTTTGAGGCCAATGTAACTTCATTGATTTGACAGGAGTTAAACCACCCAAAACTGGTGTGACCAGGGGTTAAAGTAAATGCTAATGGCTGGGGTTGGGGGGGATATGGGAGGAGTACAGCTACCTTTGCTAAATGCAGAGGGGAGCTCTCTCCTCCCCTTGGCTTGGGAGGAAAACACTGTTCTTGAACTGCTCCCACTATTGTTACCCCATCAGACCTAGTGGTTAAAGTGGAGAATCTGTCTCTGATTCAGAGGCTGCACAGATGTGAAAATAGCGATGGGGACACCTGGTAAAATTACTCATTCTCAAGTGAGTTCAACGGCAATCAGAACTATGCAGCACAAACGTTCAAATTAACATCAAGTTGACTGAGCCCCTGTTAAAAAGAAATACTGAGTAGTTGGATTCTTTTTATTTACCTTCTTATCTTTAAGGCTTTAGGGCTCACATGGGAAGAGGACACACACACACACACACACACACACACACACACACACACACACACA
>NW_020664447.1:6030481-6069344 GCF_002925995.2 Terrapene triunguis
ACACACACACACACACACACACACACACACACACACACACACACACACATATTCTCATACACCTCTCACATGGGGGGGAGGCGTGACCCACTGACTTGACCATCCCCTCCTGGTGCTCTTCGCCCTCCATGCCTGGCTGGGCCCCCAGGACAGACCCGCCTCTCCTGGTACCTGGCGCCACGTCTTCCTGAGGCAACACGTGGGGGGTGGGGAGCATGCAGGGTCACATGCCCAACACCCCCATATTTCTGCCAGGGTTCACAACAGAATGGGGCCAGCAGCAGCCTTTTGGTTCTGTGTGGGAGGGGAGGGATGGGAGCTGCTTCCAGCCACATGGAAGGAGGGGAAGGGATTACCTGGCCCGTGTCTTTGCAGAGCTCATCCCTTCTCCCACCCCTGCTCCTCTGTGGCTGGAAGCTGCTTGTCCTTTCCTGCCCGCACACTGTTGAAAGTAAGCTAACACCTCCAGCCTGCTGCTGGCTACCAACATAACCCAGCCGCCTCCTGTCCCCCGGCTACAGTGCGGTCAGAAAGGGGTTAAGCCCTAAGGATGCGTTGTGCATCAGGGCCCAGGGAACCTGATTGCAGGGTCTTCACCGAACCCCGCCAGAGAGGTGACTCAGTAGGGGAGGGTGCCTAGGGGGCGGAGCAGCCCCGAGCTCCCTGGGGGCAGGACCCAGGGTGCGGATGGGGTGTGTGTGAAGAGGGTGATAAGCCCCTGCCTGGGGGGCTGCTGTGGAGCCTGCAGGGTTGGGGCACGAACAGGCTGGAAATTGCTTCCCCGCCCCACTCCAGAGCTTAGCTGAGGGGAGGAGAGGCTTCCCTGTGCCAGCGCTGTGTGGGGGTTTGGCACATGCAGGGCTCAGCTCATCCTGACCAGCGCCCCAGGCCAGATGGTCTTGGGCGTTCCTGGGGTGCTGGCCCAGCCAGAGGCAGTGGGGGAAGGAAGGAGCCTGCTGGCCAGGCTGTTGGTGAGCTGAGCACTCTGACCAGGGGCTGGTTCTCTGCAGTGCTGGGAGCAGGACGTACCCTGCCGGAGGGGGAGGGGAGAAATATAGAAGAGCAGTGGGGCTGGGGAGTGTGAAGGGGCAAAGCAGGGGGAGGACAGCAAGAGGGGGAGCACGTAAAGGGCTGATGGGTGGGCAGCGGAGGCGACACATAACCAGCTGGTGCCTGCCCACACTCATCAGCCACCACAGCTCGCAGCGCACAGCCAGTGCCAGATGGAAACTGGACAGGGGGTGGGACCCTGCTGGCCGAGAGCTGGCATGCAGTGGGGGCTGCACTGATGGACAAGTAGGGGGAGTGGCCGGCCCTGCCACCAGTCTTGAACACACACCCCATCATCGGCCACTGGAACCCACCCCCCACTGTTTGTGGGGAGGTGGCTGGCGAGCAGGGATCGGGCCAGCATCAGGACCCGCCAGTATTGTGGAGGGGTGGGGGAGGAGGGCGATAGGAAAATATGGGACAATTTGCCCGTTTTTAAGAAAAAGTTGGGGCACCTGCAGAAGGGCTTAAATATGGGACTGTCCCTTTAAAAACAGGATGTCTGGTCACCCTAATTAGGGCTTATGATTATACTGTCTAAACTACTTACTGACAAAATGCTACTAAATAAACTTTTCACTTCAATGACTAATATTGTTTCATGCCGATACCGCCAATCACTCCTCTGAAAAAGCTTTCAGGTCACTCATGATGTTTGATCCCAGATTTATTGGCCTTCTGCTATAGCTAGCCAAATAACAGATTGTAGAGGTCACCAGACTGATGGTGAACATATCCAGGGAAGCTGAAGGGGAAGAAAAATCGTCTGAGAAATTCTCAGAAAACTGGACTTCAAAACTTCACATTTATTGGCTATAAAAAAAATAATGCCTTCCATTTTGAAGCTCTAATTAAACTTACACTGAAATATACCATGTTATGACAGATTTAGGGCTCAAGGTAAATAGTATGAGAGAAATTCCTCTTCCCACCCCAAATCATCCATACTTTCACGTGTCTATAACTTAACAGTAACTGAACTGTGTGACCTTTTCTGACAGATTAATGGGTGCGACTTCTCCTGGTGGTTATTAGTCATTTTAATCTTATCTATACAGTGATATAAATTATCAAAAAGTGAGCTGAAGTGCTATAAAATATTGTAAAAGTGCCAAAAATGTTGGAAAAGATGCAGTTAGGCGTGAGAATTCAGAAAGTCAGAATTCTGCAGCATTCGACTTTATCAGAATATTCTGTCAAGCTCCTTTTAGGGTTAGGCAGGGCTGATGCTTCCACTAGGCGACCCTAAGCGGTCGCCTAGGGCGGCAGGATTTGGGGGGTGGCATTTTGCCGTCCTCGGCGGAAATTCAACGGCGGGGGGTCCTTCCGCTCCGGGTCTTCGGCGGAAATTCAACGGCGGGTCCTTCACTCGCTCCGGGACCCACCGCCAAAGTGCCCCGAAGACACGGAGCGGAGGGACCCTGCTGCCGAATGCTCTGAGGAGGAGGAGCGCTGCCGCCTAGGGCAGCAAAAACCCTGGTGCTGCTCCTGGGGTTAGGGTACGTGTTTCTGGGGAAGACCTGAATTCTATTCTTGTTGCGAAGTTCTGCTTTGCCATGGTGACATGTTTGTTACATTATACATTCAAAATCTTGTTTATCTTGTTTAGCTCTGGTTTATCTAGGAACTGTTGTGAGCTCTGCTAGCTGAGCCTCACAACCTTGTCCACATGAGTCTTGCACTCATTGAGCCAAATTTCGACCTTTTGATTTCTAATTAATGCTATAATTGAAAAATGCAGAGCTGTTGACTCCAAGTGGTTGTAAACGACCTAAACTAAAGTGATTCTGATTGCGCACTGCTATCAGAGGCGTAGCGAGTGCCCTCCGTACCCTCCGACCAGAGGGGGCCCCGCAAGGAAGGGGGCCCCTAAAAGTGGCAAAATAAATACCGCATTCCAGTTTCTGCATTGTAAGGGGCCCCGCCCGGAGGGGGCCACGTTCTTTGTTGCTACGGCCCTGACTGCTATAGTATATTTATATATAGCATTAAGACTTGCATAAAACATTAATGCTGGACCCTTCTTTGTGCCACTTCTTGGTTCAGCTACTTTAACAATTTTTTAAAAATGTACTATATATACACACATTCTTCACCTTTTATTGCAAGAAGGTGTTGAGGAAAAGATGGGATTTAGAATATATTCTGAAGCTTTGGACTAATTTTTCTCGTCTACAATTAAGCTTTATTTTATTTTGTTTTATTTTGTTATGAATCACTGAATTTTCAAATCAAATGTCTCAGTAATTAAGGTCCCGGTTAGATGCCTGGTTCTGAAGGGAAGAGATACATGTTGTGGAATACAAAGAGAAGTCCCCATTTGCAATATTTCAGGCATGTGAAGGCCTTATCCATCAAGCAGAATTCACTCCACAATCAGTACTGCCCTGCATAATCCCTGAAAATTAGGTGTGTCTGCAGTTGAACAGGTTGTGCGCCAGGCCCCAGATCAGTATTCTATAACCGTTGGGCTAAATGACTGCAAGGCAGCCCTAGTCATCTTGATTAGTTACTCTAACCAGGGAAATGGAGTAACAGCTAGCAAATGTTCCAGAGAACCCCGAGGAGCTAGAAGCATGCAGTCAAGTGACAGCAGTATGTCCCCTTTCCCCTGTGTCCATAGAATTAGCAACTGTACACTAGTGCTGCCTCATGCACTTACATGTTTAGAGCATTGCAACTGGTTTGTTTGTTTTTGATTTAGACACAGACACACAATACACTTATTGCAGGCTTCAAGACGCCTGAAAAATCACTGAGATGCATAGAAAAACAGCCACAGAGACAGCGCAGTGCATACAACAGCTACTTAGTGGAAAAGCCAAACAATCCCTCACCCCTAAACTTCCACGAGTAGCCCCTACACCTCAACCCTCCCCCAAAGCCTGGCTAAATAATGGATGTGGCAGCTTACCCTGAAGCTTTGCAAATTTGGGGTTATTTGGCCAAAGGGAAGGAGTTGAGGGATTTTGCCAGAAAAAGCCCCCCCAGCAGCCCCTTCTTCTTTAGCCAAGGAGCTAATTCATGAATTCCCCCATTGATCACAAGCAATGTGGTAATCTCTCTCACACACACACAGACACAGACAGACAGAGGTAGACTCTCAAGTAGGCAGGTTCCCAGTCATGTAGGGCTTCTTATGTCAACTCTATGTGAAAACCAGTGGGTAGTCAGTGTAGCATGCAAAGCACTGGTATCATGCTCATGGTGAGATGTGCTTTGTATGACATCATGCAAGAGAACATGCTCAGTCTCTCTAACGTGCTTAGTGCATCTCTTCACATTGGCATGAAGAGAAACGATGGTCCAGTGTTAGGAAGTGGCTGAAAGTTGGGAAACTTGGGTTAAACTCCCTAGTTCACCACAGATGTCCTGTGTGATCTTAGGCTACGTCTACGCTACGGGGTGGGATCGATTTCAGATATGCAAATTCAGCTACGGGAATAGCGTAGCTGAATTCGACGTATCTGATCCAACTTACCCCGCTGTGAGGACGGCGGCAAATCGACTGCCGCGGCTCCCCCATCAACGGCGCTTACTCCTACCTGGGCTGGTGGAGTACGCGCGTCGATTCGGGGATCGATTATCGCGTCCTGAAGAGATGTGATAAATCGATCCCTGAGAGATCGATTTCTACCCGCCGATCCGGGCGGGTAGTGAAGACAAGCCCCTTGGGCAGGCCACTGAGGGACAGATTTTATTTCAATGAGAGTTAGCTGCCTAGGTGATTTTGAAAATCCCGGTAGGTGTCTATCTGTATCTTTAGGATACTTTGAAAATCTGGCCCTTATTCACCATCTGAAAATGGAAATAATAGCACTTCCTCATGGGGTGTTGTGAGGATAAATATTTGAGAGACTGTGAGACACACTGATGCTACAGTAATGGTGACCATATAAGTATTAAACATTAATGTCCCCTACATGCTAAACTCATATGAAACATATAGAATGGGGTTAAGGATTGGCAAGCAGGCAGTTGTCCAGAGGGGCAGATGATTGGTTTTGTGGAACATCATGTGAAATTTTTACAGCTTGGCTTATAAAAAAAAAAACCCACCACAATTTATAATTATGATGTCAGGTATTTTAACTGGGTAGGGGGGAGAGAAAAAGTTCCCTCTTTTGAACATCTCTGCTACTGTGCCTTTCTAGTGGCCAATATTTCTCCAGATGTAGAAAGAGACCCTCAGAAATATGAACTGGGTGTACAACACTGATCTTCCTTCACTGCTTTCTTTTACTTAAAAACCAAAATGCAATTATTTATACAAACTTGCTGTCACCGATATTGAACCTAACTATTTCTCAGGAACTGTTGGAGACCATGCAATCTCACATGGCAGGTAAATATTAAAGAACTGACAAGGACACCTCTCTGGGGTTATATTTGTTTGTTTCAGAAGTTCGTTTTGTACTCTGATGTTTTGCAAATTGCATACTGCTCCCTGGTGTGCTGACTAAACCTAAAGCCATACTTTATATTTCAGAATTGAATTTCTCATGACCTGCTAAAACTAATAATAAAGGATTGAGTGTTTTTTTTAATTAAATTACTCGGACCCTGCCCAAATTATATTGCACAAATACTTTTAAACTGGCTATACTGGCTTATATATTAATTTAGAGCCCAAAATTCAGCAGACTAGCTGGCACAGTGGATTAGTGACATTAACCTGTCACTTCTGGAGAATGCTAATTTGAAGCCCTATCCTGGAAATATTTGCTACTGGACATAGTGTTTATTGCCATGAGTACCATAGGCTTCATTGGGGGAATCATAATAGCAGCCATTACTATGGTAGCAAATATTTTCAGGATTAAGTCCTTAAATTTATAAATAAAAATCAGTTTCATGCTCAGATCTTAGTGTTTAAGTGGACACCTGACCACATCAAAAGTCTCTGCCCAGTGACTTAGAAGTGACTTAGAAGAGGTCCAGAACTGGAATGCAACGTTTCTGTAGATTACAATGAGCTATTCTGGCAGAGCTGTGTGGGAAAGCTTTCAGACTGCTTGCAAGGAGCCAGGTTCATCTCTGGCATAACTGTTTATTTCAGTGGATTTAGGGCCAACTTCGTCTCACTACGTCTGGCTGCAGGTAGTGCTATTAGGGCTTGATGCAAAGTCCACTGGAGTCAATGGGAGTCCCTCCATTGACTCTAATGGATCAGGCCCTAATCCTTGGCTTTCAGGAGCAGAGAATGTAACAAAAGAAAATTCTAATGCAGAAAACATATTTTCATAATGCACAATCATGGAGAAGAGATACACAGGCACGTTTTTAAGCATGCTGTAGATGGTGGTATAATTCTTAACATAACTACAGGTGACCACATCTTAATTTCTGTAGGAGATTGAAAGTACTTTTAACAAAAATGCAAATAGTCAAAAAAGGAGCACTGTTGTGCTTCATCATAAATGTAAAAGTACTCCCTCTTTTGTGATTTTTGGTGCAGGTTGAGACCATTTTTAATTAAATTGTTTTAATTAAATATACATTTTGCTGCGTATTTGCAACATCCTCCAAAAATAATGCTATAAAACACTGCAGAGTCCTACAAACTGCAGGAGCAAGCCATCATTTTCAGCCCTTTATACTTACAGGCTTAACAAATTAGTGTTTTTTTTCTACAGTGTACATGGGCAGTCTTATAAAAGCCTTCATCAATATGTTTTTAATTGCAGTATTTTTTCACAGTCTTCTCTCAAGAATTGCATCTTTCACTGAAGTAAATAATTGAGTTTCAGGGAACTGTTCAGTGCAGGGCTTATTGGTTAAATTCACAAACAGACAATAATAAAAAAAAAAAAACTTCTGAGAATTGTGCCACAGATCTGATACAACATTTAAAATGATCCAAGTGTAATAGCCATTGTAGTTATTGAAACCATCAAGTAATGAGTACCATATGCTTTCTTGAAAGGAGTACTGGGGCATATGGGACTAGGCTTGATTAGCAAAGTCACTGAAGACTCAGGGAGCATATAGCATCAAATGAACAATGGAAATGCTATTTCATCCTAGATAGAAAGGAATTGAGGTGAGTAGAAGATGAGGCCCAGAAGTGTATGTTTTTCCTTTTTAAAAAGGAGATATTTATTCCATATGTGACTTAACAGGGAGAAAAGAGAAAACATTGTGAGTAAAGCACAAAAAGAAAACCTCCATGGATAAAAACTTCACTTTACTTTTTATTGGAGGGACTCTTTTCATTATTTTTTCTGACCTCTACAAAAATTTTGGAACAAACAATGTGAGTGAAGCACTTGGAATAATATATCTTATATTCTGCCCAAGACCAGCCAATCTAGCTGTGACTTCACAGTACTGTCTGTGTTGTCTGTGCCCAAGATACATAGAGATGTTTTTTCATTGACAATTTATAACTGGGTTCTAAAGCCACTTATGTGCCAGGATTAAAGAGCAAAGTGATTTTAGAATCCTGGCACAAAGTTGCCATGCTGTGGGGCCTAAGCACAGACATACAAACAGTACTGTTAAATTCTTTCAACAGCTTGCTACTTTAATTTGAAAGGGACAAATAAGTTCTAATGCTTCAGCTAACAATTGGAAATCAGATGTTTTTTGAGCCACATATTATCTAACATTTGCTTAGTTCATTGCTTCTGTAAAACATTCCTGCCTGGGAATTTATCCATTAGAATATTTGTTTAATTTTCCTTTTAAATAGTTGTGATTTTTAATGGTGGGTGTGTTGTTTTTTTGTTTGTTTGTAATTAAAGGTCTTAATTTAGTAGCAACTGTATCCATGAGACTGGTAAGATATTTGTGCAGGACAAGATAATTTGCCATGTAAGACTCCTAAATCTGCATTAGGTTCCGGAAGCCTAATTGCATACTGTGAGAGACAGTCATGCACCTACTCATTGCTGATGCAGTGAACAAATAGAAAAGTTTCTTAACATAGTAAATTCAGATATAACCAGCATGTTCAGTAGATTTGGTGATCTGGCTCATTTTTCTGAGTATGGTTTAGTTTTCATAATTCAATCTAAATCATTCCTATATAATAGCTAATATTTATATAAACCTTTTGGGGTGTATGGGTGAGTTCAAGAGGCAATATCTGCATAGTAGACACCTCCCCTTGTAGGGGGTGGCTTGCTTGCAGTTGGTCCTGGCTACTCACTCAATTCTTATTAGTGGGTTCTAAGTAGCTATGAGTGCACTGCAGCTCCATATCCCAGGAGCTTGCCTTGGCTGGCATGCTAAATCTAGTGAGGGTAGCTAGCAGCTGCAACTGCTAGTGAAGGGCACATCTGTCCTTCCAAGTGTATGCCAAGGAGTCGTGGGCAAACACTTGGCAAATATTAGACCATAGAAACCAAATGGAAAAGACTTCATTTGGCCCCATCATTTTTGTTGAGCTGAGGGACGGGAATCAAAAAAGAAGAGAGTGAGAACTGTTTATCAAAGTGCTTTACAAACTTTACATATTCAGGTGTGTTCCTCTACCATTAAAGTGTCGCCATCTCTTGGTGACAAGACGGCAATTGCTAACAGTGCATTGCTGCACCACAGAATGGCCTAGGACAGGAAGTGAAGAATGCCGTCGTCAATTGAAATCACAGGGGGAATTTAGGGAGGCAGAATGTAATTAATCTATAATTTGAACAGGAAGCTGAGGCTAAAATTACTTCTCTGGTGGAAAGTACTATGGAATCTGTAATGGCCTCAACTGGTCAGTATTGAGGCTTGCCTCATCCTAAAGAGAACCTCTGGAACAGTACTATGCTTCCTAATACCATTCTGAAACATTACTTCAGCACTGACACAGAGCAACCGTGCCACTCCCTGAACCACGAGCACCCCTTCCTGCAGCACTTTGACAGTTCTATGGACACCTCTTATCTGAGTACTGACTAAAGCTAACTTTCTTTATTTTGTGAGATTCAGGGTGGTCTTAGCCTCAGCTGTATTGTCACGGAGCGAAAGTAAACTTCTTTAGTAATAACTAAGGCCAGGTCTATACTACAGACCTATATTGGTATAATTATGTCACTCAGGGATGTGAAAAATCCACACCTCTGAGTAACGCAGTTATACTGACCTAACCCCCTCTGTCGGCAGCGCTAGGTCGGTAGGAGAGCTTTCCCATTGACACAGCTACTGCCTCTCAGGGAGGTGGATTAACTAAACCCCTTATACACTGTACATGAAAACAAGCCCTAAAAGTTCTTTAATGGTCTGATACACTCAGAGGACCAGGCTTTGCCCTCCAAAGGTGAAGTGAATTAAGATAAACTGAATTAAGGTAAATTTAATTCTGAATAACAATGTTCACACAGTTATTTAATGTGGTTTAACTAACCCATTTCAAATTCACACCTTCAGTTAATTCAGGGTAACTTTCCTGGATGTCCCCAGGTTGTTAAGAGAAATAGAAATAGTAGTTGGTGAAGTATACTCTGGGCTACTCCTTTGAAACCTTAGCACTGATTGCTGCACAAAAAGAATGTTGTGTTTGTAATTTATTGGAAATAGCTGTATATTTTTATAACTACAAATTACAACCATTTCTATAGTCATCAATATAAAAACTCTTCAGAAACTGTAATTTCCCCAGTTTCTAAAAGCTTTTATTCCGTTAAAAAAAAACAAACAAAAAAAAAACGGAAATTCCATGTATGGATTTATTTAATTTTGTTATTAAGAAGATATTTTCTACTGCAAACATTTTATAATGGCCACCCTTTGTTCTTGTGTAGAAATAAAATTCAATTGCCTGTCACAATATTTTTCTCTTTATTATGAACAACTGTCATGATTTTCAAGGTATGAAATGTGTGGATTTTTGCCAATTTTAAATGTTTCCTTTGAAAATCTGTTCTGACTTCAGAAAACTAAGATGCCCATTAGAAAACTCAAATGGCTACTTTGATTGTCAGCTATTTGGGGCAGGGACTGTCTTTTTGTTTTGTGGTCCATAACTGGGGCTGCTAGGTGCTACAGTAATACAAATAAATAATAATAACAGCAACTCATTGTACCAAATAACCATGAGGCTAAGGGGAGACTGCCTGCTGCTTTAGCACAATGGGTGAATAGTGAAATAAAACAGTCCTCTCCACTTTGTAGTGTGATTTATTATTGGAACCTTTTGAAGTTTTCTCTTTTTATTAGACCATGCATGGGGACAGCACTCTAGTAGAACTCCTGTGTTGTCCCCTGTAAACAATGGATGACTGATGTGGCCATTAAATGCGAGGATTGGCAAATTCCCTCACCGGCCTGCTGTTAAACTTTGATACTTCCTGACAACATAGAGGGGCTAGGTCTAGCACAGCCATGCCAGCCAGGATTATTTGTCCATGTAGCGTACAAATCTGCTCCAGATCTTCCTTTGATGCCCCTCAGATAAAAAGATATTGTGGGAGAAGTCTGCCCCTTTTCAGGTTAGGGAGTTGAGACAAGGCAGCCACAGAACCAGGACGGGAGTGGGAAAACTGGTAGGGGAAGTAATGGGGAAAGAGAAAAGGTGCAAAATGAAACAAATATTGGCTGACATAGAAATAAAGAATTGGCACTCCCCCAAGGGAAAAAGATATTCCTCCATGTATACCTTTATTAGAGATGGAATCAAATCAAACCAACCACCCTAGATTTTAACTTTGCCAAACTTTGAGAAGCTTCAGCTCAGAGACAAACTTCCTGGTTTCAGCCTATCTCTGTCAAGGGTGTGCATCTGTGTTCAGAGTGTATGTGGGTCATTCAACTAGCCTAGAACCAAAAATGACACTTCACATATTTTGTATACTACAAGCAAAAGCACAGTAAAAAAGCTTTTTCTATACATAGATTTGTGTTGACTTTATAAATACAAACACTGTATTGTAAATGGTAACTAAGCAAGGTATCTACAGAAGTGTCACCAATGGTTTAATTCACAGATTTTGATATTGGTGCTCAATTGTGACAACTGTATCAGTAGGACTTCTTGGCTTTTCAGCCGCTTGGTGATTGTTCAAAGTTATCTATATATGTCACTGCCTTCATGGCAGTCTCAGTTCTTCTTTTTAATTTGGCAGTCAACATTTTTAGGGAAACCCTATATAGAAAGGGGAGAGCTAGAACAAATTTTTAAATTCTATGTAATGGTCAAGCAGAAATACAGTAGTAACCAAAACCATAGAGTATCCCCATATCAGTTCTTTCTATCACAAGCATGCTAATGGAGAGTTCTGCTGAAGGAGGGCTAGTCTGCTAAATTCATTTTGTTGCACAAGTGAGGTTGCTTGCTGTGTTATGCTTGCACCACTAAAGTGCTCTGAGAACACCTAGCTCTTGAGTTTCCACACCTAGGCTCTGAGTATGGCACACCTCTGCCAATTATTAGCAACAAAGGAGTATCCAATTCTCTTTTGGTTTGCTACACCTCTTCCCGACTCATCCTGATAGTGTAATCATACTCTTCTTCACAATGAACCCATTCTCATTTGCAATGCATAAGTGGAGATCTGTGTTCTAAAATGGGACAATCTGTTCATCATTCCTGAGAAGTCATCCTCTTGGCTCTTTGATTAATTCTCCTTATGACATTCAGTCTTTTTCTTGCTTTAACACATTTGGTGGGATTCCCAAAAGTATTTAGGCACTTAACATCCACTAAAGTCAATGGGAGTTAGGCACCTAATTACCTGTTGTGAATTCCACCCATGCTGTATATTCCAAAAATAGTTTAGAGCTTAAAGACAATTCTCATAACAAGCTATCCATAAGTCCCTAAAGAAAAAACTGAAAAACTCAACTGCATTAAACCCATTATGAAGACTACATTAGGGAGGAGGAGGAGGGAACACTGTCAGGATAACAGCTGATGTTATGTTGCTTGGCTCATTAATTCTTTAGATCAGAATGAGCTCTAATGAGATGCAAGAATCAATGGCAAAAGGAGAGAGACAAAGCAACTAATTTAAAAAAATGTGGTAGAAGAAAGTGATTTCTTAAGACCTTGATGAAATATTCAATGCACATCATGTAAAGTTGAATATAAATGGTTATTTCTCATTGATTAATTTCATTCTCCAAGTTAGAAACAGAGGATAGGGTAAGAGGGGGATCATGATTGGTCTAGAGGTGCCAAGATAATTATTACTCAGTTAGAAATCTTAAATGGCTTTTACTTTAAGTGGGACAGAGAGCAATAGAAATCTTAAATGGGATTTAAAGCGACATAGTGAGCAATAAATGTCAATTCGAGCTAATGGCAGAGACTGAAAAAAACCCCTCCAACTCAAAAACCCTCCACTTCTTCTTTCCCGCCCCCCCCCCCGCACGCAAAGTAAAAACTAATCGTGTGTGTGATGGTGCACCCCATAAGGTTTTATGGAAATATGCTTATGAATGTATATATGACATAACTGGAATATGTTTTTGCTACATATGCCATGTAACATATCTCTGTAAAGGTTATGATCTACTGAATCTATTCATCCTATTTGTATGCATGTATCATTTTTGTGTTTGAAGTCATAAATATTGGCTGTGTACTTGCTTGATTTCTAAGTAGCCTTAGTAAAGCATTTGGTCAGCTTCTTGAGAAAGGAATGTGCAAGTTAAGTGCCCAGTCAAGAAGCACTTAACGGACAATGGATCTTGGAAGGCTCCAATCCACATAAGAAGTCTACTTGAGGATGTTCAAGGCAGCATGTGAACCATG
The DNA here is from genome assembly GCF_002925995.2 of Terrapene triunguis. NCBI lineage: Eukaryota > Metazoa > Chordata > Testudines > Emydidae > Terrapene > Terrapene triunguis. Next base: position 6,043,215 of record NW_020664447.1, read on the forward strand.
GCTGCTACCTGTAAGTTCTGAGTCATGCATGGACATGTGACTTGCCCATGTGACGCCAAAACTCCATCTTGGAGCTGAACTTTGCATAGGAGAGAGGAGGGGGTCTCCACCCACAAGAGAGTCTATTTAAACGACTGGGAGACCCCTCCATTTGGTCTTCAGCTGGCTCAAGAGATAGCGTCACCTCCCCCAAGGATACCTGAGAGAAACTGGAACAAAGAACAGTAATACAGGGGTTGAGAGTGATTGCTGGATCCAGACTAGAAGGAGACTAGTCTGTAAAAGGAAGCTTACTGGAACACCTCTGAGGGTGAGGTTTTATCTGTATTCAGTTTTCTTACTGTATTAGGCATAGACTTGCATGTTTTATTTTATTTTGCTTAGTAATTCACTTTGTTCTGTCTGCTGTTACTTGGAACCACTTAAATCCTACTTTTTGTATTTAATAAAATCACTTTTTATTTATTAATTAACCCAGAGTATGTATTAATACCTGGGGGGGTGGGCAGCTGTGCATATCTCTCTATCAGTGTTATAGAGGGCAAACAATTTATAAGTTTATCCTATATAAGCTTTATACAGGGTAAAACGGATTTATTTGGGATTTGGACCCCATTGGGAGTTGGGCATCTGAGTGTTAAAGACAGGAACACTTCTTAAGGTGCTTTCAATTAAGCCTACAGCTGTTAGGGGACGTGGTTCAGACCTGGGTCTGGGTTTGCAGCAGGCTAGTGGGTCTGGATCAAACCAGCCAGGGCACTGAAGTCCCAAGCTGCCAGAGCAGGAAAGCAGGGGCAGAAGTAGTCTTGGCACATCATTTGGCAGTTCCCAAGGGAGGTTCTGTGATTCAACCCATCACAGTGTGTACAAGAAGGACCAGGTGACTCCTTGCCAAGAGAATATAAGGAAACTGTATGTAATATGCAATTAAAATATTGTGGATGCAAAAACTACCTCATCTTTATCTGAGTGGCAGAATGTACGTTATTGAGAAGACTTTTTAGTCGATTGGTGAGCAGTGTCTGAAATTTCTGCGGATGGCAGCGATTTAAAGCTTTAGGGTGGGGAAGCATGAAGACAAGACTTTAGTAAAATATACCATAAATGCATGTTACATTGAGACTTATCAACATTTATGGTGAAATGTTTTAATTTTAAGACACACTATCTGCTAAAATCTTTGCAGGGCTTTGAAAATGAGTTAGTTTTTTCATAGGTGGTTTGCTGGTTTTGTAGCTACAGAAAGTAAAAGGCACTCCCTGCACCACAATTATTCTAACACAGTGGTTCTCAAACTTTTGTACTGGTGAACCCTTTCACATAGCAAGCCTCTGAGTGTGACACCCCCCCCCTTATAAATTAAAAACACTTTTTATATATTTAACACTATTATAAATGCTGGAGGCAAAGCGGGGTTTGGGGTGGAGGCTGACAGCTCGCAATCCCCCATATAATAACCTTGCGACCCCCTGCGGGGTCCCGACCCCCAGTTTGAGAACCCCTGTTCTAACAGCAATCTATTGAGAGACACTTCTTCAGGATGTAATGAAATGGACATGTCTGGATCTAATTCAGTTTTGTAACAATGTATGAGCCTGCATGTTGCACCATGTATTGTACTGAAGGTCCATTTTTAAAACCGTAATAAGAGAGCGTCTGATTGAGATGTTACCGTATATGTTTAGTGACATGTGTGGGCTATAATCTAGACCCAGCCTACTCTGAGTCCTTTAATCACTCTGTGTCTTTGGGCCCAATTCTCCACTGCCTTGCACCTTGTGGTAGTCATTTATATCCGTGCAATGAGGAGCTGCAGAGCTACCTCATCAGAATGATCATGATTTACACCCACCTTGGGCAGGTGCAAATAACAACATGAAGTGAGCGAGCTAGTAGAGAATTGAGGCCTTTTAATTTTAGAAGCATTTTTGCGAGACTAATGACATGATTGTGTCACGGCTGTGTTAGCATAAGCATAGGGGGCAGGAGGCTAGGACTAGAGGGGGCTCAACCCCCTCCCCAAATTTGAGCCATCCCTGCCACCTGTGCGCACTGCCCAGCTCAACAAGCAAAGTTCTGACTCTGGTGGTGCCAGGGCGGTTGGTGCTGAGCTGCCTGGCTGCCCAGCAGCAGGACACGTAGGGAGAGTCCCCAGAGCCAGGTGGGGGTCAGAACTCTGCATGCGGAGTCTGTCACAAATATGGCTAGTGCTCAGTGAGCAAGCCCTGTCCCTGGTGCCTGGGAGGAAGGGAGTGAGTGAGACAAAGGGAGGAGAGGAGAGGAGAAGGGAAAGGAGCTGCTATGGAGGGAGCCAGACCCAGCCGGAGCCAGCTGTGGCCACCCTCACAAAACTCTGTCTGCTCATTCCACCTCCGTGCCCCACCAACCCCATCTCCCCAAATAAACAACCCATAAAACATTACCCTCATCACCCTGCCAAAACCCTCCTCACAAGCCCCAGTCCCCAATAAACTCACCTCTTAAATATCTCCTACTCCGCCATCCATCAAATGACTTCCCTCCAGCCTTGCCCCGCTACTCCACCACCCCTTATTCCCCCCATCCTTCTAATGCCCCCAACACCCAAGTCCTTCTACCCTACAGATCAGTTGAAATACCCCCATTTCCTGTCTGCATGAACCTCTTTCTCCCTCCTTCAATTGCTCTCATCCCCTATGACTCACCCAGGAACACCCCACGGTGCCCCTCCACCCTTTAGCCCTGGCATCCCATCCTCACTTTGGAGTGTTATGTGGGGCGGGTGACCATTTTTCCCCTCCCCTTGCTTGTCTTCTTGGGTTAGTTAGATGGTTAGCTCCCCCTCATTTGGAGAAGCCAGTCACAGCAAAGCTGTGAGCAGCAAGAACCAGCGGTCCTTGCCTCCCCCCAAAAGTAATGCATAATTAGCAATCTAAAACAATCTCTCTTGTTTAAAAGTAGCACAGTCATTGCCAGTAACAATTTCAGAGTATCTCTGTGACAATAGTTCTAAGCAATTCATTGCATCTGACCGAGGTCGCCTGCTTCTTAAAATATCTCCAGGAACATGAACAAAAAACTCTTTTAAAGAAAGTATGCTAGTTTTAGTTTCTCCTAGAGATGTGCTGCAAAGCATACGTTCACTACATTGTACAAGCAATAACAGGAGGGGTGCAAGAAGCTTTCTGTGGATTAATGGGGCCATTTATTCCAAGGAGGTGCCTGCAATGAGGCTATTTGTTAAGCTAAAAATGGGAGGGAGACAGGAATTGAAATCATGTAATGTGAGTTAGGGTTTACATTACTGAAATCCTACATTTTTTCATCCACATCCTGAAACTGAAGTTGCTTGGAATGAAGAATCTGTTGGGTACAAGCAACCAACACAAAACTGTTTTTGAATGCACATTGTAACATGGCTGCACGGTGTTTTACTCATCACTCTTTAACTGAACCACAAAGATCATAACAACTTACTTCTGCTGTCAAGTAAGCTTTAGTTCAAGTGGTAGAAGCTTGTGCTTTTTGTATCTGAAGATCCCGGGAAATAAATCTGGTTGACCGGCTACAAAATATTCACACTTAAGAAAACAAAAAAACCACACCCTTTCCTGGCATTAAGTGCACATATAACTAATAGATCATCCTGAGCTTTATATGCAGAGAAAACTTTGGAAACAAGCTCTAAGTGACTGCTTCAGGAGAAATGTGGAATTCCATTGTGGTGCTCCATTGTGGTGCAATGCTCGTAAGTTTCAAGAAGGAGGCATCCTTGTAGTTTTACAATGTCTGTATATCTCGCGCCATCTTTTATTTAGTCAATTATCCTTACCTGCTAAATTTTTTATTTATTTATTTATATATATAAAAAATTTTGCAGGTAAGGATAATTGACTAAATATATATGAGACTATATATAATATAATATAATGAGAGAGGCTGACTGACAGGGCCGGCTCCAGGCATCAGCGTAGCAAGCAGGTGCCTGGGGCGGCCAATGAAGAGAGGGGCAGCACATCCGGCCGTTCGGCCGCAATTCGGCGGCGGGGCTGTCACTCCCTCTCGGAGCGAAGGACCTGCCGCCGAATTGCCGCCGATCGCAAACACGGCTTTTGTGTGTGTGTGTTTGTGTGTGTGTGCGCGTGCGTGCTTGGGGCGACAAAAATGCTAGAGCCGGCCCTGCTGACTGACTAGTAATACAGTTATGCAAAATTTTATGCTTTCTGCTGCAATAAAGCAAGCCAATGAAATAAGCATTGATTTTCATCTCCAGCAAATGAAAGTGCAGACAGGCAGGCTCCATCAGTATTTTATTTTGCTCTTCTCCCCCACCCCCCCTTATAAAACATTATGTAGTAGTGGTAAGTGTATCAGAGAGCTTTCTATAGGAGTTTCCACTAGCATGCCTTTGATCAGAAGTCTGTTCCTCCTGTGCACTAGTGGTAATGTTAGTTGGAGGCGCTTGTCTCAGAGGTTTCTCATCTGTCATACCATAGACTCCCTGTAGAGAGAGTGAAAAGGCGAAAAGCTGTTTGTGACAGTTAAAGCAATTTCCGGCATATCCTTGGGAGACCTTATTGAAATAAGTTTAAGTATCTTCGGGGTCCATTGTTTTAAATACAAAGTTGATGCGTTATTGTGGGCCAAGGTTGAATGTAACCTCTCCAGGGGGTAGATGTGATGTGAGGCCTGGGAGTTCAAAGGACTATGTTGAACATGTGCCAGACAAGAATGGACTTTTGGGATCATAAGGGTTAGGGAGAGATTAATTCAAATTCCCCACCCTCCATTATACAAAAATCTAGCCTTTTGAAGCTACACCCTGAGTAGTGGGTCATCATTTGCTGATTACCTGTTACTGGAGACTGGAGATAAAAGGGCCAAGCCATATAAAAAAAAAACAAACTGCTGATCTGCTAAACCTTGGTTCTGAATCTGAGATGGTTATAAACTTGTAACCACAGGGAAAACCCAGTTGTGGGCTTTTGAAGGACTGACACCTCCCAGAGTACAAGGTTGGAGCTGCGGGGTGACCTCTTGTAAGCTTTTTAGCATACGTGTTGATTCTTTTTATTGATTTTTAAGGTGTTTTTTCTCTGTATTGCTTTTACCTTAAGAAAGGTGGTGCCTGAGGAGCCGGGAGTCCAAAATGGGTGCCCTTAGTGGACCGTGGGAAATACAGGTGCAGTTACCCAGCAAATGCATACTGCTGATACCAATCAAATATATTGGAGATGACCAACACACAACAACTTCTCAGGAATTTCAAGATGGATTCCAGACTATGAGGTAGGGTTGCCAGTTTTTGTTGGATGTATTCCTGGAGGTTTCATCACATGACATAATCTTTAATTAAAGATTAATCTTTAATTCCTGGAGACTCGAGGCCAATCCTGGAGGGTTGGCAACTCTACTACGAGGTAAACTGTGAAGAGTACATGCCCAAAGCCCTTTCATTACTCATACCCCTCAACAGGATCTTAAATAGTTTATTTGGGGTTGTATTTTGTTTTTGTTCTCTCTCAACAAAAAGAGACACTTCTTGTAGTGAGGCTTCTGAAGTAAGTGATGTTTGCAAGTCCCTGTTATATCTCAAACTTGCATAAAATAATCTGAAAAAAAAAAATCTTAATAGCCCATTCCTGGGGCTTCTCTTCTTCCATACCAGGGAATGAACTGTCTAGGCAGAAAATCAGAGGCCATTTTTTGTCACATAGTAAATTAAGAACTTGAAAATGAAACTCTGATCTCTACTGCAGTATCTGAGAGAGAGTTGTATTAGTCCAAGGTTATTAATAATTAAACACAATTGAGGCAAATCACTAGTTTTCCTGATTTTCAAAAGAGATAAAACTTTAATTCTGTAATGAGTCTCAGGTGCTAGAATAGTGATGAAGATTCCACACTTTTGCACAGAAAACTTGGTAGAGTTTCATACCTCAGAGTAGCCCACTGTCTCAGTGATGAAATATACACATAAGACTGAGCACGAGTGCCTTCTTTTATACAAACAGGAAGGCAATTTATTGTGAATTGTTGGCATGTGTGAGCTGTCACACATAGCCAATCACACTTTTTTGCCACTGATGAAGCTAATAATGTAATTCATGTTGAAAGTCACAAACAGGTGTAATTGGCTTGCCTTTGGACAGTAGAGACCCTGGTAGAAAAATGCCATAATGCCTTAATCTTACATAAAGTCCGTTGTTGCTGCAGTATAATAAGACCAGTTTTTATTTACCATGGGTACAGATCTCAGTTTTCAAAATTGCATTTAGCCATAGATCCAATTTAATTCTTGTTATAGAAACCAAGTTCCTGGCAGTAAACTAGGAAGGCCTGACCAATATTAGTTCCACATATCTAATGTCAGAAAATGATATGGCAGATGGTCTGATTCTTCCCCATTAATTCCCTAAAAAAATTAATTGCCATGTACAAATGCCTACAGATCTTCTGGACACAAAATAAACTTGGTTCACTCTAGATCACTTGCCTCTAGAAGATTTTAGGTCACTAGTTTTTCAGTTAGTAGCCATACAACAGTATCATGCACTGCCACTTTAAAAGAGGAGGAGCTGCGAGGAAGTTAGCAAGCAGTGTATGCATTGAAATAATTTTGAATTGGTTCACTTAGGGCCGCAGATACAGCACAGGAGGACGAGATGGGTTGGTTGTTGCTGAAGTAGTGGTGACATGATCAAAGTCTGATCTGTAGTTGTGGCTGCCAACTTTGTCTTCCAAAATTACAGGTTGTGCATGACAGAGGGGTGGCCGGGCCAAATTTGTGTGGCAGTGAGACCTGGCACACATGGTTGCATTGGCACTCAGATTGTCCTGGCCACCCATCCATCATGCAATGCCACTCAAATGTAGCTCAGCTGCCCCTCTGTCTGGCATGATGGAGGAGCAGCTGGGTCAAATTTAAGTGGCATGTGCTAAGTTGCAACACCACTCAAACTTGTCCTGGCTGCCCCTTTGTCAGTATTCTAAATAGTATCGGACATCTTTTATCCCACATTTCAGCCAGCAGTGTAGTGCTGCTGGAGCAAAGACCAGACTGCTGTGGCACCACTACGCCCCTGGTTGAAAACAGAATAAAATAAAATCCCAGATTAAAAAGGACAGGCAATTTTTAATTCAGATGAGGGATGTCCCTTATAAAGTGGTACTGTTGGCAACTTTATCTGCAGTGCTTCTTAACTGGCAAAGAAGAGATGGTGATAAGTGATAATCCACAACTTCAGGCTATTTTCCTGTAGATTTCCTGCTCTTTTAAGGCACAGCAATGGTGCCATGATGCATACACTATTCAATCAGAGGCATAAGCAGTGGGAATGAGTTGTGTGTGTTTCAGTAAGGAAGTAAATCTCACAGGAGTGTTGTGTTTTGTACTTTGGGGTTTGACAATCCTGCCATTTACCAGCTGCGGCATAGAATCAAGCTGGGCCATGCTGTTTCACCATTCCAGACCCATCTAGGGCTATCCTTAAGGTTTTGTCTACACTGTAATTAAATCCCCGCAGATGGCCCATGTCAGCTGACTTGGACTCATGGGGCTTGGGCTGCAGGGCTGTAAAATTGTAGTGTTGATGTTTGGGCTCGGGCTGAATCCCGGGCTCTGGGATCCTCCCACCCAGCCTGAGCCTGGACATCTACACCGCAGTTTTACAGCCCTGCAACATGAGCCCCAAGGATCAACCTGTGTCCTGGAACAAATGTTTGTGGAGCATCTAGACTAGCATTTACAATCCTTATATTTAACTTAATTGGCAATCGGTTAACTCAAGTTAAAATAAGACTACAAACTCTAGCCTAGACAAGCCATGTGGGGATTGATGCAGTCATGAAATGTTGCCTGATTGGTAAGTTCAGACCATTTTGCCTCTGTTAGATAGTATTAAAAATACTACCCTGCTCACTCTAAGGAAACAGTCACAAAGTTTTTGTCTGAGCCTTAAAATGTTATGCACCAATAACTTGGCTTCACTCAGCCAGAGACCAATTTTGAAACCACTGTAAAACTTTATCTGAACTGTCTGTGCACATCACCCACCTGTGCACATCACCCACCTGTGCTTTTCTGTGTATTTGATTTTGAGCCAACAGTGATCCAAATGACTGAGGAATGGATACATTTACTTCTTAAGTACTCTTGACCCTTTTCAAACACCTCTGCAGTTGTTCTGTGTGTATGAGGGTGAGGGGGCTTGGAGAGTCTGCCTCACACACTTATGAGAGAGACTATGCTATTTTGTCATCTTGGGAACTGGCATACACTGCTTTTATTTCTGATTCCCTATGGCAGTGTTTCCCAAACTTGGGACGCCGGTTGTGTAGGGAAAGCCCCTGGCGGGCCGGGCCGGTTTGTTTACCAGCCGTGTCCGCAGGTCCGGCCGATCGCGGCTCCCACTAGCCACGGTTCGCTCCTCCAGACCAATGGGGGCTGCTGGAAGCGGCGCAGGCCAGATAAACAAACCGGCCCGGCCTGCCAGGAGCTTTCCCTATACAACCGGCATCCCAAGTTTGGGAAACACTGCCCTATGGGATCTGTGACAGCTGTTTGTTAAAATGTCAGCTCAGTAGACTTGCCTTGCTTTTATTACCCATTGTTGATCAAGGAGATCAAGTTTCCCATGCACAACCTATTATAAACCAGTAACCTGAACATAGGGTGACCAGATGTCCTGATAAAATCGGGATTATCCTGATATTTAACCCTTTGTCCTGCGTCCTGATCAATGTACGATTGGAACACCATTTGTCCCGATATTCAGGTAGGGAGGTGAGCGGGAGGGAGGCGCTGACCCTGTGGGTGCTCTGGGGCTGGAGCACTCACGGGCAAAAATTGCAGCCAAGTTGCCCCGTCCTCACCTCCTTCTCCTCCCCTCCCCCCAGCATGCCGCGTCCCCGCTCCTCTCCCCCCTCCAGCACTTCCTGCCGTCTAACAGCTGTTTGGCGGTGCTTAGCGCTTTCCAGAAGGGAGGGGGAAGATCGGGGACGTGGCGCGCTCAGGGGAGGAGGCGGAGAAGAGGCAGGGCAGGGGCGGGCACTTGGGGGAAGGGGGTGGAATTGGAGAGGAGCAAGGGCGGTGTAGGGGCGGGAAGAGGCAGGGGGTGGGCAAGCACCCACCCGGCAGAGAGGAAGTCGGCGCCGTAGGGGTGAGTGGCGGGTGTGGGGGGGTGAAGAGGCGAGCGAGCGTGTGGGGAGGCGAGCAATGGGGGACTGAGGAAGGACGTAGCAAGCCAGCGGCAGGCTGGGGATGAGGAAGGGCGCGGTGGGGGGGCCGAGCGGGGAGGGGTTGGGACCTGGGGCAGAGTGGGGGAGGAGCCTGGGAGGAGTGAGGATGGACTGTGGACGGGGCTGATGGCACCCCAATGTGTCCCGATATTTTAGTGTGGTGATCTGGTCACCCTACCTGAACATGTGAACTGGCAAGCAGAAGGCAATATGTCTGTATTATCACATCATTCATCGCCAGAGTGGATTTAGCTTCACTCCCCAAATAGAACCTACATTGGCAGCACTGAAAATTCATGCCAAGGTCTATCAAAAAGATTTATTCTTTGTGACCTACTACTCTGTTTACAGTCATTCCTAATTGGATTAACTCATATTCATACTGCCTATTACACAGGGACAATAGTCATTAATACTGGGGTTTGGCTGAGGGGCATTATGTGAAATGCTTCCCTTGAGGCACTTATATATCAGAAACTGTTTAGGCCATCATTTATGGTCAGTACCTAATAGCATGCCAGTTTTTCTGACACTAGGGTTATGATATTTGGCTTGTGCAGCAAGTGAAGAACAAGGTAATGATTATAAATTTATTGCATCAACTTCAATTGACACAGGAGGAAAACTTTTCACTGGGGACTATAAAACCTATATATAATGTAACTTGCAATCTGCTTAACAAAATATGGCCATGTTTTCAAGACTGGGTGTAAAATCTGCACATGCAAAAGCATACACTTGGAAGAGCAATAAGACAAGTGCATCCTCAAGTGCTCTTTGTGCACATAATACTATTTGAATCTTCCCATGACCCTTTGGTTGAGCAGCAGGTGAAAAATTTCCATAGTAAGTATGATTCAGAACTGAGGTCATTCCATAAAGCAAATTTTCAACTAACCTGCTGTGGCAAGAAAGTTTCTTGAATGAGAAGTGTTTAAAAAAAAATCTGGGAGGGGATTCAAATACTTTGGAGGACAGGATTAAAATTCGAAATGGTCTTGACAACCTGGAGAAATGGTCTGAAGTAAATAGGATGAAATTCAATAAGGACAAATGCCAAGTACTATACTTGGGAATGAATAATCAATTGCACAAATACTCCTTCCTAGGCAGTCATTTCCCATTTTGTAAGTACTGCAGAAAAGGATTTGGGGGCTAAGTGGATCACAAACTAAACTTGAGTCAATAATGGAATACTGTTTCACAAAAAGTGAACATAATTCTGAGATGTATTCGCAGGACTGTTGTAAGCAAGACAGAAGAAGTAATTCTTCTACTCTACTCAGCACTGATAAGGCCTCAACTGGATTAGTGTGTCCAGTTCTGGGCACCGTGCTTCGGGAAAGATGTAGACAAATTGGAGAGAGCCCAGAGGAGAGCAACAAAATTAATTAAAGGTCTAGAAAACATGACCTATGAGGAAAGATTGAAAAAATTGGGTTGTTAAATCTGGAGAAGAAAGGATTGAGGTGGGGAAATGATAAAACTTCAAGTATGTAAAAGGTTTTTATAAAGAGGAGGGTGATAAATTGTTCTCCTTATCCACTGAAGACAGGATAAGAAGTTATGGTCTTAAGTTGCAGCAAGCAGGATTTAGGCTAGACATTAGGGAAAACTTCCTAACTCTCAGGGTACTTAAGCACTGGAACAATTTACCTAGGGAGATTGTGGAATCTCCATCATTGGAGGTTTTTAAGAACAGGTTAGACAAACACCTCTCAGGAATGGTCTAAATAATACTTAGTCCTGCCTGAATGTAGGGGACTGGACTAGCTGACCTATCGAAGTCCCGTCCAGTCCTACATTTCTAATATTGTCTATGTAGATTGAAAATTCTTGGGGGCATTTACTTTTTCTTACTTTTGTTTATTCAGTGCCTGACACAATGGGGCCCTAACCCAAGCTCTGCAGGTTACTGTACTACAAATAATAATACAACAGACACGTCCTCTGTTTTTTATAAACGTAGCAAATTGTGCCCAGTTGTGCTGCTAAATGACAGCAGCACTCGAAGAGTCTCAGACTGGAGCATCCTCTGTTCATTGTGGTTCAGAGGTAGCTGGAGATCTTTGTGGAAGTGACGTCTGGGCTACAATGCCCTGAAACTAGACCTCTAGCCATGCCATCTGGAGAATGCCTCTGTAATCAGGAGTAAAATGAATGGTATATAACCTGTGTGAAGTGCCTAAAATAATGCTGTATCTCAGCTGTATTTTAGATTCTCGGTCTTGCGTTGCATTTGTTTCTGATGAATGTCCCAAGTCCAGTCTGCAAGGTACATAATGGTTAGAGGATGTTGAGGCAGCTAGGAATAAATCTTTTTTTTTTTTTTTATCAGAGAAACAACCTATTTGTTTTATCAGGACTATCATAGTAAGCCATGTATTTTTTTTTATTATGGAGGAATTTGAAATAAATTACTGTTTATATGATGCAGTTTTGCAATAAAGCTGGCGATTAAGAATCACTAAATGTTAATAATCTAGTGAGATTCTCATAGCCTCATTGCAGAGCTATAGTCCTAGAATGCAGCAGAAGTCTCCTAATCCCAGAGATATTACCTCCTGCTTTAACAGCCAGAGGCAAAGATTTTAATATTAGAAGTTATGAAAGTTTAGTCTTGTATGACCCGCTCATGTTATGACTACTTGGGAGCCCCTGTCTGAATAATTGGGTTACATTTGCTTTTCATATAGTTTCCTTATCATAGTTTTTCTGCTTATTGTCTCGCTAGGTTTTGATCTTCTGCATATTACAATTTCCGTGCTATTCTGTTATTTGTTAACAGTCTGCAGTTAAATTCTGAAAGGATATAATAACTGAGTTGCTGTCTTCTCTATGCAAAAGTAATTTAAAATATGAAAAGATTTCAAAGGTTAAATAGCATGCTAATCCTAAATTTTCAAACTTGGGTGCTTAGAACTAGGCATCTAAGGTCTCGTTCACGCTACACAGTTAGGTTGGCTTAACTACATCACTCAGGGCTGTGAAAAATGTCATGCCCTGTGTGATGTAAGTAAGTCAACCTAACCCCCGCTGTAGACACTGCTAGGTCAATGGAAGAATTCTTCCAGCAACCTAGCTACCACCTCTCAGAGAGGTGTATATACTGCAGCGATGGAAAAACCCCATCAGTTGCTACAGTAAGTGTCTATGCTACATCGCTGCAGCTGTGCCACTGTAGCGTTTCTAGTGTAGATATACCCATAATCTATATTTAGGCACCTAAGTAAGTGGCCTGATTCTGAGATGTGCTGAGTGCCTGCAGCTCCCATTGACTTCTATTGTTTGTAGTAATGGTACTTATATTACAGTAGCATCTAGAGACCCCAATCAAGATAGTTGTGGGTGCTCAGCACCAATGAAAATCCTGATTTATGATCCTGACTTTGAAGAGTTTGGCCTTGGCACTTAACTTAGCCTTCTAAGTTTGAAAAGCTTGGCCGTAACGTTTAGCAATTTAAGTGACCATTATTCCCAGGGTGATAGAAAAAGTACAAGCCAAGATTTTAAAAAATGGGTTGACTTAATTGGGGATTGTTGAATGCTTAGCACCTTTTGAAATTCAGTTCCCTTATTTAGGTGCCTAAACAGGGACTGTAGGCATTTGTTTTTGAAAATTTTTGGCTCCAGTGTTTGTCTCACTGAGATGTGATGGCAGAATGAACAGGACAGAACAGTGTCAAACTTTAACTTTTTCATTACTAGGTTCATAACTAATATTATGCATACCAGTCTTTAGCATAACCTCATTTCAGTGGGTATTCATGGACCAACAACAGCTGTTTGTTTAAAGTAGTATCCAGGTAACAGAAAACTACAGTATAGTTTGACACATCTGAAGAATGTTCCTTTATTCAACATTATACTATATGTTTGTAAAGTGCTTACTGCAATAAGGTTCTGTCCAGGTTGAGCCTGTAGGCACTACTGCAAAATTAATTTTAAGTAGAAATAATAATGGTTTTCGGGGGGGATGGCAAATACAAAGTGAGGGTGTATAAATAATTGTACCATACGTAGGACCTCAATATGTATCAGTTTCACACTTGGATTACTGTTCACAGTTTCAGGCTCCTTTATTTATGTATAATGGGCATAGCTGAAATAGAGGAAATCTTAATAGTTCCAAAGATGATCAAAGAGTTATAGGTTATGAACTATCAATTGAATCTGCTTTCAGAAAAGAGGCTCAGAGAGGGACAGGTTTGCTGTCTATATATCCTTTACACATAATGGTATTAAAAAAGTGGCAGATTTTCTAAAAGTATTTTAAAGATGGCATAATAAGGAGCAATAGCCTGAAACTAAAAGAGAGAAAAATTGTATAGACATTAGGAAACAATTTTTTGCAGTGAGTTCAATTGGACAATGAAGAATTTGCCATGAGTAGGTTGAGGCACCAGATCCTAGAAGTATTCAAAAGTAAATTGGCGAAAATGCTAAAGAAACAAAACAGCAACCATGCTGTTGTGTAGAGATATAAGTTAAATGACCCAGACAGCCCTTTCCTTCCCTGAAATCAATGCCTCTGTCTTAGTTATTGAATCCCTCCCCCTCCACTCCCAAACTCCTCTCTTACCTTTGCCTTGCCTTTTCTTTTCATAGAGTACAGGTGAGCATTTTTGACAGGAAGGAGAGTGTTGAAGAGCCTCAGCCATGAGCTAAAGTAGGAAGAGCGGTAATGACAAATATTTTAGACATTTAAAATATGTAAATAATTTAGGTTCTGCTGCTTGTTGTTGTTGTATCATCAATGTTATGGCCCAAAATGTTCCTGTTATGAATCATTTCTGGATAAGCACTCAGTGTGGAACTCTCCATACAAAGGGTTAAATACAGACAGCCACATCCATGGAACCCCAGACAGTAACTGCACCCCGATGGTCAGTAAGAGGTTATGCACTTTTCTTGTCAGCTTGGAGGCTGGCCAAGAGCTGGCTCCAGATAAATCTGTTTGAAGTTCCTTCCTGCTACAGAACAGCTTCAGGAAAGGAGTATGAACACCCAGGATGACCTGGCAAGACTATGCAGTCCGGGTGAACAGCTTTTGACTAGGGGTTTCCAAAGTAAGAAGCTCAGGGACTTGGGCAGGAAAAGGGTAATGTCTGGGCTAAAGCCATCAACCACAAAGAGGGGCTGTGAACAAGTTTGCTGTTTTTGGTAGCTGGGCTATGGTGTTTTAACTGAGGCTTCTGCAAAAGAAAATTGCCTGTGTGCAGCTTGGGAGCACATCTGTTCAAGGTAAACAGGATGAGTGCAACCAGTAAATGAATAAATTAGTCTACAGTACACCCTGATTCTGCATCACCGATTTCTCTTCCATTGGGCAACCAAGTTGTTGCAAGGTCCCAACATCTGCTACCACTAGGCCAGTGGTCCCCAAACTGTGGGGTGTACCCTGTAGGGGGGCATGGAGGAATGTTTGGGGAGGGCACCCGGCAGGGCCAAGGCCAGCCCCCACAGCGAGGAGGGGAGCGCCACTCATCCTCTGGTCTGCCCCCAGCTGTAGCTCTGCTCCGTCCCTAGCCCAGCTCTGGTCCCAGCCACAGCTCCACTTGCCCCCCAGCTCCTCCCCCAGCCCAGCTGCAGCTCTGCTCTGCCCTCAGCCCAGCTCTGCCCTCATTCCCTCTCTGCCGCCAGGCCAGCTCTGCCTTCAGCCCAACGTCCTCTGCTGAGCCAACTGTGCAGTTATGGGCGGGGAGTAGAGGAGGAAGATTCCATTACTGGTAAGGTGGGGTGCGAGAGGAAAAGTTTGGGCACCATTGCACTTAGGCAAAGCACCAACAGTGCCAACTAGTATCATCCTCAGCAACTCAGCGCAGTGAATTAATATACCTCCTACCTAAAGCATTGCAAAACTATGACCACCTTATTCCTGTGTCTAAAACAAGTGACCGTCCAGTGATATTTTCTAGTGCATATGTACAAACCACACTTAAGGCTAAATTATGGCTTTAATTCATACCCTTGGGTGGGGGCAGAATAGGTCTGGAAGCATGGCCCTTTAAAAGGAAGCAATTTGCTTTCTTCTGCACACACGACCAGCTCTCCTGGCTGGTGCAGTGGGAGTCAGTGTCATTGTACCATCCTCCATGGTGTCTGAGTGCAAGAACTGGTACTGTGTCCATATACCCAGTGTGCAGATGATGGCAGTGAGGTGGGAGAAGAGCAAAAGTTCCTTGTGCCCTTCTTCTCCCTCCTGTATATTTCCCCTTGCAAGACCAAGCATAATCCAGCCCACAGACTCTAAAACTAAAACAAAAAATAACAGGGAGAAATCATTACTATGACAACCCTACAGTTAACACAGGGAGCATATGACTCACTCCAGCTTTTGAGTTCAGTGATTCAAATCCATAGGCAATAAGCCTTTTTGTTTTTCCTCTACAAATGTTTTCAGATAGTTTCTCTGTTCTGCTGTGTCCCTCATTAAATGTGGTGGAGGCTGGTAACATATGAAAATGGATAGATGTAACTGGTATGCATGGGAGACAGTTTACGGCAGAAGGTAAACCATGCAAGATGTTTTGGGGAAGTCTTTGTTCTGTGTCTGAACAGTGCCTAATACAATTGTGCTCTGGCCTCTAAACAGGGCTGTAATACAAACAATAGTGCATCAGATCTGAAACAGGATGGACACTGAACCATGAGGAGCTTCCATTGGATGCATATGCACTGAAATCTTCTATCCATTCCTTCCCACTTGGAACAATTTCCCTTATCCAGTGCATCATGATAAATGAGGAACTACTCCAAATTTAGACTATTGATCAATGGTCACACCTAGGAGATCATTATCTAAGCACATAGTTTCAGATGACAGCCCATTAATCTTCATTACTTTATGCAAGTGCTCAGGGACCTCTTCCAGAACCTCTGTACTGTGTCTCACCCCAAGACATAGTTTTTGTTTTGGGTTTGCATAGTTTTAATCAACAAACAGCAAACTTTAAAAGACTGCAGACTCCTGTTGTGACCTGCCTGTCACTTGACCTGCCTTTTTCATGGCCTTTGTGGTCAATTTGCAGTCAGAGAAGAGCTCGCTTTGAGACACTGCCTCCAGATTTGTATTGCAGGGAAGAATCATTTCATTCTGAATAAAGAACCTAAACATATGTGATAATTTTTTTCGTCTCAGCTTGAAATCAGATGGTAAATTATACATACCCCTGTGTCTCTTTTCCAGAAGGTCTATAACAAAATAGCACTTATGATTTTTGCGTCAGTACACAGACAGTAACCTTTAAAGCAAGCAATCCTCTCGCTGAAGGTTAATTTGTAAGTCTGTTTTAATGAATGTTTATTAATGAGTGTGCATATAAAGCCACACCTAGATTAAACTAGTGATCATGAAATCTCAACCTCTTTCCCCAATCCTAATTTTTTAAAATGTCATTTAAGGAGGGGAAATGCATCCGATTGGCAATGGACATAACCAAAGGAGAGGTGAAATTGGTTGAACCAAACCCTCCTGTCTCCTCAGATGCTGAAATTTGCCTACATCTCTGGTTCCTTCATGTGCTCCGACATGATGGGAATGGGTGCGATACAAAACTCACAGATAAATACCTTCCTCTCTAGAAAAGACCTGTTCTCTTAGGGGATCCATCACTAATTAGCAGGGCCGCCCAGAGGGGGGGGCAAGTGGGGCAATTTGCCCTGGGCCCCGCAGAGGCCCCCACGAGAGTTTTTCGGGGCCCCTGGAGTGGGGTCCTTCACTCGCTCCGGGGGCCCTGGAAAACTCTCCTGGGCCCGGGCCCCCAGAGCTTCTTCCGCTCCGGGTCTTCAGCGGCAGTTCAGCGGCGGGGGGGTCCTTCCACTCCGGGACCGCTGCCGAGGTGCCCTGAAGACCCGCGGCGGGGGGTCCTTCCGTCCCGGGACCCGCTGCCGAAGTGCCGGGTCTTCGGCGGCAATTCGGCGGCGGGGGCCCCCTGCTGCCGAAGACCCCAGGCCCCCTGAATCTTCTGGGAGGCCCTGCTAATTATACACTGTGTCTGTATTTTATTAGGTCTGCTCGCTTGACAGTTTTTAAAAAGCATCCACAGTTGTTATGTTTTTTTACTAAGCTGTGATATGAGAGGGTTTTGGGGGGGATTTTCAGAAGTGCCTAGGTGACTTAGGGGCATAAGTTCCAATAACTTTTCAATGACATCTGTGCTCCTAAAACACTTTAGAATATATCTATACTGCAAAGAAAAACCTTTTGCACCAAGTCTCAGAGCCCGTGTCACTTGACTTGGACTCCCAGGGCTTAGGCTGTGGAGCTAAAAATAGCAGTGTAGAGGGTTGAGATATGGAATTCTGCTCCAGGACCTGCTGGGGCAAAGTTAAAAATTGATAATGGATGTCTTTCCATTTAGCTTTTGTTGCTCTTTCAAAATGAAAGTCAGTTTGTCTTCAATAGATTATTCTTCCCGAAAACAATTTTTTTCATGAATCCTGTGATTTGATCACTCAGCTGAAGGATTTGGAGTACTTTTCTTGCAGACTTGCTTTTAGTTAATTCAGATATGTCTCTGGTGTAGGCAAGAAGCCACATCTTCTTTTGCTCACATAGAAAATCAGTGAATTCACTCTTTATGCAGTCACAGGCATGCAGCTTGTGTCTCAGTTCAAAAAAACCACCCCAGTACTTTTCCTCTCAAGACGTAACAAGCTTCAGCATGGGACAACATGTCATGGTCAGACCCCATGTCTTCACACAGTTTTGCAAACAGTGTACATGAAGAGGCTGAGTCTTGCTGTAATTCACAATGGATGACTCCTACTGCAAGACTTAACCTAGATGTGGACTCAGAGTTTTAGATGCCAGTTGGTCTCTGTGAATCATGCAGTGAGTCCACACAACAAACGGAGCAACTTTCTTGACCAAGGTGTGCAGAGCTGCTTTGTGGCCTGCCATAGATGGAGCTCCATCTGTGCAAAAGCCCACCATGTGATCCCACAGGGTATTTTTGTTTTGCATGTAGCCATGTAACACAACAAACATTCCTTGTGCTGTCTGAAGCCGAGGAAGAGGGAGACAGAACAGAATGTCTTTGAGAATTGCATCCTCCTATATGTATGGCACAAAAGCCAAGAAATGTGCATCACAACCCTCAGTGCTCACATCAACTTGAAGAGCCTTCACTTCACTGTGGTGTTGGAGAATGGTATGGCTTTCAGTTGTTTGCCTTACTTTCACCTCGCATTATCTTCACCATATTGATTCCGGGGGGGGGGGGGGGGGGGCAAAATCAAGGTCTCTCCAATCATGTGAGGCTTCTTGGCCTGTGTAGTGTGAGTAACTCATCTCCAATGATGTTTGGTCAGAGACAGACGTGGCTCTCTTGAATTGCACTTGTTGACGCAAAATTTCTTCTTTCCAGCGCTGTAAAAATGACTTTGGTTTTCCTATGTGTTCCTTGTGAAAGTTTTCAAGGTGTCGTTTGTTTCATTAGGTTTCTTGCTTTCACAAAATAACATTGTGTGACACAGCAAGCAATTTGGCCTTTCTTCGTTCTTGACGTAAACACTGGTGAAGCCATGCTTAAGGAAAACCTTGTCATATTTGCAAGCACGTTTCTTGCACTCTTGTTTTCATTCATAACACATCACTAGACTCACTGCTGGAGGCTGAACCAGATGCTCTGTATAACAATGAGTCTATTGTGCTTCTTCTATCCTAAATCAGAATTAGGAATTTGTGGTAATAACTCAATTAAAAATTAGCACACTCACTGTTAAGTAAATTAGGCCAGGACTTAGGAAAGCCCTGTATGGTGATACTAGGGCAGCACAGGCTGTGTTCGTCAATCTGGCAGCCAGAGAGAACTACAGGGTCTGTCTTGTATTCTGCAGCTTCACTGAAGAATCCCCTTCATATTCATTACATCCCAGTCCCATCTCTCTTCAATCAGGAGAGACATGGCATGAGAACTTTTATTCTTTCCAGAGTGGGTCTTGCTCACTGGAAACCAAGAGAATCACTCTTCAAAGATCTCAGCATCAAATTACCATCCTGCCTTAAAGATAATTAAATTCATCAAAACTTTTTTGAACAGACGTATGCCCATGTGCAAAGTGACAATGAATTACTATGATTCTTTACCATACGCACACAGAAGAAGACTTAGGCCCTGCCTTAAGGAGCTTACAAGCTGCTCCAGGTTCCCATCTCAGAAGAGCTTAGTACAGCTCAAGCAGATAGGATGCTCTCTTGATGAGGCTACTGCCCACAGATAAGGAATCTTCTGGGTTCAAGTCTCAGCTGGATGCTTGCACAGCCTTTGGATGGGGCGTATCATGCAAATGGCAAAATCAGGTTGTGGATCCAATGGGCCAGATTTGGCCCATGAGACAATTCCGAATGCATCTGGACCCTCTCCCCAAACGCTCCACCGTAAATTAAAATGGAGTCCTGCCACAAAGGTGTTTGTGGAGCAAGTGCAGACAGATCTGGGAGTAAAGGAAATCATCTCGTGGACTGAATCTGGCCCATTGGTCCTGCGACCCCACATGAGGACGTAACCCACAGTTTGGAAACTACTACACTAGGGGGCTCTGTCATCATAGCTATGCCAGTATAACTGTATTGGCAGAGTCTGTGAAGTGTAGCCTAGCCCTTTATAGAATTAGTTTCAGGAACAAGAGCATGAGTCTTGTCACTCACCTTTCCCTCATTTGAGTTGATGGGGGGAGAAAAAGCAGTTTTCAATATTGATCTAATTATGCTGGTTTATTATTTAATATGCTCCTGTGACTAATTTTTGACAGCCTTGTCTGGGCAAGTGCCCTTAATAATAATAAAAAGGTCAAAATCTGAGTTTATGGAGGCTTTTAACATTGAAATTCGCACCTCCAGAAAAGGAGGCATTGAGATGCTTTATCAGTTAATCCTTCACTGATTGTTCAATAGCACATAAAATAGACACACACAAAACAGATGCACAGTACAGTAGCCCAAAAGGAAATTTTATCCATTAGCCATTCTGAAAGTAAATGAGTTGTTTTTCAGCAAATGTGGGACTCATCTGAAATTTACATAATTTTTTTGCATAAAGCAAGTTAAAGCCTGAATTATTCATGACTTTTGCATTTCTTTCTCTGGTTGGTTATTCTGGAAGGAAGTAAGCTGGAATTTATTCCACAGGCACTCTCGGTTTATTGCAGTAATGGGAACGTTATACCGGTAATTATAGTTTTACTAATTATACTTGCTCATTTGCTTAATCTTCATCAAAAGAATATTATTTAAGCCTGGTTTTCTCTTTGACACAGTAGTTGGGTTATGAATTGTAAGTAGGAAAGAGGTCAAGTCTGTCTGTCTGATCTTGTCCCTCACTCTCGATCAGGCTCCTGTGGGGCTGCTTCAGCAGGAGTCTCAGTCAGTTCTGAACAAGTTGAACAGTCTGCACACCTTATGCTTGTAGAGTGCAGATACTCATGAAACAGAGAGGAAAAAACTGAGTGTGTGGGGGGCACATGGGGAGGGGGACGACTTGTATCCCTATTGTTGGATCGCATCCTTCTGCCATGAATGACTGTTGTGTTTTATTGCTTAATTAATAAAATCTTTAATGCATTTGTGTCTGCAGCTAATTAGCACTGCTAACTCAGAAGACTTCTTGGTTCTGTTTACAGTTTGTTTTATTTTTTACTGTAAAAAATGTTTGTATTATAATCGCAAAGAGTTTAGGGCTAGATCCAAAGCCTTTTGAAGTCAATGGGGGAATCTTTCCACTGGCTACAATGGGCTTTCGGTCAGACCCATAACTGGCAAAATTCAGAATCAGAATATTGTGGAAAAGCATAGGTGAATTCCACTTCCAGATTGTCACCTGGCTCCTGTGTTTTTTCTCAGTGAGCTAGCTTTTTTTATAAAGCATGAAATATTGAAGGTTGAGGAAAACCCAGTTAATGGCTTTAAATTTATGGAGTTCCTTGTGATCTACTTTAATGTTTAATACATGCACAAGCAGAATAGCTAACAGTGGATAATACAAAGGGCAAATAATTATTCACTGTCATGTCTCATTAAGTAAAGTTCGGCGAATTCTATTAATTTCTAAGAACGTGCAGTCTGAATACACAGCAATGAATTTGTATTCAGTAAATATCAGGGACTACTCATATGTAAAAACAGGCATGTTTCTATTCCTGTAAGGCTGTGTGTGTATTTTCACTGATTCTGAACTTTATTAGCATGAAAACTTGTATTGAGGGTGGCAGGAATAGGTGCTCAGGAAGCAAAATGATTAATTCCCCAGTGCCCTCTGGAGCTCAGAGGATCTAATCCAAAATAGTAGCCATGAGTGAATCTCTGGGGTAACTTAAACACCGAGAAGTTTCATTTTTATTTTCAAGTAAGCAAGTTCAAGCAAAGACAACTTTTTATTACATGACTGTGACTGGAGCCCTCAGGGAGCTGCACTGAGGTTACTCAATGAGGGTGAATTGCAAAGAGTGAGGTAGACAATCCCCAAAGCTGGTCGATATTGCAACACGTAGATTTACCAAACCAGCACAAAACAGCTTCTATAATACCTTACTGGTTACCCAGAAGCCAACAACACCGTTCCCTTAAAGTAATCCAACCTTAGGCCTCCACCCAGACACCAAGTCAAATATGATGAGGATTACTGAAAATCTTATTTTTCATATAAAAGTTCTACCAATCCCAAAGGATCAGACACATTATCTCCCAGGTTAATGAATATTCCAAATCTTACCCAAATACACTTACAGCCAATTCTTATTAACTAAACTAAAATTTATTAAAAAAGAAAAGAGAGAGAGTATCGGCTAAAAGATCAATATACACACAGACATGAGTACAGTTCTGAGATCAGATTCATAGCAGAGATGGTGAGCTTTGTAGTTGCAAAGAGTTCTTTCAGAATCAGTCCATAGGTTATAGTCCACTGTCCATATTCAGGGAGATCCAGATGAGACTGTGGAGATCTCAGCCTTATGGCTCAAGCTTCCCCCGCATTAAGCATCAAGCATATGTGAGATAAAAAGGATCAGGACTCAAGTGTTTTTGTATAGTTCCAGACCTTCTCTTGACAGGTCGGAGTCCTTAGGCATACACTAGGGAATCATGGAGACTTTGAAGTAGACATATTTCCTAAGCATCGCTAGTAATTAGTTACACGGATTAACATAAGGCAATTGCCTGTTTTTCCACCATTTGCAGGTGATTTGCTATACATTTCAAAGAGAGATGAATACAGTGATATTACTTTGTTTATAGTTCATTTAAATGTTAAGATGTCCTTTGGATCTCTGAATTAATAGTTATAGTGACAGACACGAACTGTCTGTTTACATGGCTAACATCTAAAAAGATATAAGTACACACATGCAGTTAGTATCACCTCCAATTCTCTAATAATACAGATTTACATTTCAAAGTTCTAGCCTATCTAGCATGGAGTGGCCCTAATGACCATTCACATACTTTTCTAACATGTCTCTACAGGTTGGCTCTGGGTCATTAGCCTGTGAGCGGCTTAATCCTTTCTATTGACACACACTGTATAAGATTTGTTGCAATTATATAACAGTGGTAGCAACAATGATTTGCATGGTCATATTTTAATGAGATAATGACACAATACATCAGATCCTCAGCTGGTATAATTTGGTGTAACTTCAGTGAGGTCAATGAGGCACTGCTGACTTACACCAGCTGAGATTCTGGCCCCAAATCTCTTCTAGCACAAACATGTCTCTAATAATAACCCACTTTGTGTTTTTCCTGCAGAGAAAATGCTTTATTGGCATAGGAAACTTTAACAATAAAATAAAGAACCTTGTCTTTGATTGATGTGATTAGACAGTATTAGAAAATGAAAACAGTCCTTATCCATTTGATGAAAAAAGAAGACAAGGGAGTGTAATGTTCATAGTTTCATAAAGCACAATAACCCTGCTTATGAAGTTTTCAAGGCTGCTTCTCAAGACTCATTGCTTTAATACTTCAACTGATTTGTATCTGAAGAGACAGGTAGGGTCCTATTTTCTCAGCAGGAATTTTGCTTCTTAGGAAAACAGGCTGAGTGAGCACTGGGTTGCTTGCACTCTGCCAATTTACTATAATAATTCACATCTTCCTCCTGTAATGTTTGTTTGGTCACTGCAGTTATCCATTTGCTTATTTTAAAATGGAATATATTTATTATGCCCCATATGTTAGGGGAAATGCTTCTTGCATTGGCATTAGGAAATTTTCTCCCTTCATTTTCTTCATAAATGATTTATCTGCCTTATTACTGCTTGTATGGTTTCTACCTTGTCTGCATGAAGACTTTTCCAAAGCCTTTTTGTTAAGGACCACAGAAAAGAAAATGCATTACATCTAATTTTCAGCTGGGAATATACTTTAAATCTTTCAAATGACTTTCTTCTCATTTCATGGCCATTGGCACATCATTAATAGCCCCAGAGGGAAAAGGAGGGGGTTACCAATCCAACGTGGACAAGCATGCATTATCTTGCAATGTGCACTGACACGACTGGGGACTTTGAAAACCAGCAAAATACTTTTCCAAGGAAACCTTTAGCATGTGTGTGGCTGCATTAGACTTGACATTAGTTCAGCAGGTTTTGAAGTTGACGTTGCCATCAAATGACTAACTCATTGGCTAATGTGCCTTTGGGCCCTGAATTGTTATGAGTTCCAACATGCCCAGATGTTTTGGTTTTGTTT
This sequence comes from Terrapene triunguis, assembly GCF_002925995.2. Taxonomy (NCBI): domain Eukaryota; kingdom Metazoa; phylum Chordata; order Testudines; family Emydidae; genus Terrapene; species Terrapene triunguis. The sequence continues at coordinate 6,067,129 of NW_020664447.1, forward strand.
TATTTTAACCCACTTACTGAGCACACATTGCTGCTGTTAAAAGAAAGCAGAATGAGCAGTGATGCCCCTGTTTGCTTCTCAATATGAAGAGACTTATGATCGCAGCCAATATTTACTCATCTCTTCACAGGGGTGTTTTTGGAGGTTTTGTTTTTAATGGAATAGCTACTTCAATGAAGACAGTAGAATAGGTAGTAGGTATCTACTTCACATCACATCTTCAAAGCACTGATATTAAAAGCAAGACTGTGGGTGCGCAAGAGCAGGGGCAGAAGGACGGTAAAAGGAATCTCTGCCCTCCACTCGCCCCAATGACTTCACAGGCCTAGAAACCTGGAGAGAAATAGGGGAGGGGTGGGATGAGGGTAAGGCCATGATTAGCAGAGCTGGTGGGGTGTGGAGGCTGGGAAGCATGCTGCACCATCTCCAAGGCTAACATAGGCTGCTCTGGTGCATATTGCCCAGTAGCTCCCAGGAAGTATTCTGACTGAGTCAGCCAGGAGACCTTCTGGGGACTCTGGAGCAGCATGGCTCTTCTGTACCCCATCCCATAAAGCATGCCTATTAATGCTGAGGGCACAGCCTAGCCTAACAAAGTCTGTATGGGGTATTTCCCTCCCCATTTTACCCAGGGAAAACCCAAAGTAGAGAATTTAAATGATTTGCCCAAGATCATAGTAGGAGTCGGTGTGAGAACTGAGTTTAGAATTTCTGAGGGCCCATCACTCTGTCCTGAATTCAGACTGCTAGACCATGCCTCGCCTAGTAGTTCTAAAATGGCCTGTAGTGCTGAACATGCTGTTTCACTGGCACTAAAGTATGCTCTAGGCCGGGGTGGGCAAACTTTTTGGCCCGAGGGCCACATCAGGGAATAGAAATTGTATGGAGGGCCATGAATGGGGTGGGGCTGGGGATGAGGAGGTTGGGACGTGGGGAGAGGCTCAGGGGTGTGGCCCCCAACCTAGCGCCACCCAGAGCGGAACTGAGCTGTGTGGTGCGTCCCCCGACCCTGCGCCCCGGCCGGAGCGGGGCCACATCATGCGGCTTGGCCCCTGACCCTGCGCCCCCGCCAGAGTGCCGGAGTGGGACCGAGCCGGGTGGTGCAGCCCTTGACCCTGCGCCCCCGCCAGAGTGCCGGAGCGGGACTGAGCTGCGTGGTGCGTCCCCTGACCCAGTGCCCTGGCCGGAGCACCAGAGTGGGGCTGAGTCGCATGGTGTGGCCCCGACCAAGTGCCCCAGCCGGAGCAGGACCGAGTCACGTGGTGCGGCCGCCGCCCCAGCCAGAGCACCGCTGAGCCGCATGGTGCGGGGCCCAGCCGCTTGGTGCGGCTCAGGGGCTGACTTAAAACGGCTCGTGAGCCGTAGTTTGCCTACCTCAGATCTAGGAACAAGGGAGCATGGAAATACCTCCAGCTGAACATGTCCCAGATTGCATTCTGGAAAGTGTGCATCCCAGAATATCTAAGCCAAAATGCATTCTAAGGATGAATTATAGCTGTCTGCAAAGTGCCTCCACATAAATAATTGTGGGTTTGTTTTATTTGAATTGCGAATGCATTCCCATAGGACTCTGAGCTTTGTGTCTGTGCTATTCTTTTGCAGTTTTCACTAACCAGAAGACTCAAATTGGGGCAGCTTGATTTTAAGATTATTGCTTGATAAAATATGCACAGTGACATCAGCTCTTGGGGAAAATTAGGAAAAGTTCCCTCAGCTATAATCACTATGATTTCGTCGCTTTTCTTTGAGTGCTTTAGATGGCACATCTCCTCCATAACAATAATAAATTAAAGAGGCATCCAAACCATTCTGCAAGATGAGCTTCACTCCTCATCTAGGTCCCTTGGTTTGGAGCTGTATCTACATAGATCCATCTTGTTTTATATTTTGATCTGCTTCGTGTCATCTTTAATAGATGAGAGAATGTTACAAACATACCTGCAGTAAAACAGACAGACGTTTATCTTACATGCTGCCTAGGGTGAAATACAATAACTTTATTGGAATGTTGCAAGTTTAGCAGAATATATAGGATCCTATTCCACCCTTGCTTTTCATGTGGAAGACCCACTGATATCTATGGGTGTTTTGCACAAAGACTGAAAGTGAGCTATGGCCTCTAGTAACCTTAAGAGAAAATCTATACTGATAGCTGTGCTTCTTTTCTTGTTTTGTTTTTTCTTTCCACTATCAAGGTCCCAGTCTTGATGTTTTTT
>NW_020664447.1:6069744-6184579 GCF_002925995.2 Terrapene triunguis
TACCCTGGCGAGCCGCGTGCCAAACGTTGCCGACCCCTGCTCTAAATGCATCAGTCATGCTGGAAATTACCAGCCCACTCCAGTCATGTTAGGGTGTGGCAGTGACTGTCTATTGATTCTGTACAATAGTACGATAGGGTCCTGGTCCATGACTGGAGCTCCTAGGAGATACGATAATACAAATATTTAATATGTTTTTGGAGCTGCCCTGTCCTGAGTGAGTGGAAGGAGAAGGGGATCCAAGGGATGATATCTGATAGGAGAGAGAAAGAGGAAAGACCTGTCTTCCCATAGTAGGTAGAAGGTAGTAGGTACCTTCTCTTCTGAAGGTAGATAAGGTGGAGCCCTAGACACCTCCCTCCTAGAGAATATCAGTCAGCCAGAAAATCACCCAGTTTGCATCTAGCCAACTAGGTAAGGAAAACAGCCTTTAGTAGAAGCCAAGTTGGAGGTCCAACAGTCCTTCCCTAAAGGAGCAAAATTACCTGGCCAGTTTCTCACATAGCTCTAATTCCTCCCCTATTCTTGATTCCCTTCACTATCTTTCTCTGTCCTTCTGCACTAAATTCTGCTTTCCTCTCATAGTCTTCAATGCTTGGCACATCTCCATTCCTCTTCTTGTGTCATCCTATACCCTTGATCCCTGCATCCTCTCTCCTAAGTGGTCCCTTCGTCTATCTCCCACTGTTGGCATTTTGCCTTTCTTTATGCCACCCTCTATACACGGATTCTCTCCTTGCCAGATGCATCTGTATGTCTGATCTTTAAGATGATAGTGTCTCCTTAAAAATCCTGCAAGATATGGATCTTCCAACTCCTTGCCATTTGTTAGTGATTCTAACAACTGCACAAGCGTCAGAAGAAATTTCACACTCGAGAGCTTGCCTGCAACAGGATTATTATAAGTAACTCACCTATTGATCATTACTGTTGATGATATCTCAAGAGAAATGATATAAAATGTAAGGCAGACAAGTAATCTATATGAGAAAAGATATAGATCTCGGAGAACTAAAAATCACAAAACTATAGGAGATAAAAGACTTAACCAGCAGGGCTAGTGTTTAATTTAGGAAGAAAGCAAGGGGTCGTTAACAAGGTGAAAAAACAAAACAGGGAAATATGAGTGGCTTCTTTTTAATTAATTTTTAATTCTTGTAGTGAGCGTGGTGCTGTTGAAAGATACTAGGTTGGACAACCTGGGAGTCTGAAGTTCCTTCTTTATTCATGGAACAGTAGCATCATGACAGTGCAAGTTTCCTACCTTCCTCCCCACCGATATGCTGCAACTCTAGGAGGAAAAGGGCAGTTCACTCTCCATGCTCATTCTTGCACAGATTCTACCAAAGGAGCAGAACAATGGAGAATGAAACCCTGAATTTTTGCTGTCTCTGCTGAGATTGCTAACAAGGCTGCCAAGTATTAATATCTCAGGTACTATAAATATGCCTTCTGGCTTCTGCACCTGGGGGCTCTGCCATATTGTGCCAAGATTTTAAAAAGTGGCTGCTGGTTTTAGGTGTCTCAACCTGAGACATGGACATTCAAACAGTCGATAATAAAGGAACTACAGTCCTTTGAACGATGGTGTTACAGAATTATTCTGACAATATCATGGATAGACTATGTAACCAACAAAAAAGGATTGGAGAAGATTGGAACGCAGCATGATTGGTGTTAGGCTCTTATAAAAAGAGAGGGGCTATTTGCAGGGCACATCTAAAGAAGCTGAGCAGACGGTGCATTTTATAGGGACTAGAAGGGAAAGTTGATGGCAAAAGAACACGAGGCAGAAAAAGAAGATCTTGGACGGTCAAATTGGTATCCTGGGTGGATCAGGTTTATTCATCCACAAAGAGATTAGTAGAGGATCATACAGAATGGACTACCATGGTTGCAAACCTCCAGTAATGTACATGCCACTTTCGAAGGAGAAGAGCAACCTTAGATACCTTAAAGAGGCTTGAATTTTCTGAGCATATGCCCTCTTAAAATGAGGCCCTTTCAAGGTGTCTTAAATTCGGCACCCCCAATCACTAGTCAATTTTGAAACTTTTATCCCATGGGCCTGGCAATTCCATCAGCACGACCTCACATATGGGAACTTCATGTGATATCCCACTAGTCATCAGTACTGACTGGCTGAAGGTAGAGCTGGAAGAACCTGATGATGCTTGAGGTTTTGAACCTCTTGGACTATATTCTGGAGGTTGCAAACTTTAATTTGAGTTAATTACCTCTTTCCCTATGGATTTAAACACATGGTTTCCCCTCCCCAATTTAAAACACATGCACACATGTATTTCTTTACTAACTGGGAAGCGTATGCTGTGAAATGTCAGAGGCTTGGGACCTACTGCAAAAGAATAATTTGATAAGACAAGTTCTGAGCTTAAGCCCTTAGGTAAACAAGAGGAATAAATAAAAGGAGGATGGGGGTGGGGAGGGAAGAGAGGGGAAGAGCCTAGGTTTGAGTAGTAATCCTCTCTTGGCATTTGAAAGCTCTCATAAATTTGCTTAGCTATTGAGCTGTTACATCCCAGGAAACAGAAACAAACAATATCGTCCTGATAGCCTGTTATTATGTGAACAAATGTCAAAGGCGAAGGGAAGATTAATGTTCATCTCCTGTTCCTTTACACTGATCTGTTTGGTCTTATTAGGCAATAAGAATGAATTCATGATGTTCTTGATTTGTTTGTCAGATCTAAGGTTCTGATCCTATAGTAGCATAGGCAGACTCCTTTGGCTGCACAGAGCTCATTGCAGGATTGGGACCTTAAGCATAACATTGGTATTAAAAACAAAAGGGGGTTGAGGGGCAATATAGTAGCTCTCTTTAAAATAAACTTATTCAAAGTCTGATCTACTAGTACTCCCCTCTCTAATGGGATCATAGTCCATGGCAATTAAATTAAGACATTTAATGTTGAACTTCCTGTAAATAATTCCACTTATGCAGAGACCTTGGGGCTGGAAAAAAAAGATGGTTAAATCTCCATAGTGACACTCTGATACTGACACCATCCTGCCTACTGCACCAAGAAAACAAAATATTGTCAATCTAGTTGAAAAATTTTTGGAATATTTTTTTTCTGTCAAAATTCTTCCCTTTGATCAAAAATGAAAAATTTTATGAAAATACTTTTCATTTTCTTTTTTTCAAAAATGTTCAGTGGAAACTTTTAAACAAGTTTTGGGGGGCTTGTTTGTATTTGTTTGTTTTTTGTCTCTCTTCTACAAATTTTATTTGTTTGGTTTTCAGTTTTTGTGCATTGCCAATTTTGATTGGTCAGATTAGCCACTTGGTGGAATTTTGTCAAAACTGAAAAATTCTGTTTTCAATTAAAAAAAAAATCATCTTTACTTCAAAAACAAAAAAGTTTTGAAAATTTCCAATGTAAGAAATAAATGTTGTTTTAAACATCTCTACAAAGAATTTGAAAAGTGAAAAATTACACTTACCAAAATGTTCACAAATTTGCCAACATTCCCACTATTTCTCCCCCATTTGTTAAGCAGTTCTTTATATTTTGCCCACTTTAACGAAGAAGCTCAGAAATTTATAAATATGAGGGGGTCACACACTTCATATCTTGTGTGGGTCAAGTATGTTGCTCACACCAGGGGCTCCTTGCCTTCTTCCATTCCTCCAACCACCCTATTGAAGGAACTTCTATAACTCCCCATTCCCCTCCACTGTTCCAGGGTCTCTGTGTGCTCCCCTCTCCCAATACCAGGTTTCCCCAATTTCCCCCTGCCAGAAAGTGTTCTGTGTACTTCCCATTCCCGTTTTCAGGTTCTCCTAGTCTCTGCCCCCCCCCCCAACAGCAGGGGCTCTGTGTGCCCCCCATCATTCTATGGCAGGGGTTCCGTGTGTGACCTCATTCTCCCCATACCAGGGTCTCACATTCTCCCCTGTGCCAGGGGCTGTGTGCCTGCCTCCTCACTCCCTCCTGCCCACACACCACTATTTGTCTTCTTTCTATCTGGGTGATGAGTCATTCAGGGAGTCAAGGTGTTAAACTATATTGGAAGGATGGGGAGAGATGAAATGGGATGTTGTTATGCCGGAAGGCATGAATGGGCGCCATCAACCAGCTATTTGATTGATAGACAATTGCACACGTGCTTGAAGCTGTGACCATGTTAAACAGATGTCAGGGGTTCCATTTCCCCCCACCTTTCAGTTTCTGATCCCCCTGCCCCCCGCCAAAGGGTTCTGGCCACTGATGCCTAGAGCATTCCTGGAGATTCTGGAATTGATTGGATGCCATGTTCAAAAGTTATCATGTTACATACAGACAAACTGAGAAATACCATCAAGTTCACAAGCATGGCCAATTAGTTAAACCTCACAATGCACCTGTACCATAGATCCATAGATGGTAGCTGTACTGGCCCCATTTTAGAGATAAGTAAACAAAAGGACACACAGTTCATACAGGTCTAGCTGAAAGTTATCTATCAAGTCAGTGCCAGTGCCAGCAATAGAGCCCAGAATCCTGACTTTTTCTATAAAAATGCATGTGTGTGTGTGTGTGTGTGTGTGTGTGTGTGTATAACCTTTTACAGAAGTGATGATTTTGCTGAGATTGTGCTGGGTTTTGATTGGTGGGATCATCTCATTCACACTTAACTTAGATCTGGGATTCTGTATTTCTGTGTTACCCAGTTTTAGTAGTCCTTTCTGGCTTGTAAACAACATATTTAAGCTTCAGAGGGTCCTGTGGCACCTTTAAGACTAACAGATGTATTGGAGCATAAGCTGTTAGTCTTAAAGGTGCCACAGGACCCTCTGTTGCTTTTTACAGATCCAGACTAACACGGCTACCCCTCTGATATTTAAGCTTGTCCCCAGTATTTATTTGAGCCTCATTCAACTCCTACTGAAGTCCAGTGAGAGTCTTTTAGTCAATTTCAGTGGAAGCTGGATTGGACCGATGGCCCCACCATAGCAAATGCTTAATTTAAGCTTGTGAGTAGTCCTGTTGAAGTCAGTGGAACTACTCCTGTGTGTAGGTAAGTGCAAGTTTAAGTACTTTTGTGACACATGACTAGAAAGGGTTAAATACCCTGCAAAATAAATAACCCTCAAAATATCTGTGGGGAGACAATGGTCGTGTTTTTGTATTTACATATGTATGAGTAAACAATGTAATCAACAGTCCCTGTCTATGCTGTATTCTGATAGTTCAGAGATCAAAAGAACATTCTGGCATTTAAATGAATTGTAAACACAGGATATCTCAGTATTCATCTCACTTTGAAAAGTACTGTGAATGGTGGAGGAACAAGCAAATTGCCTTAGGTTAATTCAGTAGCTAAGTATCAGTGATGGACTTCCCTCAAAGTCAAGATAATGACCTTTTGAACTCCAACTTATCAAAAGACGTGAAATTGTATAAAAGATCCTTGGGTCCTGATTCTGTCATCTCAGATCTGCTTAGGCTTCATCAGGGAAAGTTTGAGTCGCAAGACTGAGGTCCAGGGGTTAAAGTAACTTAAAGGACTTACCGGTACGCTGGAGTCCTGAGCAGGGGGCGTGGTCTCAACTGGAAGAGGCGGGGCCTCAACTGGAAGAGGCGGGGCCTTTAAATACCCGGGACCTTTAAATCAAGATTGAAAGGCCCAGTGGCTCCGGTTCCGGCTGAGAGCCCCAGGGCCTTTAAATCACCCCCAGAGCTCCCAGCTGCAGAGGCAGCTGGGAGCCCTGGGGCTCAGGGGTGATTTAAAGGGCCCGGGGCTCCGGCCGTTTTGGGGAGCCCCAGGCCCTTTAAATCGCCAGCCTGGGGAAGCCGGTCCGGTCCGGCATGGCCTACTGGCTCTTGCCGGTATGCCGTACCGGACCGTAACAGCTTACTTTCACTTCTGCCGAGGTCCCAGTTATGCTGGTATGCCCTGAATATGATATTTGGACATTGGACTACAACTTATGAACTGTTTCTAAAAGAACTCTTTGCAACTACAAAACTCACCATCTCTGCTATGAATCTGCACCTAAATGAATTGAACTCATGTCTGTATGTATATTGATCTTTTAACCATACTCTCTCTTTTGTTTTTTAATACATTTTAGTTTAGTTAATAAGAATTGGCTGTAGCATGCATTTGGGTAAAATCTGGAATATTCATTAACCTGGGAGGTAATGTGTCCGGTCCTTTGGGATTGGTAGAACTTTGTTGTTGTTTTTTTATATGATGAAATAAGATTTTCAGAAATCATTATATGTGATGTGGTTACCTGGATGGATGCCTGAGGCTGGATCACTTTAAGGGAACTGTGTTATTTCCAGTGAGGTAATAAAGAAGCTGTTTTATGCTGGCTTGGTGAATCTAAGTATTGGAATATCCACCAGCTTTATGGGGATTGTCTGCCCCATTCTTTGCAGTTCACCCTAATTGAGTGACCACAGCTGGCTCCCCACTAGGACCCCGGTCACAACTTTGCTGAACGGAGCCTCACAGGAGCAGTTTACCTCTTCACACATTGTTCAAAATTCTAGCCTCGTGCTAATAGAAAAGAGACTATTGATTGATAGCTAGGGAGTGAAATGCTAAAATTTTCAATCACTTTTAAGGTATAAAGTCAGATCTAAAACTCTGTAACTGCAGCATAAAAGCAGTGTTTTATTAAGCTGCGTTTATTTTTTTAGGTGCTCTAAAAAGATCTTTTTTCATTCCATAAAACTGCTTAGTATTATGGAGAAAACTATATACTAGTGAGATTAAATTTAGTAATCACAGTCTAGGCACATACAGTAGCTGGCCTACGTGCCCTCTTATATTTTGCCTACATTGGAAGCAACTTTTCATTTATTAACACGGTATCAGCAGCTCCCATATCCAATTAGTGTGCTCTACCTTTCCTACTGCTTTTGTTTGGGCATTTAAATAAGAGTATTTAACTGCAATTTTTCTGTGAGGCTGCTAGGCGGCAGACCTGACAAGTGAAACACTTGCACTGACACTTCTTGCATAAACCCAAGGGATAAAGCTTATTGAAAAGAACTCTGTTCCTTTTTATTATTGATGAGGTTTAGTATGAGTTTTGGATTTCTTAAGTAATCTCTCTCTACATTAAACTAGAAAGCTTTAACATAGTCTATCAGCTACAGAAAGGTTATGCATCCTAGTTCTTATTAAACACTCAGATTAAGAAAATTTGATTTTACAATATAAACAGGTAAACTTGGCTAAACATATAGTATCTTGTGTCAGTAGCCTTACAAAAAACCCTAAATACTGATTAAGTCCCCATGTTTTCCTGATTCACTAAAGAACTGTCAATATCCAAAGCTAACCTAATTTTCCACTATGTGAACATATCCATCCAGTCTGCAAAATGAATTGCCTTGTTTATATATTTTGTAGAGATGGGACTGATCTGCACAGTTTGGATCTAGACCCAACTTTCCCAAAATTCAAGAGTGCTATCTCAGATCAATGTTTTAGATACAGGGTTTATCTCCAGATGTTTAGTTTTCTTCCCTGATAATCTGATACTGGAGGATTTCTTCCCATCTTCATCCCTGGGTGGGTTCAGTCTCTGAGTGGCTCTTTTCTGAGGCGTGCCTCGTCTAATTCTCTAATGCTCAGAAGGATCAATCCAGTGCTGGTGAGGGCAATGGACTTGGATAACAACATATTTTTATAGCTCAATTTTTTTAAAAAAGCATTTCTTTAAAAAATTTGAATACAGGTGCAGTAAAAAGTGTTGATTGACTTTTTTGTTTACATTCTTATAATGGAATAATATATTGGAAGGATAAAGAATGTGGAAAACAAAAGTGGCATTATCACAATAGATGAGCAAAACAATTTAGAAGTGCCTAGGTGACATAGGGGCCCCAGTCCAATTGAAAGTCAATGGGATTTAGGATCCTAAGTGCCTCAATCACTTTTGAAAAATTTCCCAATGTAGAGATGTATTGTGGTGTGGGTAAATGATGATAAAGTCAGAACAAAAAAGGAGGGAGAAGGAAGGAGAGAGGGGAGAAGGTAGAAAAGAGGATAACTAAGAGGGTATGGATGTGTAACCCATGCCTGTTTGGTGTGGTGCTCTGTCCCCTTCTAGTGGCATCTAGACCAGTTGGCAGCAGGTGGGATTGAACCTGGGACCTCTAAAGCTTAGTGTATGAGTCTTTACTGCATGAACTAAACGCCATGTAGCTCTTAACCAAGGCTGTAGCAAACACATCAATCTCAAGATTGCCTAGGTACCATTAGGGGGGGAAAGTGCACCATGCTAGGGAGGCATGGGTTACAAATGTGTGTGGGGAAAAGTGATGTAGGTAATATTTATGGCCTATGATATATCTGTAGAAACTCCCAGGAGAAAAAAAAATAATTCAAACAAACAACTCTAAATTCTGTAGCTCAAAAAGGATCCTATATGCTGTGGTTTATACAAAAATAAGTGCATGCTTCTCTTATGCAGTGCAGAGCTAATAATAAGTTGACTTGCAAATTATACAGCATGTGCTCTTTAAATACATAGCCTGAGAGGCTTTTATTGTTCAGATCTTCAAATTTTCAGTTGCTTTGTCTTTCTTCCTATTCTTGCCCCCTGTCTAATTCACATTGTCACTTCCCCCATAGAGATTTTCTTCTCATTATGGAAGATGTGAAGACCTAAAAGTTTCACATATGCCTAGCTCCTTGGAGAGGATAAAACAAGAGGAGGAATGCAAAGAATATCTTATCATACTGGGTAAAAGTCATAGCTTTAATTAGCAGCAGGAAATGATTGCTTAGAAGCTTGCTGCCGAGAGGTGGTTGGCAGTCTGAGATCTATTAACTCTCTGTTAGTGGTCTATAATGGCAGCAAGAGCTTGCAAATACTGTGCATGAATGAAAGAGTGAATATCCTGAGACAGTTACTGGAGAAAAATTAAAATATATATGTGCTTTTTCTACAACCTGCATTTGTACAGATATGTACTTGTTTCCAGGTCTTGCTGGTAAATGTGTAACAAAAAGAACTCCCCCTCTCTTCTTGCCTTATAATTATAATTAATGTAATAGCATTTTACTGCCTCTCTCTTAATGCCTCTGGACAAATCCGACATTACAATATTTTGATTGGGAATCAAACCTAATTATTGTTGAATTTGGTATGTAGGAGAGAATGAAGTTTTTCTAAACAGCTGCTGAGGAAGCTTTACATTGGAACAACCTGACACATTCAGTATAGCTTGCATTTGGTCACACCTATGTGGCTGAGAGAGAAATGCAGTTGGTTTTCCAACATTTAGTTTAAATTGTAACAGCAAAGTAAAGAGGTGGAAGGAGACCAGTGTCCATTCTTGTTTCAGCCTCTGTCAGAAAAAACAACAACCCCAAGGTGTATATGAGTCAAACGGGCTAGTTCAGGACAGAAAAGGAACCAGTGTGCATCTTAAGTGGAATCAGAAACGGCCTACTGGGTCATCCAGTCCAGCTGTCTGCTAATGCAGGACTGTAACCTACATGCTTTTAAGTTCCCATCACGTTCCTGGGAGATTACTCAGAACCTAATAAATTTGATGGTCAGGACATTTTTCCTGGTACTCAGCACCTTAACTGGGATTTGTGGTTACTAGGGTATTATTTATACCACACTCAGCACCTTGGGATCCAAGCATGTTACAAAATACATATATCCACACAGGTGGTCTACACATGAGTTAAGATCCTATCTTCCTCCTTCTCTCTCCATTTCCAAGAATGGGGAGATATTTATTATTTACTACGAAAAACTCTGACAAAGAAGTGGGTTTTGTCCGGAGGACAGTAAGGTTTATGGAAAGGGGTTGCACAGCTGTAGACCAGCTATTGAGAAGTCTCCGTCTTCAGTTCCCACTATGCTCAGTCTTGCTGTTGAAAGTTGTGTTGCTCTTGAAGATTGCCGCTATTATAGAGGGCGAAGTGGTTTCTGGGATGGTCCAGTCCAGTGAGCATTTTGAAGACTGTGACCAGGACCTTTAAAGTGGATCCTCTGTGAAGTGATCCTAGTGCCAGAGTGATATTCAATAGATGGACTGCTGCATGTTATACTAGCTGGAATATTTTAATATTTATGGTTTTACTCCTTAGTATCATACGTTGCCAGAATTGTCATGTGACAATGGTAAAGAAAGAACCATTTTTTCCTAACCCTGAATCTATTACAATAAGGAAAATGGTATCTAAGATCTCAGCTCTCTCTGCTTCATGGCAGTGTGTGCCTAGAACCTTTCCCATCCCTCTTCTGCTTAACTTTTGTTATAGATTTAAAGTACATGTCCTCACTGTTAACTAGACCTCAGAATTTCATGTATTACTGTGTCCAAGACTGCATCTGACAGGCTAGGATGTGGTCTGCTTCCTAGCCAGCCAGAGGTACAGAACAGCATTTTTTTTGCTGCTATTGCAAAATACCCAGTGTAAAATAGGGAGTGTGGGAGGAATTTTTGGCTGCATGCCACTTTGATTATGATCTGAAGCATGCTCTATTGAGGGTGATTGTAATTTTGGCAAGTTGATTTGACACCAACTGGAATTCCCTCAGTCTTGCCTGAGTCTACTTTTGTTCAGCTGCTCTTTAACCAGGAGATGATCTTGTCCTAACTCTGAGAGAGCTGGGAAATGTCCGGGTTTGCATTTGATGTGAAAACATATTGTTGGATGATTGCATATTGCTGGCATTTAAGATCCTAACACTTTGCACTCTACCCAGGGTTGTGACATAAATGTTGAACAAGGGCTGGGGGACAAAACAGCACTTTGTAGAGTGCCATGTTAGAGAGCTCAGGAGAAGAGGCTACACACCTCTTTGGGAGCACCTATTACTTCCATTTCTAATCCCGTATAGCACCCTAAATAACTTCTCTTCCTCTGGATGTCTACACCTTGCAGATACTCACGATTGGCTCTGATGTCCTACCCTTGGATGTTGCTTAACCAATCTCTACACATTTCTGATGCTTTTCTCCGTTCTCCATAAATCAATCGCTCATGCCCCCACTTTTGTTGCATTGCTTTGAACTCCCTCCAGTTTGTTAATTTCTAGATGGCGCTGAGGTGCCCAGAAATGAGGATAAGCAGGGCAGTGTCTAAGCATGAATACATAAGGTGCTTTTATTCATCTGCAAATGTGGCAAACACCCAGCATATCCGATTCTCCTGGGAGCCATTGGGCGCTCAGCCCTTTTGAAAATCTGATCATCAGCCTTTTATTTCATGCAGGGTGACTGAAAGTCAATCTGAACTTACTGATTTGTTTCTCCTTCAAGTTCAAATGTTCATACTTTCAACTTTTCAGTTATAATTTCAGAAAAAAACATAGAGCTGACTTTCCCAGACATCCTTCTAAAAGAGTTAGAAGTTTATCAAAGCGGGGAGGGGTGTGGGGGGGGGGGTGTGAGGGGAAGAGGAAGGAGTAATGCTGGATAACATTTGCAAGATGAATTGGAAGAAATGGAAAACATGATATAGCTGGACAGCCAAACTGCAACAGAGAGTGAGATGCATGGAAAGGTAAATACAAGGCCTGTGTTACAATATCTGAGGAGCACATCAAGGTCACAAATTCAGTAGTACAATAAAAAGGAGGCAAAATTGTACAAATACTGTAAAAGACACAAGGTCATAACACATGGGTCAAAATACACCTGCAGTGTAGTCCCATTTGCCTGGCCTATCTGTCTTGACAAGCCAGTGACACCATGGAATGTTGGCACATAAGGATGGTGCAGTGAAATGCTGCAGCAAAGCAGTTAAATTGTATTCCTGCTACAGTTTTCATCTCCAGTGATGTAGGAGAATGTTACTACCTAGTAAAGTCAGTAAAAGACTATAAAGTTTAAAAGAGTTGTAAAGACAGACTTTAAAATTTTTAATATTCTATATTTTGATTGACTGCTTATTCCAAAGCTTTCGCATACATGAACTTATACAGACTACTGCTATTTTGAACAGGGAGAACAGGGCATGGCCAGCAATTCAAATAAGCAACATAGAAAAGGTCACAGTAGTAAAGTTTACTACCATCTTTCACAGAATAAATGAGGCACTAAAACTCCGACACCTCATTCTTGAGGCAAAGACTGAAAGAGGAACAAGAAATGGCACAACCTGGATCTGGGCTTACTGACGTAAGTAGGTAGTAACATTCTCCTTGATTACTCGTGAAGAAATTATTCTATATTCATTGCAACCTACATGCTGTAATTGTGCACTTACTCTGATGCAATGTTAGCAGTTAAACTCTGGTAATACTTAGTTGTAGGTACTATGATAACTTGGCATGAAAGCTTGTCATTAGAGCTGGTTGAAAAATTTCTGATGGAACAGTTAAATTGAAACATTTCACAGAAACATTTTGATTTCATCAAAATTTCTGAAAAATTACAGAAACATCTTGTTTCAATAAGGTCACAGCGCTTTTATTATATCAAAGTTGAAATGATACATTGGAAGCAAAGCACTTTGACCTGATTGAAATAAAGTGCTTCAATAAGGTTAAGTAAATAGTTCCAAAATGAACTTATTTGGAAACTTTGTTTTGTGGGTAATTTCAATTTTTCCTTCTGATTTGGTACAAAAGTAAGTTTTGAAATGTAGGTATTTCCGATGGAATGGTAAGACTGAGTTTTGGCCAGCTCTCTTTGTTGTGAGAATCATGGATTCCCTGGGTATTCTGCATCAAGGCACTCTGATGTCTTGCTCCGGTCACCCAGAACGGTGAGCCCCTGTACTACCACTCTGCCTCAGTGAGAATGAGCTTTGCTGTTGCTAAGCTATGTGTCAGCAGCCTGACACACCTGCTTGCCTGCCCTTGCCAGCAAACTCATTAGGACTCTGCCAGTCCAAACTTTGCCATGCAGGTAATAATCAGTGAACCCCAGTCCTGAGTTCCCCTGAGACATCTTTCTGCAGTGTCCCAATCCCTCTCACTGGACACTCACAGAAGTTACATTTGCTGCCTCCAAAGAAACCGAACACACACCAGTCTGTTAGTTTAACTGAAGTCCTACACTTCAGTTTAACACAAAGCACAGAGATGCGTTTGTAATAAAACAAGAATAAGTTTATTTACAAAGGAGATAGGTTGAAAGGATGATAAATAAGACTAGAAGGCACAGTTATGGTTACAAGTAAAACAAAACACCCTTTCTAGTGCCTAAAACTTAACTTCAGCAAGTTACAATCTTTGTCTAAGCAGGTCTCTTTCCTACAGTCAGTTCCCAGAGACTTCAACCCCCTTGGCTGAAGGATCCACCTTTCTCAGATTACAAGAGCTCTGGCCTCCTTTGTCTGCCCAGTAATGGATGCCAAAATGGCTTTCTGTCTTTACTTATTTTTTTCTGACGTCTAGTGTCTCTGTTTCAAGAATCAGGAAGGCTTCCTCGGGGTGCAGGCTCCATCCCCGATCATGATCGTTAGGAAGTCTTCCCCATCCTGCTTGTTTAGCTTGATAGCTTTGTTTACCTTCTGTTTAGATGTACTTTTCTTTGTCCTCTGAGGTGTAATCTGGCTCAATTTACATTGGAGACACAGGAAAACGGGGGAAACAACATTCCTTTGTCTAGGACAGGCTGGGTTTAAGCACTGCTTGAAAAACAACTTTAAAGAACGTATTTCCATCACACCAATCTATAATTCTTTATACTCTCACCCATACATATATCATGTAATAATATTAATGACCAGTGTGTTACCATATTGCATATGGTACCCCACATGACACCTTTTAAATACAGATTATGACACCAATGTGTTGGGGCTCGGAGAGTGTCAGGTCTGATGTGTTGTGTTATGTTATGCCGTGCCCTTTGCCAGCTGTCATTGAGGGACTCTCTGGGTCACAAGCACAAATATCAGTGCTTTCCCCCTACATGTGGTGCTATTTATAAATGGATAGGAATAGTAGAGGATCACTGGGACGGAACCAACGCTGGTTGGAGTAAATTCTGACCATTTTCCAACTTTTTATGGAAGGAACAAAAAAAATCTTTCTTTCCCCATATCTTCAATAAATTCTCAAACTTTTCTGTGTGAAAAATAAAAAAATAATCTTTTTTCAGTTTTTCTGGTTGTTTTTGTTTTTTGAAAACCTTGAAAAGCTGGACAGTTTTGAAGGAAACTAAAATTTTATGTAAATGTTTTTGTTTAAAAAAAAAAAGTGATTTTTTTTATTTAAAAGTAAAACCTCATCAAAAAATTTCAGCCAGCTGTAATTGGAGTTACATCATTGAGAACAGCTAGGTGAAGGCCAGCAAGGGCGTTGGTAAGTTTCCTAGTCATATTTAAAGACAGTAATGAAGAAAAACTGAAGCCTGGGTCTATAAAGAGTTCCTCTGTGAAGAGGGATGCGATCAATAGCTAAGTATGCGCAGGATTAAAGGGCAAATGATTCCATCAGCCAGATGCCCCCAGCTCCATGGCAGCAGTTGAGGCTCTGGGGAGGAGGAAAGGAGGATTCTGTTATCCAGGCTGCTCCCACATGCTCTTGAGTCAAACCTATTTTACTTGAGAGTGGGGAATAGGATTCAGATATTTGGGGAGCAGGCGGGGAGGCGGATGGGGAGATGGAAACTTGGAATCCTGTCTGGTTCATCAAATATAGTTTAGATACCACCAAACAGGCTAGGGCCTTCTCATAATTGTCCTGATTTCTCTGATCTTTAGCACTTTCTCCCAATTTTAACCAAGAACACCAGCCCTAATAATACTTTTTTTTTGAATAAGGCAATACAAATGGAGCCTGGTGGTGAAATGCATGTTTGAGTTTGTCTGGATTTTGACACCCTGCCCCTTCAAATAAAAGGTTCATTTGGTGGTTGGAACTTCAGATTTGTATTTCTGTTGTAAATCCATTTTAAGTGGATATGTTTTTACATGTGAAACAAATCTTCCAATGACTTAATATTAAAATTTGGGATTATTACTATATTGTCATAGAGTCATAGATGTTAAGGCCTATAAGGGCCATTATTATTAAATAAATATTAGGCCCTGATCAGGATTGGAGATCCATTGTTCTGGGCACTGTACAATGAAAAGAGACAATCCCAGCTGTTATCTAGTCTGACTTCAGGATAATGCACACCATAGAATATCACCCATCAATTCCTGCATAAAGCCCAACAATTTATGGTTGAGCTAGAGCATATCTTTTAGAAAGAAATCTAATCTTTACATATATGTTATCACCCAATATTTATAGTCTTTTTGGTGTGAAAACAACACTATAACTCCTTTGGTTTATGCTCCCATTATATGATTGTAAGTTGTTTGCCATTTTTTTTTAACAATTTACAGTGCTTAGCACACTGGGGCCCTGGTCAGAGATTGGGCCTCTATGCATTACTGCAATATAAATAATAGGCGATGAGCCACTTTTAACCTATGTGCATCCTGTAAAAATCCTAACTGGCATAATACAACATAAAAACATTTTTGAACATGATTGACACTTAGTGTACGACACATGGAAGAATTATAAAGAAGAAAATTCATGTGGCAGGAAATCTCTTAAGCTTCCGCTTGTGGCGTTTCCTCTCAGTCACCAACACTGCATAAAGAAGCAGGGTTTTCTCCCCTCATGGAATAGGCAGGGCATTCAACTCTTTTTTCATCTGTGAAGGTCCCTATGGCCTCATGAAAATCTGGTCTTCCAATGCCTCCCTGTTTTCTACAGCTTCTAAATGTCTCATTAGCAGTTGGGACATTCACCACCAGCACTATTGTCTTAGGTGGGGATTCTCTATAAATTTGGAAGGGAATTATGCTATGTAGAGTGGCCATATTCTTGTTCTGGATTCGCTCTCCTCCAATCTGGAGAGCCCAGTCTGTGTGCCCAGAGAGGAACTTCTGCAGGATCAGGGAGCTGACATTTTTATCCCTTCTGTCTTCTTCCTGCCACCCCTGCAAACCTCTGTGTGCCAGATGAAGGTCTCAGGGGCAGAGGGGAAGATTTGATTGATTGATTGATATCCAGTACTTATTTACTGGCAAAGCTTTCTGTACCATTCTCTCAAGTGCAGTATACATAAACCTTCCTGGAAACTGTGTACAATCGCAACATTATGTCAGCAATTCTGTACAAAGCTGAAGTACAGCAATTAAAACTGAAATGAGAAAACAGCTTGAATACTCCTAACTGCTATTGACTGTTGGCAAAGGATTTTCAGAGTCACAAAAGGCAGCAATAAGTTTTATTGAGCAGGAGATTCTCAAAATAATAGCTTGGGCATTTTTACTGCCTATTCCCCTGTGACAAAAGTTGGAAATCTTGGTCTCTTCAGATGCCTCCCAACTCACAGACTGGCTGTGGTAACCCCAAAAAACATTTAGGAGATAGGCAATGTGTAATATTCCTGCCAACAGTATAGTGTCTTGTTTCATATTTGTTCCTGTGGTTAGAACAACAATGTTTATTTTAATTTGGAAAGTTTCTTAAGAGAGGAGGGAATGTGGTGTTTAGATGTTGCATGTGATTATTAGAACTGGGAGCACTGGCTGTTGGGAGTCTGAAAGGACAGGAAACAGGAAGGAGGGGGGAGGAGTTGAGGAGGCTGGGAGTTACAGAGTGTGCAGCTACAGCTTGGTAAAGAGATTTCCACTGTAAATAAAGTTCTGTTGAAGTTTGTTAATACCTCGCCTGGTGGATACAACACAATGATCAAGCTAGCTTCTCAAGTGATGATTAACATGAAGGGACAGGGAAAAGAAAATGAGTTCTTTCAAAGCTTTTCTACTCCAGTCCTGCCAACTTGTCTGATACCTCAATACTATGAAAGTTAATTTAAAAATAAAATCTTATTGTGTTCAAAACAACTGCCAATACTCTGAGAGTAAAGTTCTTCAGTTTAATCAAAACAGGCCTGAATGTCACCATTCACCACTGTCACTGAGTTAAAGTAGCTCACCATGGAAGGCAACAATAAGGAGGTCTGGTCAGGAAGAACTGATTTGGTAGATCCGAAAGATGACAAAAAAGAGCAAAACATTTATTCTTTCTCCTTCAGAGAATACTTTAGGACATGGTCACTTTCTAGGTGTCTACAAATTATCTGAAGTGAAATTCTCCACTGGAGTAAAATGGGAAAAACTCCATTGTAGTCCAGGGTGTTAAGCTCATTTACATATCACAAGCAGAGAATTTGACCCCTCTTTCTTAACAGGGATGGTTAGTAATTTAGTTTTAACAAAAAAAGCACTCAATGGAATATGTTGTTATTGAGACCGGGGGGTGGGGGGAACAGTCATGATACTTGTCATTTGGCATTCCATGGGCCTCCTTGGTCACTCTTTTGGTTCCACATGTTTAATGCCTTTTGATGTTAAGAATATTTTGGTCCAGATACTTTGGATTATCTCTTTGTTTCTCGCATTTCTGCTAAGTGTCTTGAAATAATCATGTACTCTAGACTACAATAACAGGTGAACTTCCCAAGGTCCTCTGAGACATAGATTAAAACAGATTGGCAAGAATTTATTGCAGCTGTGTTTAGGATACATACAGCTTTTCTCTGCATTAACCACGCTTATGCTAGGAAGTGCACTAATGTGTTCTGGGTTACCAGCTGGAAGTCCTCATTTAATTTGTTACTAACACCATCATAAAGTCTTTTAACCACCTTTTGGATTTTTTTTAATAACTTCGCAGTCATTTTCAATAATAAAAATGGCCTTGATCCAAAAGATGCATCTACATTGTCTTGGAATATAACAATTAAACAGAGTGACTAGGTTGTGACTTGGACTCTGTAATCTGAACTGATCCCTCGAGCACTGTAGACAAACTCACTGGTCTAGATTAAAAACCCAAATAAATTTATTAACTAGAGAAAGGTAGATTTTAAGTGATTAAGTCCTAAACTTCACCAGGCTAATAATTCTTAAAGCAAAAGGATTTCTCTCACTCAAATCTTCACTGAAGTTCATGCTAACTGGAATGCCTTCCAGATAGGTCCAGCCCCTCCCAAAATCTCAATGGAGATCTCTTTGTTTTCCAGATTATCTTGCTTCCTTGTGTACAGATGGGGGGCGGGGGGAAGGGAGAGAGAGAGAAGAGGCAGGCTCAGTGGTGATGTCACTGTCCCTCATTTATACTTTTCTCCAAGTGCTAGAAAAATCCTTGCCCTGGGGTTTAGGCAGCCCCATCGTGTAGGTGCTTTGCTGACAGTCCTTCATTATGAACTGCAAGTTCTTGCTTGCACCTTTTGTCTATATGAAGTTTGGCATGTAAGGCATCTGTGTTTATGGCTCCTTTGTCCTCCCTGAGGGGCTAGTCTGTGGGCATTCCCAGACTCTCAATATGTTTTAGTGACTAACATATAGCAAAATCTCTCATAACTTAATATACATTGATACATACATTTCAACAGGATAATGAGGTTCATCAAATCAAAACTTTTCAAATAATATCCCACATGGCATACTTTGTACAAAATATATAGCAAGGGTGAACATGTGGGTAACACTGGTTACAGTATGTCACAGTATCTAGCTAGTCGCACTTGCAAATAACTTGTGTAGATGTCTTCTAAATGGCTTATATAATGACTGCAACTATTTGTGACTAGAAAGGGAAATTTCTCTTTTTTGTGTATCTGTTCTTCCACCTGCGAACTACCACAGATCATAGCAGCGTAGACAACTCCCAGCCCTTTGCCCCACACAGCATTAAGGGGAACTAAACCTGTCCCGCTCCTAGCCCCCGCTCAGAGTGTGACTTTGACTGTGTGGTGGGGGAAAGGGAGAAAGTGCCTTCTACCTGATGCTCCCCCTTTGTGAACAAGTGGGTGAGAAGGGTGAAGAGACGAACAGGAGTAGCTGGCCAGGCATGCCGCATGGAGATGGTGCTCCATACAAAGGAGTTAAGTCACATACTCATCCTCTGATGAGAAGTGGGACATCAAGGGAGGGAATAGCACTTCTGAACCACAGTTCAATCTCTGGCTTGTTCCTGGGGTGATGCAGTTACACACTGCCAATATTGTAAAGTTACAACCGTTTATTCCATAATAAGGGCATTATTTTGCACTCTTCAGGGGCAGGTTCAGGGTTTGCCCAGTGTCTTGTTGAACAGGTCCTGGTTTCTTCTTTTCAAAGTGAGCTCGCTTGCCATTATTATGTCTGTGGTATAAGCAGAGGCAAGTAATGATTTAAAAAAATTATTAATCACTCTTGAGCTAAAGTACGGTGCTTAACTTCCTAAGGGGAGGAATGGGAATTTCCTTATTTTAGTGTCATAGGACAGCCATTTTTCTTGTTTTTAATTGCAGGTTTAACCTTTACCGTTTTATATTTTAGAGTAAGAGTGCCTCTGTATATAGGATCATCAAACCATTTCATGCCTGATTGAGTCTGACAAGGTTGGAGCATCATTATAATTGAAGGTCCAAACTACATCAGAACAAGTTTAATTTATTGACATGGTAGAAAATTGCAGGCTATAGTAATGCAGCAGCTTAATATTAAATAACTATCAAAAATACTTTAAATTAAATGTCAGAAGTTTCAGCATCCATTATTTCTGTGCTGAATTTAACCAGTTAATCCACCATACTGTACTAATCCATACTTATTTAGTAGGAAATGACTTTGAAAGTTTGGATCTTACTGGTTGGTTGTATCAGCATGTCATACTCATGTCTGGTGCCCAGTAAATGCACATGCCTGTTTTCCTTTCTTTCATAATAGATGAACAAGATGATTTTGTATGGAAATAAGAATCAAATTCAACCTCTTTTTGAGGTTTTAAAATGTTTTGATTTGCATTTTATCCACCTTGTTTTTGCGTGACTGGGAGAGAGAAGCCTGCTGTCCCTGAAGAATGTCTCTGTGGGCAGGACGTATGTCTGTTGGAGAATTGGAAATTTTTCAAAGAGCATCTGATCTCTTTGGTGTGGATGATACGCTTCTAGCGAAAGGGATGTACCAGACCTATGCAGTAAGCTATCTGGATTCTAGTCCTAGTGCTCCAGAGTGCCAGGAAGAGACCTGACAATCATAAGAGCTAGCACACTATTGTATTGGCTCTGTGGATGTGTATGGGAGATGGGGATGTTACATTCTAGTGGCTGTCCTATACAGAAGTTAAGAAAACTGTTATTACTATTCTACTCTGTAGAAGTTCACCATGGTATAGGAATGTTACATGTTATGGTAGATCATTCTTCATGTATGTAGTAGAAATCTATGGGTTTGGGAGCTGAAGAACTGGGGTTCTAGTCCCAACTACACATCAGTGTGTGAATTCTAGTAACTGTTGTCTACAGCGTGGGCCCAAAGAGACATGGGTAGGCCCAGGGGTGCTGAGAACCATTGAACCAAACTGTAAACCCTGTATATGATGGAAATCACTTCAAGCCAAGGGGTGCGGCAGCACCCCTAGTTCCAGCACCTATGGCTAGGCCTTCGGTTCCCAGCCCACATTGGCTATGGGGACAAACTGTTCCCTTTCAAAGGTAGCGGAAAGTCACCATGCTACACATGAGAATGTCCAGCCTGAACCAGGCTGCTGTGCTCAAGCATTATAATACTTATAATTAAGCAACTATCCAGCAAGCAACACTCTACCCAATCCAGATTTACTCCTTCCAGTAAGGACATTGGCTTTTTGTGTATCACTGAAGCATTAATAATCTACTGAAGGATGAACTTGTTAACCCTGAACAGTATGTGCTATACTTAACCTGGGTGAACATTCCATCATGTATCTCATAAAGATTCATAATAGTGTTTCACTTGTCTATACTAACATGTAAAGGTTATACAGTTCAGTATATAGACATTTTTAGAAGCAGTGGATGCAATCTTAACATCATTATATGTATAATGGAAAGAGCTGTAACAGAGGAAATTGTAACCCAACTGTTGAAACATCAAACTGATATTCACAAGAAAACTTCTATTACTATTCTCTGTAAATGATCAGATCCTAAGTGTTTCCATTATTTATTATCAGTTCATCCTAGTTTAGAGGTGGTTGGGAATTTGTCGATGAAACTTTTTTTTTTTTTGGTCAGCAAATGCTGATTTTGTTGAAACTGAAGCTGTTCACAGAAAGGGCATTTGTCAAAACCAACCCTATTTAAAAAAAGTTTTTTGAAAAATGTTTCAAAGCTGTCCAAACATCTTGTTTTTATAATTTCTAATGAAAAGTTCTATTTGGGGGGTTGTTTTGAAATTTAAGTTAATATATAGTTTTTTAAAAAAGGAAAAAATAAAAAGTCAAAGGTTGAAATCAAAACAAGTTTCACTTGACTCACTTGTTTATTTTGTTTTGTTTTTGAATTTTTGGTTCATGAACATTTTTGTCCTGTGATTTAGAATGGGAACATTTTTCAAAATCTCAAATTTTCGTGTGCCAGGAAAGCCATTTCCCACCCAGCTCTGCTTGAGATTGTGTGTCTTTGGATAAGACAAAATTGCAGTCTGTTTCTCCAAACTGAACTTCCTGGGGTTCATTGATCACTAATTTTTTATTTATACATTTCATAATGCCAGCAAGGAAAACCCAGGTAGTGCACTACAGGATAGTTACCATACCTCTGCAACGATTAATCACTCAATCTTTGGACATATGCTTTTGTAATATTACTCAAAGTGTGCTACAATCACCTAGAAATAAACTGCCTGATATTAATTATTGCTGCTGTTTTAGCACAGAGGCATTGAAAGAGAAGCTTAAAGAAGCTCCACCCTTTAAAACATTAAAACTTTGGACAGAGAGGCACAAAAATAAGAGAATATAGGAGGAAAACAAAAGAAAAAGAAAAGCCAAAGTCAGGGAATATTCACTATATTTTATCTTAAGAGTTAATAGTTGTGTACAAACAATCACCTTTAAAAATCACGATACTGTGAATTTAACAGCAAATGGCAGTGACCCAGAATTCAAATTTTCAAAAAGTTTTTGATTTGTTTTACTTCCTGCCTTTGTCATCTTTCTAATCAAAGCCTGAGCCACAGTGCATTTTGTCTGTCAAACAGTGTAACTGTTGGAAGGATTTGCTTTTTATAGCTAGAGAGATTTGCTTTTAAACCATATCTAGCTATTGCAAACATTGGCTTTTTGTGTATCACTGAAGCATTAATAATCTACTGAAGGATGAACTTGTTAACCCTGAACAGTATGTGCTATACATAACTTGGGTGAACATTCCATCATGTACCTCATAAAGATTCATAATAGTGTTTCACTTGTCTATACTAACATGTAAAGGTTATACAGTTCAGTATATAGACATTTTTAGAAGCAGTGGATGCAATCTTAACATCAAATATATATCAAATATAACCTCAAACACATATATCCACACACACACACATATATATATATATATATATATATATATATATATATAAAGGAAAGAGCTGTAACGGAGGGAATTGTAACCCAGCTGTTGAAACATCAAACTGATATTCACAAGAAAACTTCTATTACTATTCTCTGTGAATTATCAGAAATGTCAAATGGAAATAACTAGATCATTGTAGGAAAATGAAAGACGTGAGTTTTCTTTTTGCCCATTTTGGAAATAGCAAATCAAAGTCTTGTTTGTTTATTTGGGGAAGGAAGAAGGTTGGAAGAAAAGCGAAGGCACAAATGATTCCTGGCCATAATGGAAATCTCATTTTAATCTTGCTCATAATGTCTTCAATTAAAAAGAAATACTTTTCCAGAAAACCCATTCACTGTACTGTCTTTCTAATAATAAATAGCAGCATTTCTAATGGATTGTCAGTTGTATTCTTTTAGTTTCCTATTGTAAACTATTATGATGTGATTAAATTAAAGAGTATCTAATCACTCTTTCATCTTCATTAATTTATTTTCATTTGTTGCACTAGATCTCTTAGATAGCATCATCATCTAATCCAAACATCCATTACATCATCTGCTTCAGAGAGTGTTTGTGGATGGGTTAAGTATACTGGGCAAGATTCTGATACACTTACTCCATTTTAGATAGGATGTTACTCCACAAATAGTCCCAAAGAAGTCAATGGGACAATATGTAGAGTAAAGTGCTATCCAGTGTAAGTAAAATTAATAATTCTGTTTTCACAGCAGGGTTTGGACAGTGTGCAGTAAATAAGGCCTGGGGCCACATATTAAACAATGAGAAGAAAACAAAGTATTGAATAGCTGCTCATTAAGTGATTGGTTTGGGGACTATGGACTCAGAGTATTTGTTTGGACTGACATTGAAGTATGTTGTTTCCATAGTATGGAATTATTTGTTGTTCTTGACTTTTTGCTGTCCCTATGCCATTGCTTAAGCCCAGTTAGAAAAAAGCCATTGATGATACTAGAGGGCAGAATTCTGACCTGGTTCTGAGACTTACTAGCTGTGTGATGTTGGGCAAGTCTTTTACTCTTCCTGATCTCTCTTTCTTCATTTGTAAAATGGTCATAATATTTATCTACTTAATAGGGATGTAAGTGTAACTAATATTTCTAAAGAGGTGTGTAAGTGCAAAGCGTTAAGTAGCAGAGATGAGAATAGAACTTAAGAGTTCTGGGCTTCAAGACTTGAGCTCATTCCACTCTATACCATATGTCCTTTAGGGAATTGTCTCCTCTTACTTCTGTAGTATTCATAGAATCATAGGACTGGAAGGGACCTTGAGAGGTCTTCTAGTTCAGTCCCCTGCATTCATACTTCTCCTCCTTTGTATACCCCATGGAAGGGCCAGGAATAATTGCTCTCCCTGTACTTGAGCAATATCAGGGGCTTCTCCCTTCATGCACCTCTAGGGGCACATTTTACCACAGTCCTATCTCCATGGTTTCCCTAGCCTGCTCAGCATTTCAGGCTTGAGAGAGAGAGAGAGCAAGCTCCACCCTCTCTCTTAGGTACAAGCATTCAGTGCCTTGTAGGAGTGGGCTCATAATTGAAAGAATGACTTCTGTCATTTCATAAAGTTACTATAGCGTTCATGAAGTTACTTTATTATAGTCTTAAATACAGTAACCAGGGGCGGCTCTATGTATTTTGCCGCCCCAAGCACGGCAGTCAGGCGGCTTTCGGTGGCGCCCTTGCGGGAGGTCCGCTGGTAACGTGGATTCGGCAGCATGCCTGCGGGAGGTCCGTCGGTCCCGCGGCTTTGGCGTATCCGCTGCCGAATTGCTGCCGAAGCCGCGGGACCAGCGGACTTCCCGCAGGCATGCCGCAGAAGGCTCCCTGACTGCCGCCCCCATGGCGACCACCAGGCTGCCCCCCACGGCTTGCCGCCCCAGGCACGCGCTTTGTGCGCTGGTGCCTGGAGCCGCCCCTGACAGTGAGCATAACTCAACATATCTTGAATGTCTATGATGGCTTTTGAAGCTTTTTTTAACCATTAATCTATGACAGAGAATTTATTTTTCATGCATGATTATTATTAGGTCTTTTTGACCTTTACACTTTCCATGGTACCTTAGCCCTACAGCTCCCCTAGTCAAAAATTCCATTTGTGTTCAGAGCGGTTTCAATAGATTTACAAAACCTAGATGGATTGGTTTGCCGCACATTGATGATGGTATTCTGAGTTACGTAGCTTTAATCCATTTTCGTTTCACTAAGACATTTTCTCTTTTCTAAGACATTTTTAGGCAAAGCTGTTAAAATGTGAATAGGCTTCCTCTATAAAAAAGATTCCCATTAACTCTAGAGTGGTGGAATTCATGGGTTGGATTGTGTTTTAATGTCCATCTGAAAATGATGACAAAGGACTGCTTTGATTGAGTCGATGACCACAAAATCCCATCTTACTTTTATCTTCCATAGTGGCACTCACTTCTACTTAATCATTTTGGAATGGTTAAGTGTAATTTGAATGCTGTAGTCAACTCTTATTAAAGGGTGGCTGCAGGTGTCCAGTGTAGATAGTGGGTAAATAGCTGTACTTTGGAGGGAGGAAAAACAAAACAAATGACTTAGCCTAAGACCCATTTTCAAAAGTGATCTAGGCACCTAGGACACAGCCTAAATCCCATTGACTTTATATGTGATTTAGGTTCCTAAATGCCTATGTTAATTTTGAAAATGGGTCATTTTTGAAAATTTTATCTGATGTGTTTCTATTCTTTGTGCCATTTGTATTTATTGGCTCCTTTGGTCTTCAACATTCCATGACCTACTTTTAGATATTTAAGATAGTGGCTTTTATCTGGTATTTTAAAAAAATATTTTAATGCAAAACTCTAGTCTCTTTTTAACAGCAGGATATAAAATATTTGTCCCATAGCTATACCATATTATTTTGTGTAGTACCTGTCATACAGTTTCCCCAAGACCTAGAGTTAAATAGCACAGTTACATCTGCTTTTCACCTGTTTGAACTTCATTTGTTTTCTCTTCCTGCTTGATGACTCTGTTTGCTGCTTAAATGCAAATGAAGGCAAGCAAACATTTCTTTGTTTAGGACAGACCTGTGTGCCCACTTCTGCTTGGGCAGTGTTGTGGGGTATGTGTTAATAACTTCATGCAGGGAAATCTTATAACTTTACATACAGTTTTGCCACACATATTTTACCAGGACAATACTGACCAGCAAATTATGAGTTTTCGAGTGAAACCTTACAAGGCATACTTTGTACAAAGATTATTACAGTAGTGTGCAGCGTGTGAATACAGGAGTATTCTGTCACAGTGGGAGACCAGTGGAGTTGTTTAAGAATGGGGGTAACATCATAGGGGTGGGCAAATGGCTCCACTCTCCCGGCGCGGCAAGCCGCGCGGTCCGCGCTCCCGGCCAAATGCAGCAAGCCGCAGGCCCCCCCCGGAGTTATGCGGGGGGGGGCTACGCACTCCCTCGGGGCAGCGTTTGGCTCCATGGTGAGGCAGACGTGCTCCCCCCTCCCTGGAGCCATGCCGCCGCCTGGCAACCCTATTGAAGATTTGTATTGGGAGATATCAGAAATGCTGGTTTCTAGAGCTTTCTGGTTGGTAAAGTGCTGGCTAACACAACTTTTACTATTTTTTACTTTTTACTATTGCTGTTTACGTTGTTTTTTTTTAAAAAAGGTAATGCATAGTCAGTTATGTAGTTTAACTTCTGCTTCTATTAGTGTAATTAATTATCAAAAAGATTAGCCACAGTGTTCACTGTAATTGCAGTGTAACTACAGGTCATTATTCTAAAGTGTACCTCCAGAAAAAGACACTATTTGAAGCACACACAGTGGGTGGTCATCACAGAGTGCTGTTCTTCGCAATTTTTTTTTTTCAAATAATTTGAATAAAAGTAATGGGGCTATAAAGGGACTTGAAAATGGGTTTATTTTGCACATGCACACTTTGAAATTTCCCCTAAATTTCAACTATGGAATAATGTTAATAAATACAGATATCACTTATAGCTACAGATGTGCTTTGTGCTGCTATTTTGTTGTACAACTTCATCGTTGAATGTGCTCTAAATATGTGACTGTGGAAGTACAAAGTAAAATTAATAGGACCAAAATCTATGTATGAAACCTCCTGACAGCCCTCCCAAAGTTGGGGTTCAAATTTGGATTAGTTCCATCTCTAAATGTTTTA
Organism: Terrapene triunguis; assembly: GCF_002925995.2. Taxonomy (NCBI): domain Eukaryota; kingdom Metazoa; phylum Chordata; order Testudines; family Emydidae; genus Terrapene; species Terrapene triunguis. The sequence continues at coordinate 6,096,252 of NW_020664447.1, forward strand.
TATTGAAAATTATCTGACCAACAACATATTGTAATGTGTTTGACTTTCTTTTGCTTTTTATGCAAAATGGAATGAAATCACAGTTCTTTGAATGGTATGATTGATTGAAAGGAATTAAAACTGGAAAGCTTGCATGTGGTGGAACTATTATGGAACAGCACAATATGCTAGACTATGTGCTTTTTATCTTTCTGAATCTCTTTGAAGGACTTGTCAAAGGGAGGAGGGAAAGTAAACTAACGCACAGGATAACAAGGGTGAGAGAATCCCTAGTGGAGAAGTGGCAGATTCACTGATGTTTTTAAAACTAAATTAGCTTCCATTACTGAATATTAGAGGTGGTTGAATATTCTCGGACGGAACCATTTTTTCCCGTTGGAAAATGCTGATTCAACAAAATTGAAATGTTCTGTGGGAACATTTTGATTCTGTCAAAAGTTTTGATGGAAACCAGGCAGGTGGGCTAGCTGACAGGAAACCAGGCAGGCTACTCAGCTTGATGGTTCGCCAGGTGGACAGGATCCCTGCCTGGTGAGCTGGCAGGATGCCTGGCTTCCTGGGCTCCCTCGCTTTTCAGCTCCCAGCCTGACAGGGCAGCTGCCTGGCTTGCTGGCACCCTGATGAACAAGCTCCCAGGCTCTCTGCCTGGCAGGAAGGCTGCCTGCTGCTGTACTGGTGGCTGGCCTGGCCCGTGAAATAGATTGTTCCATTTTTCTGGAAATTCCCTTTTTTTGGCCAGCTCTACTGACTATGAAATGTGGAAGCTGCAAAAACAGAAAGTACAAGACTGAAATGAAGTAAAATTAAACTTTTGTATATAAAAAAAAGTTGATGGTTATATACTAATTGGAAAAAAATGAAAATGAATCTACAAAATTAACTATACCTTAGTTTTCGTCCAGTTAGAAATACTTGAAATAACTATTATCAAATTTCAGCATTTTGGCAGTATGTTTATTTTTCTGATGCCTTTAGGCTTTCTACACAGGCAGACATACGTAGAGAAATCAGGGTTTCCAAGACAGATGTTCAATCAAGCATGTGACTAGTTCCTTGAAATCAATGGGATTACCCATGTACTTAAAGTTATGCACATGTTTAAGTGCTTTGTTGTGTTAGGGCTGGAGTACAGAAATGACAGAGCAGAGCAAAATAGGAAAAAAAGTAAAGATGTCAGTTCTTGTGAGTTGACAGGTTTTTCCATTTGATGATATCCTATCACAAGGGGATACAAGACATTTACTCTGATGTTTTTTGTATTTTGCTGCTGGTTTCATTATAAATACACATGGGTCATATTGAATCTTTATTAATGATCTGGATGATGGGATTAATTGCACCCTCAGCAAGTTTGCAGATGACACTAAGCTGGAGGGAGAGCTAGATACACTGGAGGGTAGGGATAGGGTCCAGAGTGACCTAGACAAATTGGAGGATTGGGCCAAAAGAAATCTGATGAGGTTCAACAAGGAGAAGTGCAGAGTCCTGCACTTAAGAAGAAAGAATCCCATGCACTGCTACAGGCTGGGGACCGACTGGCTAAGCAGCAGTTCTGCAGAAAAGGACCTGGGGATTACAGTGGACGAGAAGCTAGATATGAGTCAGCAGTGCCAAGAAGGCCAATGGCATATTGGGCTGTATTAGTAGGAGCATTGCCAGCATATTGAGGGAAGTGATTATTCCCCTCTATTCGACACTGGTGAGGCCACACCTGGAGTATTGCATCCAGTTTTGGTCCCCCCACTACAGAAGCAATGTGGACAAATTAGAGAGAGTCCAGTGGAGGGCAACAAAAATGATTAGGGGGCTGGGGCACATGACTTACAAGGAGAGGCTCAGGGAACTGGGGTTATTTAGTCTGCAGAAGAGAAGAGTGAGCAGGATTTGATAGCAGCCTTCAACTACCTGAAGGGGGGGTTCCAAAGAGGATGGAGCTAGGTTGTTCTCAGTGGTGGTAGATGACAGAACAAGAAGCAATGGTCTCAAGTTGCAGTGGGGGAGGTCTAGGTTGGATATTAGGAAACACTATTTCACTAGGAGGGTGGTGAAGCACTGGAATGGGTTACCTAGGGAGGTGGTGGAATCTCCATCCTTAGAGGTTTTTAAGGCCCGGTTTGACAAAGCCCTGGCTGGGATGATTTAGTTGGTGTTGGTCCTGCTTTGAGCAGGGGATTGTACTAGATGACCCCCTGAGGTCTCTTCCATTCCTAATATTCTATGATTCTATGAAAATTTGAAAACAAAGACACTGAATTCACGTATCACATAAAAATTTCCTAATCATTAGAAAATGTGTGGTTAAGCTTTATTGTACCTAATTCTCCCTTTTGGTGCACCAGGGCAAGGCAATGAAATTACATAAAAAATGATTTGTCTTAGATCTACATAGGCACTCTTTGGAGGATTAGCTTGCAAAGAAAATTTGTTCATGTTCTTGTTTAAACATACAAATTGGATTGATGAAATTGCTGCTGCACTAGTAGTTAAAGAAACTGAAAATAAGAACAAACTACTGAGTATAGTAGGCTACAAAAATTCTAACTGCTGAGTATATTTTCTTATCTTTCTATCTAAACAAGAAGTTAATGAAATGAAAAAATTCCAGAATAAAGCAAGATAGGAATGCCTGACTTGTGTTAGCAGATCTATTGCTGCAGGAAAGTAGGATGGCAGCTGCTAAGAAAAAAGTAAAAGGTCACCTGACATCCCATTCTGTACATCCCATCTCAGAGGAGTAGTGAAATGAATTATCTGACATTCAGCAAAATAAAATCTGGACTCAAATACAGGCTCTTGCTTTTTGCCTTATCACCAAAGAAGCAGGAAGTCACAAATACTACTCTACAATGATATAAGGTCATCCCTTACTATCAGTATTTGACCTTAATTTGACTTTGTCAAAGTATTAAAATTAGGTACAAAAAGTATATATTTTATACCTAAAGATATTAGAGAGACAAGGGCAGTGAGGTAATATCTTTTGCTAGACCAACTTCTCCTGGTGAGAGAGACAAGTTTTTAAACTTATACAGGTCTGACCCGAAGAAGCTTGAAAGCGTGTCTCTCTCACCAGCAGAAGTTGGTCCAATAAAAGATATTGCCTCACCCACTTTGTCACTCTAAAATCCTGGGACCAATATGGCTACAACAACACTGCATACCTAAAGATAGTCAGATTTTCAAAAGTGCAGGTTTGTGTATTATGTGTATTATGTACACATATTTTGTGTATTATGTATACACAAAATATGCACACAAGTCTGTATCCAATTTGTATTTACAATTACCACTAATCCATGTGCAAATCAAGTAATTATGTATGAAAATGAATAAGCAAATGAATATGTGGAATTATTTGATCTGATATCTGTGAGGAATTATGCACATGAATTAAGCTAAGTGAATAATGCATAACTTATCCTGTAGTTGATTACTTTAATCCCTTTATTCCTTTTGCCAACTTTTTTTCAAAAACAGCATAATATTTTATTGAAATTAATTGTTCAAAATTATTTGCCAAATTACCTAGAAAGAATTTTGGTCTGTAAGCTCTTTGGTTCATTTTGAGTGTTTTACATTCAAATTTTGAACCATGTTCATTAGTTTTGGGTGGTCACATAGGCTACATACTGTTTTTGTTCTTTGATTTGATGCCTGTAACACTTAGATTCAGATTTATGGTGGGAATAGATATGTTTCAGTCACAATGTACTTCCTGCATATATTCTTTAATATGCACTTAAAATTTACATTCTTTCACAAACATACCTACCAAGTAAACAGGTTTGTTCAAACATTTGTAGAAATTGAACAGGTGAGGTCAAATGCCACTGAAGTGAATTCAATTTTTATTTGATCAGATATTTACACTCTTTTTTGAGGTGTTTATCCACATGAGTTGAATGTGTATTTTACACACCTAAATAAGTACCTAAAATCTCTAAAAGTTACCCTTAAATCACTTCCTCTCCAAATATTATTTCTCAAGATGACCTCCAAACTAACAGTCATATGTTTTAGCAAAAAAGATAAATGAATAAAATAACAATGTTTTAGCAAAAAAGATAAATGGAAACTTAAGAGGGCTATTGATGGGAGTTCACAGTTCTAAAATACTTCAGTGGAGTAGGACTTGGAGTGCATTCTGCAGGGGAATTACAATATTCTTATAAACACATAGTGGGGCTTGTGTGTGAGAGGGGTTGAGAGGCAGGCCTGAAGAGCTACTTTATAGACTGTTGAACAAGATGAGTTATCTCATCTTCCTAGTGGCTGCCCATCAGAAGGGGTTTCAGAAGCTAGCTTAATCTCTCCCCCATATGTAAAATCTCTGGTTTCTGTGAGTTGTATCAAACATTCTACCTGGTGACTGTAAACCACAGCCTCTTTAACCTCTTAGGCCATGGCCACACTACAAACTTTGGCTGACACGAGTTATGTCGGCACACAGTTGCCAAAGTTAATATATCGGTCGGGGGCTCGCGTACTAGGTTGCTTGCATTAGAACTGTGTGTACTCACCAGGAGTGCCTGTGTCCATATAAAGTGCAATGCACCATGGATAGGTATCCCACTGTGCCCCATCTGACACCATGAAAAACAATTCAAGGTTGTTAGTGTTCACAGAGCAGCTGCGGATGGTGGAGGGCCACTTCTGGGTCTAAGAAATGAGCACTGATGAGTGGAGTCGCATTGAAACGCAGGTTTGGGATGATGAGCAGTGCCTGCAGAACTTTCAGATGGGAAAGGCCACGTTCCTGGATCTGTGCTCCGAGCTTGCCCAAGCACAGGGACACCAGAATGAGAGGTGCATTGACAGTGGAGAAGTGAGTGGCGACCACACTCTGGCAGCTCACAACACTGGACTGGGAAATTATTTTGGAGCTGGAAAATCCACAGTGGGGGTCACTGTCATGCAAGTGTGTAGGGCCATTAAGAGTCTCCTCCTATGCAGAACTATGACTCTCAGCAATGTGCAGGGCATAGTGGATGGATTTGCAGCAGTGGGGCAATAGACATATCTCTATTTTGGCACCAGCCCACTTTGTCACAGAGTCCATCAACAGCAAGGGCTACTTTACCATGGTTATGCCAACGTTGATGGATCACTCGGGATGTTTCACCGATATCCGTGTGGGTTGGCCAGGAAAGGTACATGATGCTTGCGTTTTTAAAAACAGGACTGTTCAGGAAACTGCATGAGGGACATTTTCTTTCCTGACTGGTGGATTACCATTGGTGATGTTGAAATGCCAATAGAGATTCTAGGGGACCCAGCCTACTCCTTGCTTCCAATGCTCATAAAGTGGCACACTGGCCACCCTGACAGCACCAAGGAAAGATTCAATTACTGGCTCAGCAGGTGCAGAATGACAATTGAATGTGCTTTTGGTAGATTGTGAAAGGACACTGGCAGTGTTTACTCACAAGATTGTATCTCAATGAGAAAAATATCCTGCTGGTTATAGCTGCAGTTTGTGTCCTGCATAATGTCTGTGAGACAAAGGGGGAAAAGCTGCTGCCAAGTGGAAGTGGAGTGGCTGTCAACTGACTTTGAACAGCCAGACACACGGGCCATTACAAGAGCTCATCGTGGAGCTATGCGGTTGAGGAGGGCTTTGAAAGAATACTTCAATGGTCAGCCACAGTAATGTGGTGTGCTGGGCTGTGCTCTCACCTTGAAGGTTTGGGGGAATGTCAGGAATTGTATAGTGTTTGCTGAACATTTATAAATATTACTGTGGTTTTACTGGAGCTATCAATTATGTGGCACTTGCTGTGCATTTATTAACATTAGGCCGTGTGTTTTACTGAAGCTGTAAGTTATGCAGTGCTTGCTTTATGTTTATTCATATGACTGGGTGTTTTCTGGAATGTATGAGTTCTGTGGTGGTTTACATTTACAAGTAGTGGATGCTTTGAATACCACTGTGCAATATGTATTGCGAACTAATAAAGATAATTTATTTTTAAAAAACAGAAATGTATTGAGTGGCAAAAAGGGTGCAGAAGAACAATGTGCAAAATAAAAAAGGCAATCCAATGCAGACTTTTAACATAAATTAACTGAATGGAACTTTAAAACTGGAAAGGCATCAATCATTTCTGTCCACATCAGGGCACAAATGAAGTCCATTTTGGCTACACATACGCCAACTGTGGTTGCCACATATGTGAAGCTCTGGTTGTCCTTATTGTCGCTCCAGTATGGAGTGGTAGGGGCAGGAACATGGCACGTGATGCCCTATGGAATATTGGGGGTGCAGGGAGCTTCTATCATGGAGTTCTCCAAAGGGTGGCAAGTCTGTGACTGTTGGACCTCTAGGTCAATCAGGCTCAACAGCATTTGTGTTTGGAGGGAATTTTGGTTGCATAAAACAATAAAATTTCAGTCCCTATTCCCTGGGTACAAGTACAGAACAATGGCACTGAATATTGGCACTATGTTTTCCTCAGGCAATGGTGATTTTTGCTGATATCTCGCCTCGGGGTAGGTGTGTGTGTGGAGGGGGGGCTTCTGGTCTCTGTGACCCTGGGGCAGTAGAGTTTACAACTGTGACCAGAGTGGGCACTGTCTCAGGGATTGGAGCATGATGTGGCAGTTGCTGGAGGACTGTTAGGGTTGATGTATGTCACTCAGTGTCTACACTTGCACTGATTCAACCTCAGTAAGTCGACCATGGCTCAACGCCATTTGGGGAAGTGGTTTTACTGCATCACCATAACTGGGCACTTACTTTGGCCCAAGACAAATCTGAGCGTAGACACATGCACTAATAGGGCAATGCAAGGTGATTTATATCAACCTAACTTCATAGTATAGACCAGGACCTAGAAAGTCAAAGCATCTGACAATGAGCTGTGGAACTAGAGATCTGCCCTGAGTTCAGCAGGGGAGGTTGTGGCCACATCGAGCATTTGTTGTGGAAGTTGCTATCAGAAGAAATCAATCCCTTTCCTCAAATGTGAAGTCTGGATTTAAGATTATAATTTGGACCCAGCTAACTAGCTACACCCCAGGCAGATACACAATCTTCAAGAGGAAACAAGTATTGCCCTACAGTACATTTCTTCCCACAGAAAAGGATAGAGTAATTACTGGCATGTAATTGACACTGAGGAAACTACAGCTGTGTTATTAATAAATTATAGGATTAGCAACTGGGACTTGTCATTAAGAGTAAAATCCAAGTACCTCAATTTTCTGGTAGAGTGAAGGAAAGGGTGTGCAAGAGTCCTGCAGTGTAAAGGAAGCTGCATCTGTTGCACTCTCCACAACCTTGGGGGCAAGTTTAGAGCAAAAACAAAATGATAATAAATATGTTAGAAATGTATTTCTGTTTCTGGAATGCCTGAATCATGAGAATCCCTGTAGGTATTTATGGCTTTTTGAGCAACACCAAATTGCTCAGTATACTGCTGTGTCTCACATTTTTTTTAAGCAGTGACAGGAATTTGAATGATGGCCTTGGTTACTTGCAGGGTTTTCATATTCTATAAATACAATAAATACTGGTGTATTAGTGATAAGCAACTAAACATGTCAGACTATAATTTCCCCTGGTGATCAAGGCATATATGAAATGAGAATTGTGGAATATTTCTTTCTTGGCATTCTGTATATTTATCAAGAAGATGCTCTAAATATAAGAAACATGTTCTCACTTTTTTTTTAAATTGATTCAAAACCCATTATAGTCAATGGGAATCTTTCGACTGACTTCAATGGGATCAGGCTCAAGTCCTTAGCATCACAAACTAAGAGACTGCTTCTGATCTCCCGTTGGTTTGCCATTAGTGTAGCATAGCTGAAGTCAGCAGTTACTTCTGATTTATACAGGTGGGAGTTCACAATTAGGCTTTTTAAAAAAGAAAGCATTATGAAAAATACTACATGACTAGTGCCAAAAGCAGTCCTCCAGCACTGTAGTATTTGGCTACACTACAGATGTTTTCCTTTCTCTGTCCTAGTTTACTATGGTTTGAATATTGGAAGTTCTTAATAGAAACAGAAGAAATGAGGGACACACCTTTAATTTGAGGAGTCCTTGTGGCACCTTAGAGACTAACATTTATTTGGGCATAAGCTTTCGTGGGCTAGAACCCATCGGATGTATGGAGTGGAAAATACAGGAGCAGGTATAAATACATGAAAAGATGGGAGTTGCCTTACCAAGTGTGAGGTCCATCTAAGGAGACAATTCAATTAACAGTAGGATACCAAGGGAGGAAAAATAACTTTTGTAGTGGTAATGAGAGTGGCCCATTTCAAACAGTTGACAAGAAGGTGTGAGTAACAGTAGGGGGAAATTAGGTTTAGGTTTTGTAATGACCTAACCACTCCCAGTCTTTATTCAGGCCTAATCTGATGGTGTCCAGTTTGCAAATTAATTCCAGTTCTGCAGTTTCACATTGGAGTCTGTTTCTGAAGTTTTTTTGTTGAAGAATTGCCACTTTTAGGTCTGTAATCAAATGACCAGGGAGGTTGAAGTGCTCTCCGACTGGTTTTTGAATGTTATAATTTCTGATTTCAGAGTAGCAGCCGTGTTAGTCTGTATCCGCAAAAAGAACAGGAGTACTTGTGGCACCTTAGAGACTAACAAATTTATTAGAGCATAAGCTTTCGTGGGCTACAACCCACTTCTTCGGATGCATATGCATATGCATCAGAAATCAGAAATTATAACATTCAAAAACCAGTCGGAGAGCACTTCAACCTCCCTGGTCATTTGATTACAGACCTAAAAGTGGCAATTCTTCAACAAAAAAACTTCAGAAACAGACTCCAATGTGAAACTGCAGAACTGGAATTAATTTGCAAACTGGACACCATCAGATTAGGCCTGAATAAAGACTGGGAGTGGTTAGGTCATTACATATGCATATGCATCCGAAGAAGTGGGTTGTAGCCCACGAAAGCTTATGCTCTAATAAATTTGTTAGTCTCTAAGGTGCCACAAGTACTCCTATAATTTCTGATGTCAGATTTGTGTCCATTTATTCTTTTGCGTAGAGACTGTCTGGTTTGGCCAATGTACATGGCAGAGGGGCATTGCTGGCACATGATGGCATATATCACATTGGTAGATGTGCAGGTGAAGAAGCCCCTGATGATGTGGCTCCTGTGGTTAGGTCCTATGATGGTGTCCCTTGAATAGATATGTGGACAGAGTTGGCTCCGGGGTTTGTTGCAAGGTTTGGTTCCTGGGTTGGTGTTTTTGGTATGTGGTGTGTAATTGCTGGTGAGTATTTGCTTCAGGTTGGGGGGCTATCTGTAAGCGAGGATTGGCCTGTCTCCCAAGGTCTGTGAGAGTGAGGGATCGTCCTTCAGGATAGGTTGCAGATCCTTGATGATACGCTGGAGAGGTTTTAGTTGGGGGCTAGTGGTGTTCTGTTACTTTCTTTGTTGGGCTGGTCTTGTAGTAGGTGACTTCTACTCAAACGTTTAGAATTTGGTCTGGACAGAGTTTGAAGTTTGTAATGACAGCTGAAACTACATGAGTTGCATCTTGGCATTGTCAGGAAACTGTGAAAGGAAAGTTTTGTACCAACCCTCGCCACAACCAAAAAAATGTGGTTGCAAAATTGTGCGAACAGATTTAAATACTGTAGTTCATAGATGGCCATTTTTATATTTCTGTAATGCCTAAGAACCAATCAAAAATAGCTAAGCACTGTGTAAACACATTATGAGAGAGAGTTCTTGCCCTTAAGATCTTACAATCTAAATAGACAAGACATATTTTAGGCAAGGGAAAGGGATATAACATAGAAGCAGAGTAAACAATGCAATGGCAATTCCAGCAAACATCATGTTAGTGTCCTAGTTTCTTTGGTTTAGTTTAAATCCTTTCAGTAGGGTTAATGTTAGGAGGGGATTAGCAAGATGGAAAAACAAAGGAAGGGAGGAGATGGGAAAGGTTGGAGCAAACAGCCAATCAGCATAAGGGAGAAAATGTTTAGCGTGAAAACTGCAGAAAGCGGTCTGATGTCATCATCAATGTCCATCTATCACTGCTTGAAATGATTTCTACAGCTGCTGCTGCTACAGTCTCTGGCTGGATCCTCCCTTCCATTGGCTATAGGCCAGGCGGGGGTGGAGGGTGTCCCCAGAGATCATAGTTCCCCTGTGGGGGATGTCTTCCTTGTACAGTTCTGAGTCCAGGGGTTATTCCTGGCATTTATAGTATATTTGATCTTGTTACTCTACATAATTATCAGGCTGAAGCATGTCTTGTTATTAGAATAAAATATGTCTGACTAAAAAGGGATCATTACATTCACTGGGAAGAGAAATTTAAAGTGAAATATTAAAGTAAAAATATTAATTTTACTTCATTAACTCCCTCAACTTTAGCTTCATGCAGGAGTCAGGGTTTGTGAAAGCCAGTATAAGCATATTTTGGAGTAGCTTTCTGGTTCAAAGGAGGGGGTAGGAACAAAGCCAGTAAAAAAAATTTAGTCATTGTAATTAATTTGAACAGCAAGGAAGATTAAAAACTTGTAAAGAGTATCAAAGTAATTGATATCTAAATGTTCCCGCTGAGTCTCCAGGTAAGGAATGAGATATTTGCCAAATTGAGGATAATTTAAAAACTGTTGCAAGCTGAAGACATCTCATCAGACTAAGACTAGCTGCTGAAGACTCTTTGGAACCAAGAGCCATTATGAATATCAAGTAGATGAAGTAAAGAAGTTCATAAAATATATGAAGTGTTAGATATTTATCTTGTGTAATGCCATATTTGTAAACAAATGGGCATTCACATTTCTCTTCTGCCACCTGCACTGCAGATCTCTGTTGCATATTCAGCACAAGGAAATGAAGAATGGTACTTAGCACTTCAATAGTGCTTTACAACTTCTAACTGCATTTCAAACACTAACAAATTAATTCACACAACTCCCCTGTGAGATTAAGCAGACATCTATTATATTATTATCTATTATATTTCCCTTTTCTGCAGAGAGGAAAACTTGGCCAAAGAGGTAAAGTGACCAAGCCAAGAGCAGAAAGGGAACTAATGTCAGGGCAGGAAGTAGAAGCAGGTACAGTGGGTGCTCAGAGCTATACAAAATGTGAAATTCCATGAAACAAAAATATTATCAGGAAAATATCTCAATTTATTCTGCATCATTTTGGTCCCTCTACCTTTTTTGGAGGGAGTGGGGGGTTTTGTTTTAAGATGATTAAATTTTATTCATTTTAAACAAAACCAGACTTGCTTCTGAGTGAAAATAGGTCTGTTTTCTGAGCAGAGAAGTTGTGCACTTAAAAAAAAAATGTCAGTGTTTTGTGCTCACAATTTTTTTTAGCATGAAAATTGTCATTTCATCAACAGGTTTTATCATCCCTCCAGGCTCCCCTCAGAAAATTCAGCAGACTGCAACATGCTTATCATAACATGTGGGGTACCTTATCCAGTGCATCAAAATCCCCAATCACAACTATATGGGTGAAACCATGCAATCACTATACTCTCGAATGAACTCTCACAGAAAAATGATAAAAAACAAAAACACCATATCACCCGTGGGCGAACGCTTTTCATAAAGCTTTCATTCCCTATCTGATCTTTCAATACTTGTCCTCAAAGGAAATCTGCACAACGCCTTCAAAAGACAAGCCAGGAAACTTAAATTCATAACTATGCTAGACACCAGAAACCATGGACTTAACAGGGACATTGGTTTTATGGCTCATTACAACAATTTGTAACACACCTTACTGCCTGCTACCCTTAATTGTCCACTTCAAAACCTTTATGCATAACAATCTGACCCCCAGTTGACCATTTCAAGTGACCTCCAACATGCATTATCCCTTCTGTTCAACAATCTGTCCCAATTTGTAGTAAGCTCAGACACTCTGCTTTCTTCCCCAGACCTGAAGAAGAGCTCTGTGTAGCTCGAAAGCTTATACCTTCCAGTAACAGAAGTTGGTCCAGGAGAAGATATTACCACACCTACCTCAATTGCAGAATACAACTGACCGTTTAATTGCTCTGTCCTGAAGGGAGCACATTACACCTGTGTACCATCATTTGCACTAACTTTCACTTCATTTCTAGGTGCAATATCAGTGATTGCTTTAAATGGTTTGAGTCCTTGATACCTCAGAGATTGCCCCTCTCTTCCTCTGATACCATGGCAGAAAAAAGTCCAACCCTTATGTGTAATAACACTTTTTTAGTGAGGAAAATATTTTTTTAAATTTAAAGTTTCATGAAAAGCCCCCAGATTTGTTGCCCCTTTGCATCAACCTTGCTAAAGGTCATTAGGTTTCTGTCATCAGTGCATATGAACTGACCATGATCTATCCAGATGAGGATAAGGAGGATTTCTATGAAATGTCTGATAGCACTGTCGGGTCAGTTCCACATAATGATGAGCTGATCGTTTTAGATTATTTCAATGCCGGGGTTGGTTGTGACTATATATCATGGGACAATGTGATAGGTCATCATGGAGATGGTCATGCGACCTCTAACAGCTTGCCACTACTTTTTAAATGTGCAGAGTTCAACGTAGTTATCACCACCATAGTGTTTCAACAGGCCAACAAGCATAAGACATCTCGGATGCACTCTCATTTACAACACTGACATATAATCAGTTACCTTATTGTATGGCAAAGAGATCTCCACAATGTCAGTCTCATTCTCATCATGAGAGATGCTGACTGCTGGTCATAGACTTGTGAGAAGTCAAACGTCTCTCCGCATTGTTCTCAAGCCACTCTGACTGTCTCAAACCAGTGAAGAAAATCAATATTTCAAGCCTGGAAAACTGCGACAGTCTGAATTTCAACAGAAAATCATGGAAGCATTTCCTTGAGTTATAAAAGCCTCGGTGAATGTTGAAACATCCTGGAAACATTTTTGGGACATGACACAGAACATGGCTGCTGAAGTTCTTGGCTTTGTTAAAAGGAAATATTAGACCTGGTTTGATGAGAATGACCCTGAAATATGACCTCTCTTGAACTCCCTGTATGCTACCCATCGAGCCTACAGAGCAGACAAGGATTCAGCTGCTAGGAAGGCTGCATATCATCAAACAAAACAGATGGTTCAGATCCGGACTTTGGCAAATGAAAAAACTGTGTTTGGAAAATGTAGCGGGAGACTTGCAACTAGAACCAGACTGCAAAGACACCAGAAGCTTTTTTTCCTGGGCTTCAGACTGTGTATGGCCCTATATGCACACTAGATGGCAAGCAAATCTTAACTGACAAAAAAGAAATACTTGACCCATGGATGGATCATTTCAGTGTGTGTCTCTGTTACCCTTTGACCATTTCTGAGGAAGCAATTAATGCTCTTCAAGAACTCCCATTAAAAGAAGAACTTGCACTAGCCCCTCCTTATATGAGACCATAACAGCAATCAAACACGTCACATGGGAAAGCACTTAGACAGTAGCATTCCAGTAGAGATCTAGAAGCAGGGTGGCTACCACACTGCAAAGCAGCTCACATGACTTTTCTGCATTATCTGGGAGCAAGAGTCGGCACCACAGGATTTCAAGGATTGTCCACCTCTTTAAATGTAAAGGACGGGGTGATAGGGCAAACTGTGGTGATCACCATGGCATTTCCCTGCTTTCTGTTGCTGGAAAAATTCTTGCATGGGTCATATTGAATAGACTTAATACCGGTCTTGTGGAAACCATCCTCCCCAAGTCTCAGCAGAGATTTCGGTCTGGATGGGGAACTGCAGACGTGATCTTCACAGTCCATCTGCTTCAGAAAAAGACTGAGGCAAAACTTGTGGTCTCATAGTGTTTGTTGACTTAGCTAAAGCTTTTGACTCTGTAAATTGTGAGGGACTCTCAAAAGTTTTGTTCTTCTTTGGATGCCCTGTAAAGTTTATTTCTGTCATTCTGTCTTTCCATGGTAGGATGATAGCCAGAGTTGTGGAAAATTATCAGACCCCTTTCTGGTCACCAATGATATCAAGCAAGGTGGGTGCTGGCTCCCGCATTCTTTTCCATCCCTTGTTTCAACTATGCTTATGGCTGCAGTTCATGATATTGACGAGAAATATATCCTGTTCTGCACTGATGGAAAGCTGTTCAATCTGCAATGTTTCCATGGCCATACAAATGTGGTGGATTTACTCATTAAGGAGTTTTTATTTGCTAATGACACTGCATGGGTTGCTTATCCTATTATTAACATTCAATTTATAACTGATCACTTGTGCAGGCAATCATTTTAATTTCACAATCAAATTAATGAAAACTGTAATACTATACCAACCTGTGCTGGGGGATGCACCTATCTACCCTATTATTAAGATTAACAATGCTCCTCTCAAGTCTGTGGAGAAGTTTTGCTAGGGAATATGCTGTCGTAGCATGCCTCAATTTGTGAGGCGATTACCCATTGGTAGAGAGCCCTGCAAATCCATGGATATCCGCTTTCTATCCACGGATGCGGATATAGTGGTATTGTTTACCATCTTTACTGATCAGCTGAAGATCCATATTTTTTTATCAGCATAGGGCTTTAGAGTAGTGGTTCTCAACCAGGGGTCCGTGGCCTCCAGGGGGCAGCAAGCCTGTGTCAGGGTGTCTGTGGGGCCCCGGAGGGCAGAAGCCTGTAGCCCTGAGGCCCGGTGCCCCCTGCGGGGCTAAAGCCCGGAGGCCTATGGGGGTTGGGGGGAAGCGCTGGGACTTGGGTCTCTGGGCTTTAGCCCCTTTGGGGCTCCGGGCTTTCAAAGTATACTCCTAAAAGCTGCATTGCTCTGGGCATCTCGTTTGTATAGCTGACTGGAGAATACCCAAGGCCATATTTTATGGTCAGCTAAAGCAAGGCATTGGTTCTCATAGTGGCCCAGGCCCACGGACAGCAATTCCGGGCCCCAGGGCAGAACAGTCAATGGGCCCCACGCACTCACAAGCTGTGCCTGCGCGGACATGATCTGCCTGACATTTGAGCAGTGCTGCGCCTCGCCGGCTGGTGCCCAGCGAGCCGCTGGGTGCATGCGCGTGCTCTTCCAGCATGACCAGGGCTTTCACATGCCCACCTGCTAGGGTTGCCAACTGTCTATTTGCACAAACCCAAAGACCCTTCCCCCCCCGCCCTATCCCTTACCTGAGGCCATGCCCCCGTCCTGCCTCTTCTCTGAGGCCCCACCCCCTGCTCTCCATTCTGCCTCCCTCCGTCGCTCACTCTCCCCCAACCTCACTCTCTCTCCCCAGGCTGGGGCAGGGGGTTGGGGTGCGGGAAGGGGTGTGGGCTCTGGGAGGGAGTTTGGGTGCGGGATGTAGGCTCTAGGATGGGGCAAGGGGTTGGGGTGCAGGAGGGGGTCAGCGATTACTTGGGCGGCTCCCGAAAGCGACTGGCACCCCCCTCTGGTAGCAGCTCCTAGGTGGGGGGCTTGGGGGGCTCCGCACACCGCTGCTTGCAGGTACCACCGCCCACAGCTCCCATTGGCTGCAGTTCCCAGCCAATGGGAGCTGTGGAGTCAGCGCTTGGGGTGGGGACAGTGCGTGGAGACCCTCTGCCCCCCCTCTAGGGGCCGTAGGGCCGTACTGGCTGCTTCCAGGAGTGGCAAGGAGAGAGCAGGCAGGAAGCCTGCCTTAACCCCGCTGCGCTGCTGGCCCCTGGGGCCACCAGGCCCTTTTAAATTGCCTAGGCCTCTGGGCAATTGCCCCCTTTGCCCCCCCCTGTCGGTGGGCCTGTAGTGGCCAGTACAAATAATATTAAGGTACACTGAAGTCAAACTTGAAAGCATGTCTCATTGGCCCCGGCAACTGGGAAGCAACAGCCCATGACAAAGTGAAGCCAGATTTTCATATCACTGTTAACTGCTTCGAAGCAAAGCACAATAATGTTTTGTGTAAAAATCGTGAACAGTGCAAAACAAGGCTACAACAGTCTGCAATGGTCATGAACAATCATGTCTGTCTGGGTAACTCTGTTTGTGGTTCTTGCATTGGTCTGACCTTGCATATATGTGTTCATCTGTGGTGGTTGCTGAATCCTTGTACATTGACATTGAGGTGCAACTCCATCATAAATAGTCGTCATCATCCTTTCTTTGCATAGTGTTCCATGTTAATATAAGCCTCTCTAGCATTTTATTTTTAGTTACTATAAAAGCAACTGGAAGAATAGGGTATAGAAAATAAGAAAGAAGAGAGAAACTTCTAATACCTATATTAGGTGATGATCCTTCACTTGCTTAACTTTACTCCCATTGATATGAATAGGATTACTCATGTGTAAAGCTAATCATGGACGCAAACATTTGCAGGATCAGGACTTTATTGTTAGCAGAAAATCAGACATAAGTGCTAAATTCCCCCTTCCATGGGTATGCAATAGACAGCGCTTACTGAAGTCATCCGAGGGCAGCATTTGGTCTTAAAAAAAGAGAGAAAAGAAACATCTCTTGGTTTTTTAGCCTTAGAAAATATTTTAGAGAAATTATTCCACTATAACCTACTGTTTGTCAGGGAAAGTAGCTTAGAAAGTCTTTACAACCAAGGTATTCTTAAACCCAGTGAAGCAGAGGGATAGCTCAGTGGTTTGAGCATTGGCCTGCTAAACCCAGGGTTGTGAGTTCAATCCTTGAGGGGGCCACTTGGGGATCTGGGGCAAAATCAGTACTTGGTCCTGCTAGTGAAGGCAGGGGGCTGGACTCGATGACCTTTCAAGGTCCTTTCCAGTTCTAGGAGATGGGAGGAAGCTATGAAATCATCCCTAAATTAGAAAGGGACGTTTATAACACTGGAATTTCAATAAAATTAGGTTTAGTTTAAGTTAACAGTGGACTGTGGGGGAAAAAGAACTAGGTGGCCTTCTTTATGGCAGCCAAAGTAACACCGAAGGCCCAAATTCAGGCCCTCTGACAGAAGCTGACTATACAGACGGCCTTTACATAGAACAGTACAGGCCAGGGCCTGAACAAAACTAAGCTGTACAGGCCCCTGCCAAATACAGTCATGGGCTATGACCAGAGGAGGGAAGGGGAGGGAGCAATGCAAAAGGCTTCAGCAACATAATAACCGCTTGTTTATGAAAAACATGATAGCCGCTTGTTTATGAAACATAATAACCGCCTATATGAAGAAATTGCTTCTAGTAAAGGTCAACTTCCCCTGTAGTTCCAGCTAATTGCCAAACTAGCCAATTATATATCATCTTTGGGCGTCCCATAATAAACCCCTATGTCCTTAACCGTAAAACCCCGGAAAAAACAATATGTACCTTGACGAGAACAACACTCCAACTGGTGCCAAGTACCACCCATGTCGGAAACCACCAAGAAACCCCCCACCCAAATAGGCATCCAATTCTCGTAAATAATGAGGAAGCTACCGGGAAAAGGGACAGACCCCAACTCTTACTTTCGCATAAATGACATATTATTTGTACTATGCTTGCGGTTTGATGGAATAAAAGCAGCCTGCATGCTGTGCTAGGGGTGGTAGTTTTCGGACTGCTACCCCAATGCATTGGTATGTATTGCAATAAACGGGTCTCAGGCTTGAGTCTGTGAACTAAAATCAATGCGTGGGTGACTTTTTCCATGACAATTTGGGGGCTCGTCCGGGATCACTCGATGTCCCACCGGACCGGAGGACCGTGGACCGCTTCCACACCGATCCCAGGCGCCAGGTAAGAGACCCTTGTCTCTATTTGGGCTTCGGTGGGGAGCTGCCCGTAGGCTCTGGGTTCAGGTAAGGGCGCGCTGTGATCCGAACCTTTTGAGGCTAGACTCATTTGCCTGACGCCTGTTCGTTTTGTGTGTGTCCGTTCTGTAACTTGTCTGTGTTGGGTT
Organism: Terrapene triunguis; assembly: GCF_002925995.2. Classification (NCBI taxonomy): domain Eukaryota; kingdom Metazoa; phylum Chordata; order Testudines; family Emydidae; genus Terrapene; species Terrapene triunguis. The sequence continues at coordinate 6,114,046 of NW_020664447.1, forward strand.
TTGTTTGTTTTGTGTTGTGTTAGTTAGCTTCGTGTGGCTCGGCCTTCGGGGATTGGTCCCCTCGGAGGACGATTGACCGGCTGCTGGGTGACCCTGGGAAAAGTGGATCCTACCGTGGGTAGGGCGGAAATCCAAGGAATCCCTGGATCCTACCATGGGTAGGCCGGAAATCCAGGGAATCCCGGAGCAGCCAAGGGGGTTGGCAGGGCTCCCACCAGCAATAGGCTGGTAGTGGTGAGAGATGCCGTAACAGATATCCCGAAGTAGGTGTGCTGTGTGACTGTGGACCGTGAGGTGACCCTACCCCTGTTTCCCTTGAAGTGCCGAGAAGCCCCTCCTTGCTCGGAGATCAAGGAGGCCCCAGGAAACCGCCCACGTACTCCTGGGCAGTAGAGTATCCCATCCCTTTCTCTTGAAGACGGGCTGGTGCTCTCTGCCACAGGAGGGGTGTGCGGGGACCATGCCTTTCCTAACCCTTTGTGTGGCTGACCTACAACCGAAACCTTACCCCAGATTTTCCTCTTGGAGCCGTGGGCTCCCTCCCCTTGCTCAGAGGGAGGGGAAGTCCCTGGAAATCGCCCGCCGTACCGGAGGCAATAGGGTATCCTACCCTGTTCCTTTAAAGGACGGGCTGGTGCTCTTTGCCGAAAGGGGGGTGTGCGAGGACCTCCCTTATAAATCCTCCCCATTGGTGTGAATGTTGAGGAGTTGGCCTCGCCTGGATAAGGAGGCCAGGGCTTATCGCAGTAATCCTGTATTGTTTAATCGTTCAGTGAATATTATAGCATTAAATTAATCACCTCCTTAATTTAGCTAAAAAGTATAAATAAATAAAAGGGGGGTTAGCCAAAAAGCCCACCCTCCTTGCTGAATTGGTAGTAAAACAATGCCTGTGCCCATGGGGAAAAAAAAGTGAACCAGCAAGAAAAAAGGATCGGGCCCAGACAAGCAGGCAACCGCAGATTAAGGAAGTTAAAAGAAAGAAAGTAAAAGAGTTAACTCTGTAGTTACTGGAAAAAATTAAGCAGTAACACTATGTAAATGTTAAAAAAAAAAAAAAAAATCTTGGTTTCTTTGCAGCCATTCCTTTGGGAGTATCTGTAAGGAATCCAGGCAAAAGGATTATTTAAGTGAAATAATTTAACTATAAACAAGTTATTCAAATTTGCTAAAAAAACCCCACTCCTGGTGTGTACAATTTTTGTTTTATAAGTTTAAAATTAATTGGTGTTGCTTTGGGGTTGTAAACCAAAAAATACTTTTGTCAAACAAGGTAAACTAGTGTTGTTTGATTTTGGTATTTAGCACTTAATCTTTAAAGTAACTTAATGCTTTACAAAATTTAAATTGTTTTAAATAAAACCAAAGTTGTGGCTGCAGCAGGGCAGACAAAGCCAGGAAAATGGTAAGGGTTCTTGGATGGGTTGCTGCAGCAGTTTGGGCAAAGGTGTTTCTTGGTTTGCCGAAGCTGTTGTGCAGCTTGGTTTAGGAATTTTGTATCACAATTTGGCATACCTAAACAAATTGTAACAAGTTGTGTGCAGCTTTATCAATATGGCCAAATGCTTTTAAAGACCACTCTAAATCAAAAAACCGAACTCAGCTCTCATAAATTTCTAACAGAATCGCCCGATGCGACTACCGGCAGTGCCCTGCTGGCCCTGGCTCAGATAAACAGTCGTTTAATAAATTACACAATAGTCAGGCACTAACAAAATGTGTTAGGTCTTTTTATATACATCAGTCCTGCCACTCACTGAAACCAGGAGACTGGGTCTACATAGAGGTCCATCTGCAGAGAACTGCCCTGGCCCCATGCTAAGGGACTCTTATTAAGTCCTGTTAATTATCAACACCGCTGTAAAGTACTGAGAACTGACTACCCGCCCATGTTTCTCATTGAAATGTCTCTTCGACTGATCGGTCTATCGTTGTTGCTCCTTCTGGACGGCAAAAGTGAAGGACAAGGTAAAAAACTGGTAACCTCTCCTTTGTCCGCTGACAAACCCACTGAGCCTTTGGATCTTGCTAAGAAAACAACCTCTCCACCTGAGGACATAATAAAGCCTCCAACCAAGCAAGGTGATTGTGCTGGTAACTCCTCCCTTGCAGCCTCATTGCCGGACAGCTAAGTGAACTAAGACTACGAAATCTCGAAGAATAGCTTGCGGAAGCTAGCCAAAACTACCTGAAGATGAAACTTTTGGTGTTCCTCAGCCTCTCCTCCTTGGCGGGCTTGGGGTGGGGAGCGAAAAGTAATATTTTTCTAAATCTTAGCCAATTAGTAGCCTCCGATTTAGCCTGTATCATATTGCAATATACCCCTACTTATACCATTAATATTAGTGCCTCTCTGCCCTTTGTAAAGGTGTTTAGCCAACAAATGTGGTATAATTCTTCACAGGGAAAAATGTGTTAGTGTGTTGAAACACTGATAAACTGTAATTAATGCCACATTAGGGACCATTAAGTTCACGCTGTCCTTATCCAGTTTTCAAATTACATATTATCTCCATCCTTAGTGCAATAACCCAGAAAACTTGATAACAAAAATGGTATTAAGTATCGGCAAGTCTAGAGGGGCATTGCAGTGGGATCTGCCATGTTCAAAAGTTCGGGATTTTCTGAATGACCAGCTCACGGCCGTTCGGAGCAATCTTAAACATCAGGTGTGGCCTACTGCCCTTACAGACACCTCGAAAGTACCATCTAATCTGTTGCCATGAAGACATACTTAAAAATTTTCTGGGTGAAAGTGCAAACGTTCGCAGTGCTCCTTCCAAGCATACAGGCTGGTTAAAAGGATGTGGGCTCCCGCATACCAAATCCTATCAAATCTGTAAAAAAATGCATGTAACCAATTTATAGTTAGTGCTACTGCACTATTATGCTTTGCACTAAACTAATATCCTTAGTTTTCTGTCTTAAGACCCCCGCCCCTTTCTCAGACCCTGCTCTTCCCCATCACCCAGCCCGAGAAAAATGAAGCTGGTTTCAGGGAGGTACGGTATGCAATGGGGGATGGGGCAAAGGTTGTAGGCCCACTTAGTGTCAGTACCCCTAGCATTAACTCCCTTAAACAGGCCGGCACCAATCTTGGCACTCCCAAGCTGACCAGTTCACGATCCTCGGCCGTGTCCAGCAAAAACGAATCTTGGTGATGTCTACATGGCATCAGAGGAGGGAAATTGTGGGGAAAAAGAACTAGGTGGCCTTCTTTATGGCAGCCAAAGTAACACCGAAGGCCCAAATTCAGACCCTCTGACAGAAGCTGACTATACAGACGGCCTTTACATAGAACAGTACAGGCCAGGGCCTGAACAAAACTAAGCTGTACAGGCCCCTGCCAAATACAGTCATGGGCTATGACCAGAGGAGGGAGGGGGAGACCCAATTCTCGTAAATAATGAGAAAGCTACCGGGAAAAGGGACAGACCCCAACTCTTACTTTCGCATAAATGACGTATTATTTGTACTATGCTTGCGGTTTGACGGAATAAAAGCAGCCTGCGTGCTGTGCCAGGGGTGGTAGTTTTCGGACTGCTACCCCAATGCATTGGTATGTATTGCAATAAATGGGCCTCAGGCTTGAGTCTGTGAACTAAAATCAATGCATGGGTGACTTTTTCCACGACAGGACTTTTTTTGTAAGTTTATGCATTTTGGATGAAGGATATAAATATCCTCCCATGCCACTGAAATAAATTGAAAATCCAATATTATGAGTTTTTCTGTATTTTCATTTTAAATCATCTTGACTTTTTGCATTTTTAAAAATTCATTGAGGGCCTGATCTCACAACTGATCTGCACTCAAAAAATCCATTTGACATTAGTGGGAATTCTACATGCAGAATAATTGCAGGATTGGGCTATTGGTAAATAATATGTTGTTTTAGGCAGCGTCATATCTAAAAAAATATGTTGTTATAAACTTTACATTGAATGTGAAACACACTGTTGACATAAAGTATATTAAAAATTGAGGTTCTCAGTTGTAGACTTGCCCAAGGTCAGGAAGCATGTCAGAAGCAGGATTAGATTGCTAGGCCCATGCCTGGTCCACACTTCACCTCTGTGTTTCAATATTTCCTTCTGTAAAATGGGTTGGAGGGAAATGGTATTTACCGTAGGCTGAAATCAGAAATGTGTGGCAAAAGATGTCCAACGAAGATATATGGGGACAAGCATTAGTCCCATTCTGCATACAGGGAAACAGAAATCCAGAGAGGATGAAACAAAGGTTGCACCTTTATCAACCTCACCATTCCCCACACCCGCCACCGCTCAAAATCACACTTTCACAAAACATTTTTGTCAAATCTTGTCCAGATACTGGGGGGATAGGCTTTTGGATAACGCTCTGAACTAGGACTCAGCAGAACTGAGTTGATTCCCAGCTCTGTCATGGGAAGTCTGTGATCTTTGGCTGAACACTTAATCTCTCAGTGCCTCAGTTTCCTTTAATCTAGAAAATGGGGGTGATGGTCCTGATCCACATCCCAGTCTCTGTCTCTATAGATTGTAAACTCATCAGGGCACGGGCTGTTTATCCCTCTCACTGTCTGTAGAATGCAGAGCACAAAGGGGGCCTAGTCTTGTTTGGAGTCTCCAGGAGCTATTGTAATATAAAGAATAATAGATTCATCAAACCATTTATTTAGGCTGACAAAAAATCAGGGGAGTTTTAAGTCCAAACTTAAAAATTGTTTACACTGAAATTTTATGACAATTCATAAATTTGGCTAGGTAAAAAGTAAAAACCTTTGTGTGTTTGTACTTCTATTCTTTTTTTTTTTTTTTTTAATGCAAAATCTAAATTCCTACCTCTGACTAATCATGTCCCTTTCAGTTTATTTCCCATACAATTTTCAACTTTAACTATACTAAAGAACTTGCTCATATAAACTATGTTTAGCAAGGACAGTTTTCTATTGATTCCCTTTCTTCTTTTCCTTGTTCTTGTGAAAATATATGGGTCAATATTTTAAAAAACGGGTGTCTTAAAGTTAGGTTCCTTGTCACAAGAATGTTCTGTCTGTATAATTGTAAAAGTAAAAGATAAAGTGCTAGTAGATTGCGTTCAATAGTATTTAGCATAGTTCCTGGGTTTTGTAGGACCAATACAGTTATGCATTGCATCAGGGCTGGCTCCAGGTTTTCTGCTGCCCCAAGCGGCGGAAAAAAAAAATCGGCGGCACTTCGGCGGCAGCTCAATCGCGCCGCTCCATTCTTCGGCGGCAGTTCGGCGGTGGGTCCTTCACTCCCTCTCTTCCACTTTGGCAGCAGCTCAAAGAGAAAGAGAGGGACCGAGGGACCCGTCACCGAATTCCCACCGAAGACCTGGACGGGCCGCCCCAATAGCGGACGGAGTGCTGCCCCTTCGTATTGGCTGCCCCAAGCACCTGCTTCCTTAGCTGGTGCCTGGAGCTGGCCCTGCATTGCATATGGCTTCCTTTGTGCAATGCTTTACATCAGCTCTTAAAAACTGCTGAGTGTCCAGTAGTTTCTGCTGATGTCACTGGCATGAAATTATCTCACAGTTACAAGTGCTGGTCAAATAATATCTGGCAAATAGATTATTTAACAAATGCCAGTGAAAATTTATCAAGTGTTATATTTGACAGTTTTTTTCTGCTTTTCAACCAGCTTTATTGATGACTGTGAGCTGAGAATAAAAAGCCCTAAATCAGTGCTGTAGTAGTGAAAAGGTACAGCCACAAAACCATCACAAAATCTCTTAACCTGGGCACTGAAATGTAGAACTGTGATTGGACATGCAGATAACTGGAACTGGCACATAATTTATAGTTTACACACCTTGACTTGATGAGTTCTCGGATAATTATCATACTTTCCACCAATATGGTGCCTTTCATTCAAAGGTTTCGAGATATTTTACAAGTATTAACTCTCTCATTCTCTGGCAGGTGGTATTACATTAATTTCACAGATGGTTAAACCAGATATAAAGAGGTTATGTAAAACAGTGAGTCACTGGCAGAGCTAGGAAGAGAACCCAGGAGTCCTGGTTCTCAGGGTCATGCTCCAGCTGTTGGAGAACACATCCTCTCTGAGCATCTGCTGCATCTTTACTGGTCCTTGAAAAGTTACAGCTCCTCAAATTAGAGAGAGAATTATATACTCAAATGGGATATGTGGAGCGTGATAGAGCAGGAAGGGGATACTGACTTGCAGTTGTTCCATGATTGCTCTGCAGTATTAAAAACAGAGTCTTTTCCTATATTAATAATAATGTCTGTGTTCTTTCTGCGTTCACAGCTAATGAGAGGAATATATATGACCATTTCATATGTTCCTGCTGTGATTTCAATGGACAAATGAGTTACCTACTGCTGACTTAGGCAACTATTGCCAAATATCTTCACAACAAAGGTGTGTGTTTTTTCTCTCTGAAATATGCTGAATTTTCAAGTGTGGTGCTTAATTTGCAACCTGTCAATGGGACAGACTGAAAGGGCAGAAAAGATAATTGAAACGCGCAGAGTGTTCATGCAGGGGACAATGTGGATTTAAATTCTGATTGCCTGTAGGATTTTATTTTTCCTGTGCTCTGGGGGAAAATTCGGTCAAATTTAGCCTTGATATAAGCAGGTGACTTTCCTATTGACTTCAGTGAAAGTTAGATCAGCTTATATCAGGATTGACCTTATTATCTCCCTGCTGTATCCAACTGGCTCAGCTTCAGCTAATGTTACATTGGGCCTTGAAAATGACAAGAAATCTATTTGCCTTAAATATTTATATGGTCCCCATTGCCAGAGTATTTCAGCACCTCATAATCATTTATCTTCAGAACACCTCTCTGAAGCAGGGACGGATTAACCTTTTGAGGGCCCAGCGCCAAACATATTTGTGGGCTCCCATATAGTCGTTGTTATGGGCCCCTTCCAAGTGTGGGCCCGATGTGGCAGTGCCATTGGCGCCATGGTATACCTGATACTGAATCTCAGAGACATTTTTCATTTTGATCTCGCACCTCTGCAAGACTATGTGTATTGCCATACCCAGCTTTCTCAGCCCCCAGTTTTTGTCATTAAGCTATATATTCATGTGGGTTTACCAGTCCACAGTGAGCAGAACTTTCATAGTGAACAGGGAAACTCCCCACAGATTTATCTCCTTCCTCATTCAGACGTTCTATAGCCTTGTCTCCAGTACCACCCTAAGTCACCAGTCACTGTACATGGTCCTGGCCTCAGCTCAATAAAGTTCCACAGCCAGCAAATGCCTGATCAGTTCTGACAAATCCCTTCCCCAGCACCCTTCCTGCCATTTGAGCAAGCCACTTGCAAACACTATTTCCCCAACCCTGGCTCAGTGAGCACTTAGCCCCTGGGAACCTGAAGTCACCAGCCTTCTTTCTCCCTCTGCTCCCATCTACATGCTATTCCATTATGTGGTCACCACCACCTCTCCCCGTGCTTGTTTCCCTTCTATCTTGGATGTGCTCTCCAGCCAGCAGGTCCTATTCTCCCCCTGCAAGCCTGACCTGCTTCCTCTTCCTCTGCTCCCCTTGACGTTCCTTTCCTACGGCTGACCTTGGTTCCTTGAGGTTAACTCCAGTTTATCTGCTCCTAGCTTAATGGCCCCCGGTAGACAGAGAGCCACCTGTAGCTTCTCTGGCTACAGCCATGGGGCCAATTGCCAGAGGCCAGCCTTAGACAGCTATACCTACTAGCTGCGGGAGGGGTGGCAATTCCAAGGCTGGGCATGCTTGAACCTTGCAACAGCAGCACTAGGGACTCTGTCTCAATCCTCAGCGCTGGACCTACGCAGCTGCAGACTCTGCAGTAAAGTACTTCCCTACTCCAGGCCATGGCTTTAAGTACCTGAGATGCCCCTCACCTGCAGCAGGGGCCCCCAATTCCCATGCACCCCTCAGCTAACACACAGTCATGCAGAAGGTGCAGCCTGGATGATTTTGGAGGCTGGGGCGCCAGGAGGTTCCTCATCCCTGAGCAGCAGCTCTGCAACAAGCTCACACTGCCCCCCTCTGCTGTGGGACCGGGACCCTATGAAGGTAGTGGAGTTACCCCATGTATAACCAGTTCCACCCAAAGCCCGTTGAAGTCAGTGGGAGTCTTTTCATTGTCTTTAATGGGCTGTGTATAGAAGCAAAGGACTTCATTCTAGACTCTAGGAGCACAGTGCATCCTAAAACTATGCTGCACTGGTTTACTATTGTAAACAGGAGGGTCTCACATTACCTAGTGAATACTCAACACCTCCTGCAGCACTTAACTTTTTCTGAGAGACTTCCCACCCAATTACTAAATGTAAACCTGCTTAGCTTACAAGGTCTGAAAATATCAGGTGGTATGGTTACAAAAGCAAGGCACTTCTGAATTCAGTAGGCATTTTCGATGTGCACAGAATGCAGGACTGGTTTCCGCAGGGTTACAGAACTGCAGCAAAGTTCTGTTTGTGTGATTGGCAGATATCTGGATCCATACTGTAAGACTGTCCCACATAATGAGGAAAAATTGAGGTGCCTTTGCTGTTCTTTTGTTCCACTCTTAGGGTATGTCAATACAGCCAATGTTAAAGTGCTCCCAGCGCTGTAGCACTATCTACACTGCCACTTTACAGTGCTGAAATTTGCATTGTTCTGGGGTGTGTTTTTTCATACCCTGGAGCGACGAAAGTTTCAGTGCTGTAAGTGGCAGTGTCAACAAGGCCTTAGTTCCTGTGGGGAACTTGCCAATGCAAAATTACTGTCATTTTCTTTTTAAACAAATGAAACTAAAAAACAACAACCCAGTAATGGTTGTTGAAAATAGCAATTCCAGTCCTAGTTAGCACGGGAAAGATGCTAGCATTTTTTGCTCAAGTTTATCCTACTTTTTCTACAGCAAATTACAGTGGATACGCATTTGATTGGAGAGAAATGAAATAATAGAGAGCAGCCCAAATTGAACTTGAGCACTCCTGAACTTTGAGAGTATTCAAATCTGGAAGGCAGGTGCTAGATTCCCTTTCTGGATATTAGATAAATCTGGAAAGGAAAAGCCAATTTCTGCTTCCATGACTCAGATCCTCCTGCATGCCTGGTACTGTACCTAAAGTTGCCCAGGTCCTCTAGTAGAGCCTTCCTTCCCTTACCTATCATTTTAACTTCTTCTGGTGGGGGTCCACATACCTCCCTTGCTTGGCTTCAGATAGAGGTGCACTGTCCATTCATTCCACCTAATTCCTCCTTTGGGGGCTGCCAGCAGTCATCCCTAATCCTGTCTGGGGAAGTGTTCTGAGGGTGATAGCTGGGCCCAGTGATGAGCTGCCAAAATATTAACAACCGGTTCCCTCCTCCTCACCCCAGGAGGGGGTTGTGCCCCTCCCCCGCCCCCCGGGACCCCTGGCCCCATCCACCCCCCTTCCCTGTCCCCTAACTGCCCCCTGCCACCCCATCCAACCCCTCCTCTCATTCCTGATGGCCCCCCGGGACCCCTGCCCCATCCAACCACCCCTTCTCCCTGTCCCCTGACCACCCCCGGAACCCCTGCCCCTGACTGCCCCCCACCGCCCCATCCAACACCCCTGCTCCTTCCTGACTGCCCCCCCAGGACCCTTGCCCCCATTCAATTCCCCTGTTCCCTGCCCTCAGACCACCCCGAGTGCCAACCCTAATCCACCCCCTGCCCTCTATCCAACACCCCCTCCCTGCTCCCTGCCCCCCTTACCGCATTGCCTGGAGATGGGGGCTGCGCTGCCTGGAGTTGGTGCTGGGAGCCGTGGGCGCCAGGCCGGAGTTGGGGGCCGGGCCGGAGCTGCGGGCCATCCTGGAGTTGGGGCGGGGGCCAGGTTGGAGCCGCAGGCCGTCCTGGAGTCGGGGCCGGGGGCCGGGCCGGAGCTGCTGGCCGGGCCGAGCCGAAGTTGGGGGCCGGGGGCTGGAGCCACGGGCCAGCCCAGAGGCGGGGGCTGGGCCGAAGTTGGGGGCCGGGGGCCGGAGCCGTGGGCCAGCCCAGAGCCGTTGGCCAGCCCGAAGGCGGGGGCCGGCCCAGAGTCGGGGCCGGGGGCCGGAGCTACTGGCTGGCCCGGAGCTGGGGCCAGGCCAGAGCCGCTGGCCGGGCCGAAGTCGGGGGCCGGGGGCTGGAGCTATTATCTCCATTTTACAGATGGGGAACTGAGGCCAGAGAGAGTAAGGGTTTGTCTACACTGAGCTGTAGTTCAGACTATGGGAGTGCGAATTGCAGAGCGCACCAAAATGTTTTGCGCTAATTGCCCTGTGTGGATGCTGCTAGTGCAAACTAAAAGGTACCTAGTTTGTGTTAACATAGTTCTGTTTGAAAGAGCCCTTGCCACTGCCATTACTCCAGGGGAAAGGTGGAGTCACAGTGCAGGAGCAGGTCAGGGAGTACCTCGGATCCTGGATCACTTTGATCCAGCCCTGGATTTATGCAACCATATTAACAAAAAGAATCCCAAATCAAGAATCTTACAATTAAAACTTGAAATTTATACTTTTATAGTTAGCTAAATTGGTGGTGATGTTGTAGCATTGCTTTTGTTTGCTGATTGGATGAATTATGTAAGTAATCAACACAGTACCAATTTTTATTCTATAGTTGTGTCTTCTACGATAGCTACTATTTGTGATGTGCTGGTTAGTTATGTAAGCCATCCAAGCCATCATAGGAATGTAGGACTGGAAGGGACCTCGAGAAGTCATCAAGTCCAGTCCCCTGCACTGTGTCAGGACCAAGTAAACCTAGACCATTCCTGACAGGTGTTTGTTCAACTTGTTTTTAAAAGCTTCCAATGATGGGGACTTCACAACCTCCCTTGGAAGCCTATTCCATAGCTTAACCATCCTTATAGTTAGAAAGTTTTCCCTAATATCTAACCTAAATCTCCCTTGCTGCAGATTAAGCCCATTAGTTCTTGTCCTACCTTCATTGGATGGAGAGCAACCATCCTCTTTATAACAGCCCTTAAGATATTGGAAGACAGTTATCAGGTCACTCCTCAGTCTTCTTTTCTCAAGACTAAACATGCCCCGTTTTTTCAACCTTTTCTCATAGGTCAGGTTTTCAAAACCTTTTATCTTTTTTTTTTTTGTCTCTCCTCTGGTCTCTTTCCCATTTGTCCACATCCTTCCTAAATTGTGGTCCCAGAATTGGACACAGTACTCCAGCTGGTGCTTCATCAGTGCCCAGTAGAGTAGGACAATTACCTCCTGTCTTACATATAACACTTCTGTTAATGCGCCTCAGAATCATATTAGCCTTTTTTGTAACAGCATCACGTTGATGATTCATATTCAGTTTGTGACTTACTATAACCTGCAGATCCTTTTCAACAGTACTCCCATCCCCATTATTCCCCATTTTGTAGTTGCGCATTTGATTTTTCCTTGCTAAATGAAGTACTTTGCACTTGTCTTTATTGAATTTCATCTTGTTGAATTCAGACCAAATTCTCCAGTTTAAGGTCATTTTGAATTTTAAACCAGTCCTCCAAAGTGTTTGCACCCCCTTCCAGCTTTGTGTCATCTGCAGATTTTATGAGCATATGCTCTACTCCATTATCCAAGTCATTAGTGAAAACATTGAATAGTACCGTACCCAGGATTGACCCCTGCGGTATCCCACTAAACACGCTTTCTCAAATTGACAGCAAACCATTGATAACTACTCTTTTTGAGTATGGTCTTTCAACCAGTTGTGTACCCAACTTTTATAGTAAATTCATCTAGACCACATTTCCCTAGTTTGCTTATGAGAATGTCATAAAGAACTGTATCAAAAGCCTTACTAAAATCAAGATACATCATGTCTACTGTTTCTCCTCTATCCAATAGGTCAGTAATCCTATCAAAGAAGAAAATTAAGTTGGTTTAGCATGATTTGTTCTTGACAAATCCATGCTGACTATTCCTTATAACCCTACTATCTTCCAGGTGCTTACAAATTGATTGTTTAATAATTTGCTCCACTATCTTTCCAGGTATCAAAGTTAGGCTGACTGGTCTATAATTCCTTGGGTTCTCTTTGTTCCTCTTTTTAAAGATAAGAACTATGATTGCCCTTCAGCAGTCTTCTGGGACCTCTCCATCCTCCAGGAATTCTCAAAGATAATAGCTAATGGCCTTAAGATTGCTTCAGCTAGTTCCTTAAGTACCTACAATGAATTTCATCAGGCCCTGCTGACTTGAATACATCTGACTTCTCTAAATATTCTTTAATCTGTTCGTTCCATATTTTGGCTTGCATTCCTTCCCCCAGGTTATCAATATTAATTGTGTTGAGTTTTTGATCATCTATAATCTTTTTAGTGAAGACTGAAACAAAATAGGCATTAAGCGCCTCAGCTTTCTTGATGCCAGCAGTTATTAGCTCTCCTTCCCAGGCCCAGCTAAGTAGAGGAACCACATTTTTCCTTCATCTTTCTCTTGCTCTTAATGTATTTAAAGAACCTCTTCTTATTGCCTTTCATGTCTTTTGCCATGTGTAACTCATTTTGTGCCTTAGCCTTTCTGATTTTGTACTGTTCTTTTCACTCTTCATTGTTGAGGATGTGAGGGAGATTCCCAAACCTGAGCCATTCTTTTTGGGTGACAGATCTGAGGAACTGTCCCAAATTGAGGTGTCATTAGACGAGGTTTTGGAACAAATTGATAAACTAAACAGTAATAAGTCTCCAGGACCTGATACTATTCACCCAAGAGTTCTGAAGGAACTCAAATGTGAAATTGCAGGACTACTAACTGTCATCTGTAACCTATCATTTAAATCAGCTTCTGTACCAAATGACTGGAGGATAGCTAATGTGATGCCAATTTTTAAAAAGGGCTCCAGAGGTGACCCTGGCAACTACAGGCCAGTAAGCCTCATTTCAGTACCGGGCAAATTGGTTGAAACTATCGTAAAGAACAAAATTGTCAGACACATAGATGAACATAATTTGTTGGGAAATAGTCAACATGGTTTTTGTAAAGGGAAATCATACCTCACCAATCTACTAGAATTCTTTGAGGGGGTCAACAAGCATGCGAACAAAGGAGATCCAGTGGATATAGTGTATTTAGATTTTCAGAAAGCCTTTGACAAGGTCCCTCACCAAAGGCTCTTCAGCAAAATAAGCAGTCATGGGATAAGAGGGAAGATTCTCTCATGGATTGGTAACTGGTTAAAAGATAGGAAACAAAGAGTAGGAATAAATGGTCAGTTTTCAGAATGGAGAGAGGTAACTAGTGGTGTCCCCCAGGGATCTGTACTGGGCCCAGTCCTATTTAACATATTCATAAATGATCTGGAAAAAGGAGTAAACAGTGAGGTGGCAAAATTTGCAGATGATACAAAACTACTCAAGATAGTTAAGTCCCAGGAACACTGCAAAGAGCTACAAAAGGATATCACAAAACTGGGTGACTGGGCAACAAAATGGCAGATGAAATTTAATGTTGATAAATGCAAAGTAATGCACATTGGAAAACATAATCCTAACTATACATATACAATGATGGAGTCTAAATTAGCTGTTACCACTTGGAGTCATTGTGGATAGTTCTCTGAAATCATCCACTCATTGTGCAGCGGCAGTCAAAAAAGCAAACAGAATGTCAGGAATCATCAAGAAAGGGATAGATAATAAGACAGAAAATATCATATTGCCTCTATACAAATCCCTTGTACGCCCACACCTTGAATACTGCGTGCAGATGTAGTCACCCCATCTCAAAAAAGATATATTGGAATTGGGAAAAGTTCAGAAAAGGGCAACAAAAATTATTAGGGGTATAGAACGGCTTCCGTATGAGGAGAGATTAATAAGACTGGGACTTTTCAGTTTGGAAAAGAGGCGACTAAGGGGGGATATGATAGAGGTCTATAAAATCCTGAGTGGTATAGAGAAAGTAAATAAGGAAGTGTTATTTACTCCTTCTCATAATACAAGAAAAAGGGGCCACCAAATGAAATTAATAGGTAGCAGGTTTAAAACAAACACAAGAAAGTATTTTTTCATGTAACGCACTGTCAACCTCTGGAACTCTTTGCCAGAGGGTGTTGTGAAGGCCAATACTATAATGGGGTTCAAAAGGGAGCTAGATAGATTCATGGAAGATAGGTCTATCAATGGCTATTAACCAGGATGGGCAGGAATGGTGTCCCTAGCCTCTGTTTGCCAGAAGCTGGGATTGGGTGACAGGGCATGGATCACTTGATGATAACCTGTCTATTCATTCCCTTTGGGACACCTGCCATTGGCCACTGTCAGAGGACAGGATACTGGGCTTGATGGACCTTTGTTCTGACCCAGTATGCCTGTTCTTATGTTGTTATCAATTTGACAATGTTTCAATTTTTTGCAGGATTCATATAATCCTAGAACTGTTAAGGAACAGAAACATTGTGTATTAATGTAAGGGACCAGTAGAACATGAATCACAAATAATTGCAGTACATGAATGCTCAGCAGGACAAGAATGACTCACTGAAACATTTTGTGAATATAACAAATTTGAAAATGTTGCTATCTCTTCATGGACAATTTGTGAACAGAAAAAACAACACTCATTGAAAAAAAAAGTTGATCTTGATCAGGGTTTCTCAAACAGGGGTCACCGCTTGTGTAGGGCAAGCCCCTGGCAGGCCGGGCCGGTTCATTTACCTGTCCCGTCCGCAGGTCCGGCAGATCGCGGCTCCCAGTGGCCGCGGATCGCTGCTCCGGGCCAATGGGAGCTGCTGGGAGCCGCGATCGGCCGGACCTGCGAATGGGGCAGGTAAACAAACCGGCTTGGCCCGCAAGGGGCTTTCCCTACACAAGCGGCAACCCCTGTTTGAGAAACCCTGATCTTGATTCTCAAATGTTATGCTAGTTTTAAATCAGGATAATGCCACTGAAATCATACCATGGTTTAAATTAATGATGTTACAATAGCATAAAACTGGTGTAATGGAATGAGAATCAGGCTTCTTATTGATAGCAAATTATTTGCCCTGCTCTACCCTTGTATATAGATTCCGGGGTTTCTGTACTACTATTTTCTAAGTTCCAAGATGTATGGTGGTAAGTAAATGTTATTCATTCAGTTCAATACAAATAATTCAATACTAGACTCAGATCATATGTTTTCTAAATCCTACTATTTTATACTGACACTAACCATTTAGCAAGATGATAAATGAACACAATGCAGCCCTAAGACTAGAGCTATTTTCATAGAACCTATGGGGGTGGGAGAGGAGCCAGCCATCCTGTAGGTCCTGTGACCACACAGCCTCTGTTTGAACTCCAAGTTGTTGCTTGTGGTGTCACCACTAATCTATCATGTGCATCATCATTATCTAAATCTGCTGCCAGGAGCAATTTACATGCTCATCAGTTGTAATCTGCAGAATTGCCTGAGAGTGAACTTTCTTTGGAGGCTGCTTTAATTGGTTCACTCGTGTAAATCATTTGAATGGTACTGTCATGAAGTGAGATCCCTCCCACCCCCTCCTATTCTGTGCAGATCAGTGCAGTTTGGCTACATTTGTTATTCACATCTCTTCTGCCCTACTAATCTGAAGATCAACAAAGACTTCTGTAGGGAGCACTGAGGTAGGATAATGACCAAGAAACAGAAAGGGATGTATCCTAGCATAGCTATTTTGACAAGTGCCTTTTATTCCCCAACAATCACGTAATCTTCAGACTCTTGATGATAGTTACTGGGGCTGTGTATGTGCCTGGCACTTACCATCATGGATTCTAGTTTATGCAAAACTAATAGGTTTTTTTCTGTGTGTTAACCTCAAAAATTATATAGGTGAGAAATGGAGCAGGCTATGGGTGGGAAGAAAATGGAGAATCCAGATCTTCAGAGTCCTTTCCGATAGATTGCAAATCCCATGGAGATTGTGAGACTGGGATCTGCCTCAGGAGATGTCCTTTGAGAAGGATATCCATGAAGAGACTAATTCTTTGGATGACACCAATTTACCTGTAAGGTTGGGAAGATAGGAAAAGAGTAAAGGGAGAGTCAAATTGATTGCAATGACTATTGGAGCTTGAAAACAAACAACCTCCCCTCCAAGATAAGGTGGTGAGTGTGGTCAGAGTACCTTGTGGTGACCTTATTCAAGACTCCTCCTCCTTCCCTTCTAGACTGAGGGCATGGGGCTGTACTTCAGGCTGATGGAAGCACAAGCCTATAGTAGAAGGAGGCAGATTGACAGTAGAACTGGTCAACATTTTTCATATGAAAAGGTGTCGGGGGGTTGGTTGGTAGTTGGTGGTGTTTTGTTTTGTCAATGGCCTTTTATGAAAAGAAAATGTTTAATAGTGACATTTTAATTTGTGGTGTTTGTGGGGCATTTTTAATTGGCCTTGTTGAAAACATTCTCAAAATCATTATCAAAATGGTTATTTCCATATTTTATTATGGAAAACCTGGTTTTCAGTAAAGTGAAAAATTAAGATAACATTTTCATTGCACTGATGCAACCGTTGCTGGAATAAAGTTCTGGTGTCCACAATCCAAGAAAGATGCTGATAAATTGGAGAGGGTTCAGAAAAGAGCCAGGGGAATGATTAAAGAATTAGAAAACATGCTTATAATGGTAGCTTGAGCTCCTTGAATCTATTTAGGTTGACAAAGAGAAGGTTAAGGAGTGACTTGATCACAGTCTGTAAGTAGCTGTATGGTGAATAAATACTTGATCATGGTGTTTTCAGTCTAACAGACAAAGGTATAACAAGATCCAGTGACTGTCTCTCACTCTTTCAAGCTTCACTCTGGAGGCTGACAGCTTGAAAGTCTCTAGAGATTTAAGACTTGATCCTGAACCCATTTGAAGTCAATACCTCTTTTGACTTCAGTGGTGCAAAATCAAGCCTTTAGTCATCAAAAAGAGAGAGAGAGCAATTCTCACATATTTAAAAGTGGTGTGAGATCAGACTCAGACCCATTTTGTTTACTGCCAGGATTCTATAAGAGAATGAGAAAAGAAAGGACACACTTGTGAAGGTTACTATTGAATAATTAATATTATCAATTAACACCAAAGCTAGTTAAAATTACAATCCTCTTTCCAGCCTTGATCAGTCTTCAAACAATTTTAAATAATATCATACATGCAATTATAAGGTTTTTGTTTGTTTGTTTGTTTTTTGTTTACCAATAAAGACTTGTCAGGCTTAGATTTAAAATTAATTTGTTTATATTTTCCTTCTGATTATATTTGTTTCAGTGACTTGACTATTTGGAAGGCTCATATTTTGCAAGCATCTAAGTGCTGACAAATTGTCTCTAAGAATAAAAGTCAGCTACATTAGGTTTCTTTAGCACAGCAAGTATGCCAGACACTTCATTAGTTTCCATTCTGATTGTGCACTGCATGAACAATTACACACCCAGTACAGTGGAACACCTAGCAGAAGGTGACGTTCACCAAAGCAGATTGGAAGAGGCAGAATAGAGGTGTTGCACAAGTCACGCCACTATTTATTTTTTCAGGTGTTGTAAAAAGGCTGACGA
Source organism: Terrapene triunguis (assembly GCF_002925995.2). Classification (NCBI taxonomy): domain Eukaryota; kingdom Metazoa; phylum Chordata; order Testudines; family Emydidae; genus Terrapene; species Terrapene triunguis. The sequence continues at coordinate 6,131,527 of NW_020664447.1, forward strand.
TTGGGGTAGGGGAATCTGCAGATAAATCACTTCATCCTTGTTTCCCTCTTCTATCTGACATAGGTGTGCTGAAAGCATGCCATCCACATACATGGCAAACATGCCTTGGGAGCAAAATTAAGCCAACCAAAATGGTGAAAAATATATCCTTGTAATATGTGTTTCTGCTTATTTTCTCATACTGCTCTACGTTCTGCCTGAATGTGCCATTTAGGGTGACCAGATGTCCTGATTTTATAGGGACAGTCCTGATACTTGGGACTTTTTCTTATATAGGCACCTATTGCCCCCCACCCCCTGTCCTAATTTTTCACACTTTCTACGTGGTCACCCTAGGGCCATCAGAGATTATTATGTCTGTGAAATTGTAATTACAGATGTACAGTACTTTCTTTCCTTCCCACTTTCTGCTTTGAGATCTGTGAGAAGTAGTTAGTGTCTTATAACACATTTAAGCTTCTGTGGGGCTGGACTTCTCTATCTCTGCTAGTTTTTATAACTTCTTGCTTAATCATCGGTAAAGTGTCTGCTCATCTTCCCTCTCTTTCTTCCCACCTGAAGATGGCCATTTTGAATTTACTTCAGAGCATGACATTTTAGTAGTGCACCACTCTCAATAGGATATGGGTACTGTTATGCATGGAGCATCCTTTCAGCTTTCTAGCTTCCTTATTTTATGTAGTGGTATTTCCTTTACTGAACCACTGCTCCCTTCAGAGAAATGCTAAATCATCATCACACAACTTGGAACAGACCCAGTCATACCACCCCAAGGAGCTGATACAGATGTGTCAGCTCTATGTACGTATTCATGTAGACAGAAATAGTCAGAGTAAAGCCTTAACTCTTGCCTTAATTCCTCACTCTTATGTCTTGGAATTCCAAGGTTTTCAAGTCTTATACAGCACACAAACTACAGACCTGGTAAAACAGGATGAGTTCAGGCTTCATTTCACTCAGTCTTGACTCTGAGGGCTGGATTCTTTAATCTGCTATGGCCAATTTGTGTCACTCAGCAGCACAAAATGGCTATATTCTGTTGGAGGTGGCCAGTGGAGAATTCCTTTTTTGTAGGGGAATTTTGCACTCCCATAAAGCTGGGAGAGGCAGTGCTAGCCACCTTCAGAGTAGAGGCCATGTCAGGGTAAGGAGTTGTTAGTATCAGTGGTTGCCTGCTGGGATGAGGAGTAACTAGGAATGGGGCACTCGAGACAGAACAGCCAATTGGAAAATCTCCCACTGACTCATCTCCTCCCAGAGATCGTCTGTGAGTTTGAGTCCTGCTTCTGATTTTCAGGTTTTATTATATGTTTACTTTAAAGTTGCAGTTTATTGTGCACGCAGTTTTGGCCCCACTCAAATAAACAAGGAGTTTTGTCATTGACTTTAGTGGGAGCAGGATTTGTCCCTATGCAAGTTGTATAATAATTCTGCATGTGCTTTTCTTTGTGAAGCAGAGCTTAAATTTGTTAGCTTTTTCAAAAATATAGTGGCAAAAAATGGAATATATACTTGGCTTTGGTCTTCAAACACTTTACAAAGATAAATTAATCCTCCCAACACCTATCACAATACAGTTCAAGATGCATGTGGGGCCACCTCCAGTGCATAAACCCCATATTAAGCAGCCGTTAAAATATATCTCCTAAGGTTCCCTGGACAATTGTGGTCAACCTCTGAGGTTTTTATCAGTTTCATTGTACTTTTTTCTTTGTCACTGATCTAGAGGGTTGGGATGGGGGCAGGAGAACTAATGAAACTGCATATATCAGGAATCTCAGATGTCTTTTTTCCATCTTTGTAGTCACTTCTTAAAAGAGAGCAACAGAGGGTCCTGTGGCACCTTTAAGACTAACAGAAGTATTGGAGCATAAGCTTTCGTGGGTGAATGCCCACTTCATCAGATGCAAGTAATGGAAATTTCCAGAGGCAGGTATAAATCAGTATGGAGATAACAAGGTTAGTTCAATCAGGGAGGGTGAGGTGCTCTGATAGCAGTTGAGGTGTGAACACCAAGGGAGGAGAAACTGCTTCTGTAGTTGGATAGCCATTCACAGTCTTCTGTTAGTCTTAAAGGTGCCACAGGACCCTCTGTTGCTTTTTACAGATTCAGACTAACACGGCTACCCCTCTGATTCTTAATAGAATAACTCCAAAAAGCTGTGGAGCCAGATGAGTCAGTTGTACGTGTGTGGTGGTGTTAGTCCCAGTTCAGTGCTTTAACCACACGACCATTTTTCCTCTCTTAACTAGATCATTATCAGACAGATTATTTTTCTATCTGTAGATTGTGAGCAATATGGGACAGGGCCCAGGGCTTTTTCTTGGCTTGGAAAGAGCCTGGAACAGGGACGGACAACTGGTGGCCTGGGGGCTGCATTCACTTGCCAGATCATTTTATCTGGTCCACCATAGCCTACCTCTTGGCAGGCTATCCAGCGGCACCAGGGCCAGGAAAGGGGCAGGGCTTTCTTGGGAGTGGGGCCCTGCCTGCACATAGATACATGTCACATGACTCCGTGACACAAGCCAATTGGTTGGATCAGGGAGCCAAGTCCCACCCCAAGGGACAGGAGCAGCCACTGTAGACTGAGTGCAGGGCGGGCTTACTCTCCAACCCTCTTGTTTCCCTCTCCACATCATACCCCTTTAACAATTTTGGGGTTCATTAAATAACAAACCAGTGAATGAGACAGGAATAAAACTTTAATAAAACAAACTGAAGAGTGTCTCTGGTGAACTGCTGCACACAGCCATGTGGTGTTTCCAACCCCTGCCTCCAGGGCACATCTCCAAATTCTCACACTCCCAACACAGTCCCTTATCAGGGAGCATCTTTCATATCACAATCTTTCATAAACATTTCTCTCTACCCCTTGGCCCTGCAAAGAGTTGTGCCTCTACTATTGTAAAGTTTCCCATCCTTGGTCTAGAACGCTGAGGGTGCTACCAGTGATAAATAAGAACAATAGCACTTTGCAGCTACTGATATAAAGTAAATCTGTGTGACTAAAAGTACCAATTTATTTTGGCAGATTACTTGATAGGTATACTTTAACTAAATCCAAGTACAGTACTGGCAGGTGTGATCACTGCCAAAAGGTTACAAGATGGGGGGGGTGGAGGGGGAAGTGACCCAATTACCCATTCACTAACTAATATGTTATTACATGGTCATTTATGACCTGCAAAGCACAATGAAACAAGGTATCTCTGTTCATTGATCTCTCCATAAAAGCTGGTAGAAATATCCCACATTATTAACCACTGCAGCCTGGCATTTATTGAAGGTTTTATTTTCATCTAGGAGGAGGAAGGTGATATAAAACCAGATTTTGAAGTTGTTGGTTTTACCAGTCAGATTGACTGTGGACAGACACTTCATCTTTGGTGTCAGTTTCAAAGATTTATAGTGAAACCTTTTTTCTTTTTAATATGGCTACTAATACCTTGTGACTAGTCCTTCATTTTTATTCATTTTCATCTTTGACTTGAGGTGAGAGTGAGGGCTTGATTCTCATATACATTTGTGAGGCATGGTGACAACATTAAAACTTCTTTGTGCTGCCAGAATGATATAAAATGGCTGCAGTGTAACTGAGAATTCAGGCCTGGATGTACGCCCTCAGTTGCCTGGGCTAATACCTGCACTTGGACGTTCTTATATTCCAGAAGAGGAAACATGATCAAGCACTTGAGGCACATTCCATCACTGAGTACACACTTCTGGGAAACCAGCATTCCATTTTTACTGTGGAACAGGTGCAAGTACAGTAAAGCTACGGACAGACATGTGACAGTTGTGAGTTTGTTGTTTTTATTTTGAACTCTGCACACTAATTCTTTATTGTCATTTTAGATGACGTGGATTGGACAAAGACTAAGTTGCATATTAATCATAGCTCACAGTCTGTAAGAGGTGAACAAAGGCACTTTGTTCTGGGATGCTCGTTTGGCACATGCCAAATTGATATAGTAATGATTCGTGTGATTGTGTGTAGGGATATTAAAGAAGGTACTAACAGTGATTACCCCAAGTGACAGTGACCCCCCCCCCTCAATTTCTCCCCCACACTTTAAAATCGAACAGTTTCACCAAGTACAAAAATCTCTTGGGTCTTCTGTTAAAACTTGTAAACTACATCTGTAGAAACCATTGATTGTATCTGTCCTGTGAAAGATACTTTATTACTATGTAAAACTTACAAACAAGTTAATTGACTTTGTTCTTGAAGTGAACACTATGTTACCACCCCTGCTGTGAGCCTTAAGCTGTTAAGTGACTTTCACTTCGTTGTAACAGCAACAGCTCCTAAGAACAGACCCCCCACCCTCTGTGATTAAAGGGCCGGGAGTCTCAAATGAATTAGCACACACCCCAAAAGTGGTGGAGACAGTAAATTAAAATATGGTTAAGATATGGAATGTATGTTGATGAATGCTTGATGTACGTGAATGGTTAGGGAGGTGCCAGCCTAAAAAAGGAGTATCCATCGGCCGAAGAATGTGTCAAGTGGACTACCAGACAACCCCTGGAGGGTAAACTGGGATCCACCCCATCACTTGGAAGGATGAGAAACACAAACTTTGGACAGTGTGGAGCCACCAGGAATGTGCCATCTGCTGATTGAGTCAGCAACAGCAGGATGAAACAGTTCCCATAGAGTAACATAGGAATTAATTCCTATAAAAATGGACTCTAAAGACTGAGGACTTTGAGTCTCTGGTTCTGCTGCCAACCTCCAGGAGCATCAGGTGCACCTGACACGGACTCGGCTCCATCCTCATGACCAAGATACCTGGCCAGTAACTTGGCATGAGCAACTTCTAGGCTGGTAACTATAACACCTATATAGAACTTGAATGAATGATTGTGTGAATGAATATATAATATATATGTGTGTGTGTGTATAAGGAATAAGTAGTGATAGGAATAAGTAGTCAAACAACGTTGTTTACTTTTATCTTTTGCTTTATCATTATATTTACAATAAATGTGGCATCTTTGCCTTATCCCTCTTAATAAGATCCTGCTGGGTTTTATTCTATTGGTATAACATGTGAAACTGAATATATTTTCCCAGAGTCCCTTTTACCTCAACAATTCTTCTATTACAGCAGTGTTAAGGGTCTATGACTTTAAATATTACATATTTGAAAGGGTGCTTTAAATCTAGCAGCAAGCTGAAACTTGTTTTAGAAGGTCTCCGCCTGATTAGATTTAAAACATAATGTTCTGTACTCATCCATGAGAAGGTGATGACACTTACATATGCAAAGTAAATAGAAATAATGACAATGCTCAATGACTGAGGCAAGGGCTTTGAGCTCTTGTTTCATCCCAAGAACCCTTTTGCTGTGTGTTTTTTTTTAAGCATTGTGCTTTTTCTTAGTTGTGCACTTTAAAAGTTTAAGAGAAAACAATTTTCAAAGGCTCTTGAAATCAAAAACCAGTTGCCTCTTGAACACTTGGAGGCACTTCTCTTCAGTGAAGGTTCCTTCCATGCCACATTTCAACCTTAGAACCCTCAGCTATTTCATCTTCAGAGCTGTTCAAAATCACACTTTTTTAAAGGGAAAGTGTATTTTATTTTTTAAATGCTCTTTGTTCTCAAAAAGTCTGTACTGTTTTTGTTCAGACTTTCCAAATAAATTCACCTTTGGGCAGAGATCAACACTAGAAAATTTCAGCCTGAAAAGTGATTTAAAAAAAAACAACCTGTGGGTGGCAGAAACAGGGTTTGAATAGAAGTTTATACAGCCTTAATGATAATGGTGGCCACTTCCACTCCTATTATAAAATACCACTTTCTGTTTCTTCCTGTGGAAAGAGATACATACAGATCCTGCAAATGTTTATGCATACGAGTAATTTACACATATCAATAGTCCTGTTAGCTTCAGTGGGACTGTTCACATATATATGTGTTTGCAGGATCATGGTCATACCATAGCAAGGTCCACATGTAAATATAAGCATGGAAGGATTAGATTTTTATTGGTAAATATTAATTTCAGTGTACACACACAAACTAATGAAAAAATATTTCCATTGATGATAACTGAAATGTGCAGATAGGCTAATTAAGAAAAATGCTGCTTGACCTCATGAGGCCCACCTCAATGTGTATAAATTAGTTATAATGAAAGTTGCATACAGCACGTATTTAAGCTTTGCTAAAACAGGCAGCTTATAAAACTCTAATGGTTTGAATCTTAGTGTTTACTGTCATTACATAATTGTCTGACACTCCCAACCCCTTATTTCCTGCAATTTTGATAATTCAAATGGATAAAAATTGAAAAAAAATGTGTAAAGTCCTTCATTTCTTGTAACTGTGCAAAGTTAAATAGATAAGTGAAAAAATACTTAAAATAAACATCAATATTATATGTCAAAATTATAAAAAAAAATCTAATTCTGCCAAGCCTATTTAAATCCGATTGAAATCACTAGGTATTTTGCTTGTATTGGGGGTACAGGATTGAGATAAGACTAGACAGGACATTCAGAAATGTAAGGGCTAAATTTTAAAATATTTTCCTGGACTCTGCATTAGAAAAAGAAAGGAAACAGTGCGGAGTCTGAGCTGCATACCTGTACAGTCCCACACAGAACTAGGTATCAGTAGCATAGCAATGAGGGCAGTATAAATGTTTAGATATATGTAGATTTTTTGTGTGGTATACAAAAATTGGACTCTGTAGTAGTGAGTGCAAAGGTGAACCTTTATTTAGCCAGCCTGAGATCTCTGATATTTCCCTATGTCTCTAATTCGCAGATGGACTAATAGTCCATAATATTACCACAAGGAGGGCCACATTTTCCCATTATATAGGCACATTCAACTGGATAGGGACTAACAGGGCCGGCTTTAGAACCTGCAGGGCCTGATTCCAATACCCGGCGGCGGTCCAGGTCTTCGGCGGCACTTTGGTGGTGGGGGGTCCGCGTCTTCCGCGGCACTAAAGGACCCCCCCGCCACTGAAATGCCGCTGAAATGCTGCCGAGGAACCCGGAGCGGACCCCCCTGCCGCCGAAATGCCGCCGGAGCGGACCACCACCAGATGAGCCTGAGGCGCGGGGCCCTCTTAGGCGAGGGGCCCGATTCGGGGGAATCGGCCTAAAGCCAGCCCTGGGGACTAAGCAATCCAGGAGTAGGCTATGGAGCATATTACAATACACCTACCATAATTAAACCTGGGTGCCAATTAAACTTGGCCAGGGGAAGATGTGTCTGTCTGACACTGGAAGATCATAGATCTGTGGGGAGGAGTTTGATGCAAATGTCAGCTCCCCGCTTAGAAATTTCATCATAATGTTATATGAAGCCCCTCCCCTGAAGCATGGGTTAAGCCTCCTCTCTTTTCTCTCCCAGGTGCTTGGTACCACCAATATTTGGAGTGGCGTCTCCCCAATTCTCACACGAGCTTGGGGGTTTTTTTTGAGGGTGAGAGGGTGGGAGTGTTTGGTGCCTCCACTCAAAAAGGCTCCTTGCTGTGCCCAATACACAGGGGTACTGTCCTTTGAGGAATCAATGATAATACCACAAGCTGGAAAAGAGAGTAAAGCCTGGTATGAAAAGGATAATAAAGTAAATAAAATAAGCACCAGCGAAGGAACGACATGCCAAAATTAACAGCATAAAAGAGTGGGGGACTTTATTGTGGACAGGAAAATAGGCTCTTGGGAAGGAAAAGATTACGGTTAACTAACAAATTCCCCACCTCCTAATGCTCAGAAACGCCTCTAAATCCAACTCCCTCCCTCACACCTTCCTGAGGCAGATAGTTTGGCCAAGACTCTATTGTCCTGAGATGGAGTGTAGCAGCACTGTGGCACTGGACAGCTTGAACAAAAGTCACTTTGTTTTTGCTTCTCCCCTTGGTGGGTCTAGGTCTTCTCCTGACTCCAAATGGGCTCGCTGGTTTTCCCTGGTCTGGAATCCTTCTGGGGTCTCAGTTGGCTCTAACCAGCTGGAGCTGGGTTGGGTCTCTCTCAATACTGATCACTGCAGTGCTGGAGCCACCTGATCCCTGCAGCCAGAGTCTCAGAGCAGTACTACTGCCTTTGGGGAAGAGGAAATTTAGCAGGGACTCACACTCTTTGAACCATGCTGTGACTCTCCCAGCTTTCAAAATCTTTGTTTACAATTTGTCGCCTTTTCCCCAGATAACTTGCTTGGTATGGTGTAGCCCTGTCTTGGCACTGGTCCAGTGGACTGCTTGTCCTGATCACACAGGGCAGAAGCCTCCATAATTGGCCCCAGCAAGGGGTTCTAGTCTCTTCTGTCTGCAGCCCTCATGCCAAGCATGCTGGGACAGTGATCTAAGGGCTTTGGTAGCCATCATAGTTGTTGTCCTTTTGATAGAGCCCCCCCGCCCCCAGAGGCTCAGACCCAAATGCCAGGAACTGGGAAACTGCAAGTAGGGGTTACATATAAATTCCTCACACCTTGGGTTAAACAAAAATCACTCTTTGCTAATCCCATTAATCCTTTCATAAAGCACTTCACAAATAGACCAAAGTAACTTTTTTAAGTAAGTAACCTCCCCAGTGTAATCTTTAGCAGCTAAGATTACTGCTCTGCATCTCCTTGAAGCATCAGTTGCAAAATGTCTCTCTCTTAGCTATTATGCACCTGTTTCATGGAACTTGCTGAGTGGAATGTATCTACCTTTTCCCCAAATTTCAGACTGTAAACTGAGGTATTTGGGATTACCTGGGGAAATGAAACTCAAACATGTAGAAATGTGTGGCAAGTATCATACAGATAAGGAGAAAAAAACACAAAATTTGCTTTTACAAAGGCTTTGTAGTCAGGCAAAACTGCCTATAACATTTGCTCAGGAATTCTGCTGTAAGCAAAACATGGTTTTCATCAGCTTTTCCAAAGCAAAATTGGCTTCTGAATACATCTTTCTACAGTGCTTGTTCCACAAAGTGAAATAGAATTGGTGCCATCTGTTGAGAAATGTGCAAATACTTTAAAACTTGGTGCCACCTGCGGGTTGCTACCACTGGAATAATTAGCACATATGAAGTTGCTATTCTATGTTGTGTTGACAGCATGCAGCCCATTAGCAGAAATTATGATACCCAGAGAGAATTTTCAGGTTTCTGTTCATATTGATGGATACTCAGGAAATAAATGATTCTTTTGCAAAATCTCATAATTCATGCTGTAACATTACAGTACACTTGCGGGCAAATGATTGTAAAATGACAAAACAAAGCTTGTTCCTATAGTTTTTACTCGGGCAAAACTCAATGGAAACAATAAACCAAATTCATCCTTGTCTTGAATCAATGGAGTTATACCAGGAATGAACTTGGCCAATTGAGCCCCACTATTGAAGGGCTACTCCCATTAGCCTTTAGTGAGCAGAAGACTAAGACAAATCTTCATAGCGTCTATTCTAGTGCTCACTGGCTGTTATGTAGTCCCAGATACAAAAAATTATTCTTCTGCACTAAACTAACAGTTAATTGAATGCAACTAATTATCCCTTGAGCTTATATTTATCTTCTGAATGTCACAACCCCTGATTTACATTTGACAGAGAACTTCTTGAATGGAGGAATGGTACACATGGCAAAATCTCTTCAAATCTCATTGCTTCAATTTGAAGTCTCTGAAAGCTACTATAAGCTACTTAAGGCCAGATGGTGACCCATATTGCATGACTGTTCAGGAGAGTAAAGAGACATCAGGCACTCCTTGTTCCCTGCCCTAGTTACCCTGACCACAAGGAGCAGCATGGAGGGGAAAGCAGCCTCCATGGGGTTGCTACATCCTCTCTAAGTATGTGGGCAGTAGTCTATAAAGAAAGGCTAGAGCCTTGGCTCTGTCCTCTAAAATGCCTTGTGCGCCTGTGCCAGCACATCAGGGGAAATACGATCCACTAGGTATAGACTCCCCCTGCTCCTATCCTACGAGAAAACTGGGAAAGAGATTGGGACTTTGAGGCACAAGCTGGCTGCCATTCTGCTACTTGAGTGTCACAGCTACAAGCCACACAGTTATATGAGTGGTCTTTGTGGGCCAAATCCTGCCATCTTCAAGACTTACTTGCGCACAACTCCCACTAAAGTCAATGGGTAGAGTCTTGAGTGAGGACTGCAGGATATGGCCCACCATTTGGAAACAATGAACTAAATTCTGTCCTTATCTATAATCACGCAATATCTCTAAAATAGGGTTACACCTAATAGAGGGCAGAATTTAGCCCCATAAGAGTAATGATGATGGTGTTCTGCTCTGTCTCCCACATACATGGAGACAAGTACAAAGAGTGAGGCAGGTTTTTATTTTTCTTTGTCTGGCTATGGTAATCCACAGTGGTGTTGATAAGCAATATAGAATTGTATGGTTAGAAGGGACTGCAAGGGTCATCTAGTCTAATCCCCTGCCAAGATGCAGGATTTGTTGTGTCTAAACCATCCAAGCCTCCTTCTGAAAATCTCTTGTGAAGGAGCTTCCACAACTTCCCTAGGCAGTCTGTTCCATCTTGAGGTGAGGACCTCAGAAATTCTGCAGAAGTATGTGGAATTTCCATGCTCCTTGTGTTCTACTGGGCCAGTGGCTCTCTACCTGGAGAACTTATGAAGTCTATAGTGTGGACAGACAACAAACCAAGGGGTCATGAAAAGATCTGGAAGTTTGCATGATCCTCTGGATTGATCCAAAGTTGTGCGGGAGAAGGGCTCAGTTCATGTATGGGACTCTTGTCGTGAAATCACTGAGAGTTCTTGCTTCTATGAGGAAGCGGGTTGCATAGACTGAGGTGACCTTTCTATTGCTAAAGCATCCATGGAAGTTTGGGTCTTGAATGCTGCAGCTAATGATGCTGAGTGGGGCTAGTGAAAATTTTTCCATTGAAATGTTTTTGACAGAAAATTGGGTTTTCAATTAAACAACTCTTTTTTTTTTTTTTTTGGCCTGAAGTGTCATCTTTCCTTCAACAATTTTCAACTTTTCAATGAAAAACTATTTTTGGCTGAAAACAATGAAAAATGTTTTTTTGTTTTTATGATCAAAAGGTGAAGTAGCATCAGTGAACCAAAATCTGAAAGCTTTGTAGGAGTGGAGTGAAGTGGGGATGCTCTTAGTATTCCTTTTCTCTTAAAAATAAATAAATAAATAAAATTATCACTCTGGCAGTCACAGGATTTGGCATTCAGGATGGCAAAGGTTTTGTCTATGACAGTGGGTCATTGTTCCCTTCACTGTCCAGCTGTGTTTGCAAATTTTATAATTACAACACCCAAAGGCCAAGATATGTTGCATTTCATCACCCCCGATTGTGTGTGAGACCATATATCCCCATGTATTTATTTTTATATTTAATATGCAAATGTATACAGTACCTATTATATGTTATATCTAGATGCTGAGACAAAAATTAGAAAATGGAAAACTACAAATGGTTTGGTAATATAGACATGAAATTGGACAGCTCCAGTTCTATCCTGTTTCTCCTTTGACCTCCAACAACCAATCCCCTGCCTGTGAAAATACCAAGCTACGCAGTTGCATTACATCTTAAATGCTGCCCAACTGTGGACCATAGCTGGAATGAGTTCTAAAAATGATAGGCTTCCATTGAAAATGCCTTGGAGTTCAACTCTGAGCTCCGACAGCTCCAGCTGGCAGTAACTGCTGGGATTGGGCAAGGGAGTGTGTGTTTGTGAATGGTTAATACATTATCTTGTTATCCTTCAACAATGACAAATGCTGTGCAAACATTCCTCTTTTCATGAATTTTAAACTGTCGCTTCCTTTCAATCTTTTCATTCCCTCCTTGTTTATGGATGAATTTACTCTTCCTGGAACTGAAGGACAAATAGTAAGGTCAGCCTGGCACAGTGTGAGTTAGGGCAGGGCACAGTCCTCTGCTCAGCTGTCTATGCATCTCATTCCTGACATACGAGACCCACTGCTACTCCAGTCCAGAGCTTCCCGTGATTCTCTAACAGAACTACTGAAAATGCCAAGCAATTTTGTGATGTACATGAATGAGGGAACTAGGACAAGAGCCACAGAATAAATCATAGTCAAAAGATTATTTTTTGTTCGTAAAACAGTCCTGTTTATCTTGATAGGCAGCATTCTGTGTTCCAACACCAAAGAGACGCTTTGTTCTTTAGGGACCCTGTACTGTACTCTACATGGAGTGGCTTCTCCATTTATTACATCATTAGGGTGGCTTTATTCAAGTGATTTAGAGCAGAAAATGATGCAGCTTGGCAGGGCAGCAATGGATCACGGTAAATTATCTTCAGATGGTTTTAACCATGTTCCAGTTGAATCTGAATGTCAAGCCTTATTCCTCACAGTATTTAAACCTGAAAAATATAGGGACTTTTGGAAAAAAGCATGGCCATAAAACTGTTTATCCAGCTGTATTTCACATTTCCTGAAAATTTGCAGCCCTATTCAGCACTATACCGAACAGATTAAAAATGTGCTGTAAACTATCTCTGCTGCAGGCTTAGGAAATTGCATCCTGCTCTTTAACAGTGTATGTGCCTCTAGAGAAGTGAAGGTTGCATCCAATTGGAAGCATGTTTAAATCCGTCAGAAAGTAATGAAAAAAACCTTTTACAAAAGTAAAATATGTACTAGGTGGTCTATTTTAGAACGGTGTAAAATAAGCCACCTCTTGCTGAAACCTTCCAAATGAGGAAGGACAGTTGGTAATTTAATATTACAAGAGACACCGAGGAAATGGAAAGCAAATTTGTTTATATAGGACTTAATTGTGTTGACAGAGGCATAAAGTCGCTACATTTAAAATCCTCATGTGTGCACCTGAAGTAAACCAAAAGCATATATGTGGTTTTTTTACCACCATACATTGCCTGGCTTTTATATCCCATTAAATTTCCAGGACTATTGTGACGGATGTTATACTGAACATTTCTGACAGATGCTATCTACTTTTTACTTGCACCATTTTTTATTCATACTATATCAACCGAATTTACCAGCTGCCTCGATCCAATGATTTAAGAAATGTATTCCGTAGCTCGCAGGCATTTATAGTTAAAGCTCTTTTTTATTTTTTTATTTTAGGATTAGATTTCGGGGCTGGCCAAACTGTAGCCTTGTTAAATGTGGCCTGTCCTCCAAAGGGAACACATGCAGCTTTCCCATTGTCTGTATGCCTTTCTCATTTGATTGGAAAAAACCATTTGCGATGGACCAGTAGCATGAATGAGAAGTGAAAGGTAGAAAAATGCTGCAGAGGAGGAGGAGAATTTAATATTGCTATTGTTAATTCATGCTGAGACTGCACATCTAGGGCTTCTTCCAGGTCAGGGCCCTACCCTGCTAGGCATTGGGCACACATGTAGTAAATAACAGTCCCTGCCCCAAAGCACATACAGTCTAATAGGCAAAACATAACAGGTAGATGACCACAAACAAACAGGAAGGCGATGGTGTGAGGGAGGACAAGGTAACAAAAGTAATAGGATGTTTTAGTATAGACTAGCTGTGTGTGCATTTCTTAGCCAATCAGTAGCAGTAAACACAACTCACTACCTGTGAGTAGATAGAAGAACACGATTCCTCATTTTCAAGATTGGTAAACAGCTAACAGCTTTTCAGACATCAGATTAGAGGTCACATGTCACTCTGCATTGAATATTGCCCCAATTTAAATTGGAGAATTGTTTTCTCCACCACCTGTTGGTGTCTTTCAGATATAAAGAAAAAATGTCATGGAGGTTTTTGGAGAGTATCTGTTGGTTTTGGGCTACCTGGAAATGTCAGATTACACTCCAGAAAGTGAAACTGAACATTTCTATTTCCATCTGGATTTGCAGCTGTGTTTCTGTATGTTGCAGGATACTGGATTCATGCCAAAGCAAAGCACAGATCTCTGTTTTCAAAGAGTGAGATGTTGAACTTGTGACGACATTTTTGTGTAGATGTTACTTCTATTATCTAAAATGACCTAGGCAGATGCAATAATTTTATCTGATAAATACTCTGTATTACAGTGAAAGATGTTCTCTACTAGTACCGAACCAGAATATTTGGCAATATGAAAGACTTATTAAGCTATTTAATCCACTCTCTGCTATTGTTCTGGAGCTGGACAATACTTTTGTAATGAAAACCAGGCGAGTCTCGACTGGTGCAATGTTTCACAACCATGCTGTTTATATGTGAACACGCTAATTTCGAACTGGCTGGAGATTTGTGTTTCTTTAACTGTTGTCCCTGAATAATGACCACATACAATATTGTCAGAATCAGGGTGTCTTCTTTTGTCCTATAAAACTGCACTCTTAAAATCAAGCAATAAAACTATAAATGAAATCACACATTTTGAATTTGATATTAGTCAAACAAAGCACAGCCCAAAATCCTCAGGTTTTATGTGGTTTCTTTGTCTGTTATACCAACCCAAAGTATCAAAAATCATGAGTCAGGGCCCAAAGCATCATGAGAGTTTTAAAAGATAAATTCTGGGTTCTTTTTATTTGTTTTGTGAATTTTGAACCTTTAGCGTGCATTACAGTCACAATTTCAAGCTATTCTCTGTAACAAAATATATCAACTTGGCTATTATTTTTTTTTTAAATTGAGATTCTCACATGTAATCACTTATCTTTAAGAATTTGGGGATTTTGTTGTGGCTTTTACTCTTTACACAGCAGTCATAATATGAAGAAACCATACAGGCACAGAGAGATCCAAATAACAGTGTTTCCTAAACATATACAACATAGAAGGCCTAGATTCATAGATACAGTTCTGCTCTCGGAGGGTTCTGGTGGCTTCTGAAACATAGAAGACAGTAAGGGCTATTAGAACGGTCACAAACTATTTAATGGGGATACTACCCCATTCCTATATACTACATCTTTAAGTAAAACATCAACTCCTGAAACTTGCCATGAAACTGTGAGAGTTCGCAACACGGCTTTACGTTGCACTGTAAACATGATTTGGCCATAAATCCATTTTGGCTGGCCAGGGAGGACCATAGCAGTGGAACCTCAATAGAGCCAACCCTGTGAATTCAGAAATCATGAGATGGGACTAACGCTAATGTGATTGTTATTAATTATTGTTTTAAAAAGGAATAAATCATGGGGTTTGGTCTGTTTTTCTGGATGCCCTCAGCCCACACCTCTATGTGTGAGTGACGATTACAGGCTGAACATTTTATCTTAAATGAACACAACATGCACGCGCACACACACACATATCTATATCTATATGCAGGTATTGGCTTCCCTGTGCACCTGCTCCTCAACTTCCTCCTCTTCCCCACTGCCCAGAGCCCCCCCTTCTCCCTGGCTTCCATAACCCCCAGTCTTCTAGCAGGCTCCCCGCATTCCTCTCAGCAGACTCCTACGGCCCTCCATTCCATCAGCCCCTCCCATGCCCCTAGCTGGTTCTAGCAGTTGCCCCCTCTCTCCAACCTGCAGGGGAGGGGGCTTCCCCTGTGCTACTTTCATTACCCCCATGCCTCCTGCACTGCACTGTGGTATGGGGGGATGGGGCAACCCTGTCTTCCTGCACCTGTTCTACAGCTCCTACATGCTCAACTAGGTGCTATGACTGCCTGTAGCACAAACGGCACAGTGGCCACTAGCAGCCAAAAAGGGAAACGTCAGATGGCTCGGGCATAATTCCTGAGCTGCCAGTATTTTATCACGAAATTACAAAAGCCCCTCAAAATAGGCCTGAACTCCTACCACTGAAGGATAATATCGTGGGTTAGTCACACTGAAGAGTGACCCTGTCATGGTATGGAGACAACATAGATACTTCTATGCCATATGCCCTTCCTGATGTTGGGTTATAGCAGGAGTGAGGGTACAGTTACTGAAAAAGGTGGCTGAGTAGGCTGCCCCTAAGTCATTTTGCTCCTAGGCCATATTTGCAGCATCCCTGTGGCTGTTAAAGACTCCAGTAATCTAGAGCAACCTGCAGGCTGCCTTAATGTAGTGCAGTGAGAACTACATGTGCAGAGCAGTACCAAGCTGTAGGCAGCCCAAGGAGCAATTTAAGCCACCTTTGTACATGCACCCTGTGTGTTTTGGCTGTGCTCGTGCACCAGGTGTTACAACTGAGATACATACATGTTTATAATGATCCCAAAAGAAAAGGGGGGCCCAGAACTAATCTAAAACCTTAGTGCTCAACAAAATACATACAGCCTTTTCAGTGGATGCAAGATAATAGCTTGCATTCTCCTCCTCTCCCACCTTAATTGATCTAAGAGTCAGAGCTCCCACAAGTTGTTTTTAATAGCTCTTCTGCCACCTGTACTGCCCATCATATATGTATTTTCCAAAACAATAGATTTAATTTGGTGTGATATAGCATATTCCCTAGAGTCAAAGTCATCTTCCCTATTGCAAGTTCTCTCACCACTTCTCTTCAGAGTCCAGATGGTCCTCAAATTCAGAAATATAGAAACTGATTAGGATTTAGTTCTTTATTTTTGATAGGCTGCCAATAGAAAGTGTGCTGATATGTATTATACAAATACAGAGTGTAGGAACACAAATATCCCTCCTGAATACAGTAGACTTTCATCTGCTTTCACCCTGCAGGGATGTTGCATATTTTTTGCAGTGATTCTATTTTATTTTATTTTTCAGATATGATTTGGCAGCCTAGGGTGTTTCATTTGCACTTATGCTTCTCAATTCTGCCCTCACATACACCCTGTGCATCTCCAAGTATAGCAAACAGGCACCGGATCTTCACAATTGTATAGATGTACATAGGCTGATGTTTTCAAAGCCAGCTAGGGCACTAATTAGGTGACTGTGAACATCTCAGCCATAATCTGTGTTTGCGAATATACTGATTGCAAAGGTGATTGTAGAAATATGCTAGCCATGATTCAAGTGACAAGAAAAAGAAAAAGTTGTCTTAAAAATTCCCTAATCCTGCTGAGACAAGGTAGGTGAGGTAATATCTTTTGTTGGACCAACTTCTGCTGGTGAGTGAGACAAGCTTTCAAGCTTACACAGAGCCTGTTCTTTTTCAGGTATGGGAAACTAACTCAAGCTATCACTGCTAAATAGCAGATGGAACAGATTGTTTAGCATAAGTAGTTAACACATATTTCAAGGGACTTCACCTTGAATGGTCCCTTGAAATATGTGTTAACTACTTGAATGGTCCCTTGAAATGTGTGTTGACTACTTGTGCTAAACAATCCGTTCCACCTTGGCCATGGCTACACTCAAAACTTCAAAGCGCTGCCAGGGGAGCGCTCCCACAGCAGCACTTTGAAGTGCGAGTGTGGTCGCGGCGCCAGCGCTGGGAGGGAGTTCTCCCAGCACTGCAGGTACTCCACCTCCCCGAGGGGATTAGCTTAGCGCGCTGGGAGCGCGGCTCCCAGCACTGGGGCACTGTTTACACTGGCGCTTTACAGCGCTGTAACTTTCTCGCTCAGGGGTGTGAAAAGACACCCCCCTGAGCGCAGCAAGTTGCAGCGCTGTAAAGCGCCAGTGTAGCCATAGCCCTAGTATTTAGCAGTGACACTCTGAGCTAGTTTTCCAGACCTGAAAAAGAGCAGGTTATGTGTAAACTTGAAAGCTTGGGCTTGTCTACACTTACATTTTATAGCGCTCTAACTTGCTGGCTCAGGAGTGTGAGAAATCACCCTCCTGAGCGCAGCAAGTTTGAGCGCTTTAAAGTGCTAGTGTGGACAGGCTCTGAGCCACACTCCCAGCTGTTCCCCTCCTGGAGGTGGATTACCAGGAGCTCTGGGAGAGCTCTCTGCAGCACTTGCGCATGGCCACAGTCACACTTCAAAGTGCTGCCATGGAAGCGCTCCCGCAGCAGCGCTTTGAAGTTTCTAGTGTAGATGTAGCCCTTGTCTCACTCACCAGCAGGAGTTGGTCCAATAAAATATATTACCTCATCCACCTTGTCTCTCTAATATGCTGGGACCAACACGGCTACAATACTAATCCTGCCAGTTTAGCTTTTTCTAAATCTGCAAACAGTGCATGCCTTCTTTATTACACTTATTCCAATCAAGGAACAGAAACAACACCAGAGGACTAAAGTGACCCATCACACTGGTTAATGATGAATAATAGCAAATATCTGTGGCAAATACAGTACACGAAAAACCAGAGACTGAAAAGGTTTTGCACAAAACATTTCTTGTAGTATCATATACTTCTGTTTATCCAAAACTCTATTATCCTAACCGCCGCATTATCAGAATCCCTTCCTTGTCCTCCATGTATTTCATGGTGGGGGGCAAGGAAGAGATTCCAGTGCTGTGGAGATTTGAATAATAGAGCACAGACTCCTGATCAGGACTGGGAGGAGGAGGAGGAGGAGCAGGAGGATGAACCCCCAGCAGCAAGGGAGGTCACCCTGCTGCTGAATGGCTCCTGTGGCAGCACAAGGAGCCTTCTACAGTCCCACTGTCCTGGGAGTGAGTGGGTGGGGCCATGACAATGGGGCTGCAGGGGGCTCCCTGCACTGCTACAGCCAGGGCTGGTGACCCCTACTCCCTGCAGGTGCAAGGTGTCGGCGGGGCTGTAGTCCTGGTGGGGCAGAGCAGAGCTCTGGCTGGGAGTCTCTGCTGTGCCCTGCCAGGACCGCAGTCTCCCCCACCCCCCAAACAGCTTGCATCTGCAGGGATCAGAGGTCACCTGCCCTCTAGCAGTGCAGGGAGCCCCCTGCAGCCCTGCTGTCATGTCAGTGTGTGAGCGGGACAGAGCAGAGACACCCCCAACCCCCCCACCCCAGGACTGTGTGAAGGAGGACAAGCCCCTGACCACAGGGGTGGCCACCCCACTGCTGAATGGCTGAATGGTTCCTGCCCTCTTGATTATCACAACTCCCAGTTATCCAAATAAATTCGGTATCCCCCATGCTATTTGGATAAATCGGATTATCCTGCATTTGACTTTATATTGTTCTAAAGATCAGTCTGTTTATCAAGAATTTGCAATGAGAAGAAAGGTTAAATTACTCCAATGGTTCATTACAAATTATTTACACAACTTCAGAAGTAAGTTTCCCTTTATTATTATTGTTTTATTAAGATTATGGTAGTACCTAGAGGGTCCAACTGAAATCAGGCACAGTGCATACACATAGTAAGAGACAGTTCTTCCCTCAAAGTTATGGTATAATAGATTAGACAGAGAACCAGATGGTTAACTGTGCCACAGAGCACATGGGCAAGGTCCCAAAGGAAGATTGTGGCAGGTCTAGGAACAGAAGCCAGATGGCCTGAGTTCCAGTCCAGTGCCTTCACCTCAAGACCACCCTTTCTTCTTTATGAGGAAAATAGTTCTGTTTCAGTCTATTTCAAGAAAACTTGAGTGCTGGGGATAATTAAAAGCAGGAGGCAAAAGAATGAGGAAATGAGAAAGAAGTATTGTTGACATGAAGCTTCTTCCTAAAACATTTCTTAGCATGTAAAATCTATGTTCATTTCACTTATTCTGGATTTTCTTTTCTAAGGTTTTCCATCCTAACTCTCCGAGCCAGTATTTCTTTCTTGATTGTAATCACAAAAGGTAGAAATGGGAGGCAGAGTTTTCTATCAAGATGTCACATTTGAGGAGTCTGGTACACACTCCCTCTTCATCTCTCGCGTTCTGTGCAATAAAGCTTTCCCAACTATCAGGCCAATGCTCAAACCACTAATACCTAAGGCAATCGTTCCTCTGATAAAAATGCAGATATTGTTTTACTTGATCACTATGCTTCTAACAAGGTACAGAATCCTATATAAGGGCCAGATTTTCAGGTAGTCAGGACCCACAGTTGGGGCCAGATGTCAGAACTCTCATTGTGACACTTGAAGTAACATGTTTAAGAGCTAAGTAAGCCAACATGCTGTGAATGCAACATGCATCCACCAAACAAAAATACTTAAATGGGAGATTTAAGCTGATCTAAATGTTATTGAACAAAAAGAAAGAAAGGACAATCACTCTTGGAACAAAACTCACAAAAATATTAGCCCAAGTATGTTTATGTAGATTCAGGAAACATAAAGCAAACCATAATTTATGTGTAAAAAATAATAGCGTTCTCAAGTAAACCTGACTAGATTTAGAAAATGATTGGGATAATAAATTACAAGGATACAGAAACTGTAGAAAATTCAGACTTCTTATTCCAACAGATCTATTTGACTTAAAAAAGGACATTATCTCTGAAGAAATTGTATATGCAGACAGGATCCCATAGAAGAGACAGTAGGGATTGATGTAAAAGGTAAATGTAGAAAAAATGATTGTACAAAACTCAAGGGCAATATACTAGGGAAGATCAGGATGTGTTTATGCAGATTACAAAGCCCTGTAAAAAAGGATAAAAACATAGATCATGTAGTATTTCAATTATCCTTACAGTGGCTCAGGTAAGAATTGTGGAATGACAAAGGAAGCACTTAGGTTTCTAGAGATAGCATGGATAGTTTCCTAGGAAACC
This sequence comes from Terrapene triunguis, assembly GCF_002925995.2. Classification (NCBI taxonomy): domain Eukaryota; kingdom Metazoa; phylum Chordata; order Testudines; family Emydidae; genus Terrapene; species Terrapene triunguis. The sequence continues at coordinate 6,151,983 of NW_020664447.1, forward strand.
CAACAAGATCAAATGCAGGTTCAGGCTTGGTTCTTGCAGTACAGAGACCCAGAAGGGTAGGATATAAAGTCGGAATACCCAGGGCCGGTGCAAGGATGTTTCGCGTCCTAGGCGAAACTTCCAGCTTGCGCCCTCCCCCCTCCCCGAGCCCTGCGGCAGCTCCCGCCCCCTGCCCTGAGGTGTCCCCCCTCGCGACAGCTCCCCACCCCCCCCGGCCCGGGGAGCCGTGCGGCAGCTCCCCACCCCAGCTAGGGTGACCAGATGTCCCGATTTTATAGGGACAGTCCTGATTTTGGGGTCTTTTTCTTATATAGGTTCCTATTACCCCCCACCCCCATCCCGATTTTTCACATTTGCTGTCTGGTCACCCTAACCCCAGCTTACTTCTGCTCCACCTCCTCCCCGAGCACACTGTCACTGCTCTACTTCTCCCGCCTCCCAGGCTTACGGTGCCCCACTTCTCCCTCCTCCCAGGCTTGCGGTGCCAATCAGCTGTTTGGCACCAATCAGCTGTTTGGCACCGCAAGCCTGGGAGGGAGAGAAGCAGAGCGGGGCTGCATGCTCAGGGGAGGAGGCGGAGCAGAGGTGAGCTGGGGCGGGGAGTTCCCCTGCATGCCGCCCCCCCCCACTTGCTGCAGGCAGCCCTCCCCGCACCCCCCTGCCCAGCTCCCTCTGTCTAAATGCCGACGACGACCGGGGCGGCCGAAGAGCCAGCCGCTGTGGTCACCGCCGAAGAAAATGCTGCCCCCCAAAGTTCTGACCAAGCTCAAGCAGCATCAAAAGTCCTTAGTTCTGGCCAGGATTGTGGCTGTATGACTGTAGAGTGTTAGCAAAGGCCATTAGTTGAGGCACTGGGGTCACTTTGGTAAAATTTATTAGAAGAATTGGGACCAGCTATGGGAAAGTAGAGGGAATTTTGTAATGAGAGGTGATACCTGGGACTTATAGTAAATTATTCCTTTCCACCCTGAAAATGGCAGAACAGTCCCGTATTTCACACATCAAGCCTGAGTCAAAATCTCCCCTTTCATACCATACAGCAAGTGGCGGGGGAGGATGGGGAGAGAAGGAGCCTTTGTCATTTTAAAACTGTTCTAGTCCATCTGTTAATTTATAATCACTGCAGTATCTGGATATGTGCAGATTTTTTGTAGGAGTATTATTTTGTGATAAATATATTTTATAGTTTTGTACCAAGAGAACTTAAAGTCCCAATAAATCATTTACCAAGAGATCAAGGAAATTGTTCCAACTGCAGTTCAGAACAGCTATGCTCCCCTTTCCAAACTGTGATGTAACCACTGACAGCTGTCACCATGGCGGTGTAGGGAGGAGGATTGGGGAGTTGATGAATAGATACAGTGTATAATATCACAAGGATAACACCAGCTGGCTAGATTAAAAACAACCTAAGTTAAATAAGTGGAGAGATGAAATCTTTAAAAGTGGCAGTGGAATGGTATCTCAGTAGGACTTCATGCATTAATCTAAGCCTTGGTTTCTTTAAGTGAATGCTGAAAATCAGGCCTCTTTAAGGTGTCTCAAGATGGGTACCCAAAAACTGAAGCAGCCAAAATCACTTGGTGTACAATTTTCAGACGCACTTAAATCCCATCTTCAAAACTGAGTTAGGCACTTAGAAGCCTACGTCCTACTGACTTTCAGAGAGGCTTATTTTCAAAGGTATTTGGCCATGTACAGATGCAGATAAGTGCCTACTAGGATTTACAAAAAGTGCCTAAGAAACCTAGGTGCCTAAATCCCATTGAAATTAATAAGAGTTAGGCATCTCACCTGCGGAGAAGTTTTTGAAGGTCCCACTAGATCTCGATTTGAATCTTTAGGTGCCTAATATTTTTGAACATCTAGCAGTAAATCACTTTTGAGCATAGGACTTTGGCTCCTAAGTGTGATTTAGGTGCTTTAACAATGTTACCCCCTAGGTACTTCTGAAAATCTTGGCCAAGACTTCTAAGATTTGGGATGATTCTAAACTCAAAGAAACAGTGAATTTATGCAACTCGGGAGAAGGGGAGGAGGGTTGTGGTGGAGGAGGAAGGACAAACAAACAAGCAAGCAACCCAACCCAACCACAAATTTACATCAATTAGACACACAGATGATAATTGTAGTTCAATACAGATTAATGTTGAATAATGAATTTGAAAATGAGGGATACAAAGAGAAGCAGGTGTTATAGCATACTGAGTAGGAAAGAGTTTTGTGAATTTCTGTACAAAATTCTGTAATACCTCCAGGCCAATGCCAAGTATAGCTTCAGTGAAAATAGGGTTGTTGTTGTTTTTTTTTGTGCTAACAGAATAGCACATAAGTCAAATGAACCACTGTTCTCTGTATAAGGCTAGATCTTGTATAAACAGTAGTATAGCCTAAAGCATCCCAAAATAGATAATTTCAGAAACTTTACTTCTGCTTAGTCTCCCAAAGTTCACCTGGCTCCAATGTAAATAAAATGTTGAAATGAAGTTAGTAAAATAGCCGAAGGGTGAATAAAGCAAATAATGCATTATTGAAAAGGACAGAAGGGGTCACTAAGGCCCCAATCTTTCAGTCAGATCTGTATACACAGATCTTTATGCCTACACAAAGTCCCATGGAAGACAATGAGGTACTGCACAGGTGCAGGGTCACCTGGATTGGGTCCAAAAACTGGACATCAATTACCTCAATGACTCTAGAGGATTGGTTCATAAAAAGATTTGGAAGCAATGAATGAGGAAGGGGAAGAAGAGGAAAAATATACTAATTATTTGAGTTAACCAAACTCTTTGTGTCTAATTCTGAATCCAGTACATCTTGGATGCAAAGTTCAGAAGTCATTTGACATGACTTTTGCTTTACTCACCCTAGGAGAATAAAATTTTATTGTACTTTTTGCTATTCCTACACACAAATGTATCCATTTAATACACTATAGATAAAAAACATATACTTCTTGTCTTTTACTTTGAGGGCCCTTCATGGCCTACCCCCAAACTACTTTTTAACTCTCATTCAGTATTGAGAGGTTGGCTCCGACCTCCAACTGGCCCATAACACCAGCCTCCATCATCCACTTGTTAAAATTGCAAACACCTTGATGCTTTCTCCCATGCTGCCTCTTGCACTTGGGAGAAGAACCCTGTAAACATCTGCAAAGCCACTTAAACATCTGCAAAACCACTTAATTTTTCTTCAGATCTCTCCTTAAAACTCTCCTTTGCCATGATGCCTACAAAAAAACTTGATAGTGGCTTAGCTGCTAGTGTATGGAAACAGCTGCCTATCATGCTGACCAATAGTGCCTGATTGGTACCTTGCACTCATGGCAGTCTTTAGTCTGTGTGTCCATCTGTTGTCTGTTTTCCTATATCATAAGCTCATTGTGGTGGGGACCATCTTTTTATTCTGTGTTTCTACAGTGCCTAGCATGATGCGGTCCTGGTCCATTACTAGGGCTCTGGGTTGCTACGATAATACAAATAATAAGTAATATAACAATGTTGTTACAAAATGTATGAAAAAACTTCAGGGTAGTGAAAGTATACAGTGTAGATACTTTGTTTGCCACAGATTACAAATGGTAATGTTCATTAAAATCTATCGGTATTGAAAATAATTTCTGCAATTGCTTTTACCTTCTGAGCTAAGATTAATTTGTTAGCATAAGAATTATAAATAAAAAAAATCAAAACAAAGAACTGTCATTTACTGATGATTTCAATTGTAAATTTCCAAACTGTTAGCTGTTCTAAAACTATGGCATCGATCCTGCAAACGTGTTTAACTTTACTAAAAGCAGTAGGGCTACTGATGATCTGAGAAAAGTTAAGCAAGTGCATACTTGGAAGGATCAGGGCCTATGAAGCTCTTTGATTGCAGAGAATAACATATAGATAAATATTTTAGTATTTATACCTAGTGATAAAATGGACTGTCCCCTTAGTCATAGCTATTTGATTGAAGTAGCCATTTTAGGCTACAATGCTGCAAACACATATTTAGTAGCTCAGTAGTTCCATTGAAGTCAATAGAAATATTCAGGACCCTGATTTAACTGGGTGCTTAAGCATGTGTCTTTCTTCAAGCACAAGTAGCCATTGACTGCAGTGAGACAGCTTAAAGATAGGCATGTGCTCCATAGAACTGGTCAGGAATTTTTCACCTAATATTTTTCAGTGGAAAATGTGATTTCTGCAAAATCAAAATTTTCCATGGAAAAATGTTGGTTTTGCTGAAACTTTTTGATTTCTGATCAGGAAAATTGAATTACTTGTTTTGTTCAGGTCAACATGAACTTGCACTGCAGCAGCTCAGCCAGTAGAGAGAAAATGGAGCATAGCGATATCATCTAGCCAGAGAGCCCAGCCCACAAGTGAGAATCGGGGCATGAGACATCTGGAGTACAACTCCCATGAGGAGCTACGGCTGCTCAAGCAGACACAGGTAATATAAAACTGACACGATATGGAATGTTTCACTTGGTTTTACAAAACAAACCAAAAAAAGGGTTTGATCTGAGAATGTCAAAACATTTTGTTTTGATTTAAAAATATCAAAACATATTGGTTCAGTATTTCCAAATACAGTTTTTTCTGAACTTTGTTCCTTCTGTATTTTGACTTTTCATCCTAGTTTTGGATTAGAACGAACATAGAAATATCAGAATTTCCTGCAGAATGGAAATTACTTTTGTCATTCAGCTCTAGTGCTGATAAGTAGCTTGCTGAATTATGTCCATTGACTTGGGCCATGTAGGGATTATTTGCAGGTTTAAAATTAGGCACATACTTAAGTACCTTGCTGAAATGGGGTCCAGGAGCTTAAAGTTAAATTTTGAAGTGTTTGCAGCATAAGGATTTTAATTGTTACCTGATCTATTGATTGATTATATGTTAAATAGAATGCCCAATTTAACATTCTGTGGTTTGGCAAGGACTTGCCTCAGGATCAGACCCAGAGTTGTTATTAGGATGAGAACACGACGTGCGTGGTAGAGACACTCACACTTAGCAAAGGCTTTATGGCTTTGTAATGTCTTTATTAGCACAATTAGCAAAGTCACAAACACTCCAACCCAGCAAAGAAGGTAGCGATCATATGAAATGAGCATCTGAGCATCCATATACTCACACCAGCCTTTGCGGAAAAACCCCAAGTGGTATTCGTCAAACTGATCATCCTCACCATCATCATCATCATTGCTGGAGCTTGTCCTGGCATCTCCCCAAGCACAGAGGCCAGGATACAGCTTTTATGATGCGTTATGCTGACTCCCTTTATGCCTAATTCATATTCAGTAGGGGTTTCAGACCCGTTTCCTTATCTGTATTTCCTCACCCTACTAATGGTGGGGTACCCTTCTCTCGTAGGTTACGAGGCCTTTCACCTCAAGCTTATTAGCATTATCAGTTAGTTACTATGGCATTCTTGTGGTCAGACAGTTGCTGTTGTCCCTAACTTAAAATATCTAAATCGGATATCAACTGGCATCTTGTGGTTAGCTGTCAGCAATTTTGTTATATTTGTGTATTACATTCGTTCTTGTGACTGCTTATGAATAAGGCTACAATTTAGTCACGGGTTATTTTAACAAAAGTCATGGACAGGTCACGGGCAATAAACAAAAGTCATGGCCAGTGACCTCTCCATGACTTTTACTAAATACCCCTAACTAAATCTTAGGTGCTGGGGGAGAGGGGCAGGCGCTGCTGCTCTGGGGGGGGAGGTGCTCTAGCGATCGCTACTGCTCCGGGGGCCGTGGGGTGGCCCAGGGCTGCACTGTTGCTCCTGAGGGAGGGGGCTGCTGCGCCAAGCGGGGGGCAGCCTGCGGCCCCACTGCCACCGCCGCTCTTCTGGGCAGGGGGCCCGGGGTGATGCTGCTGCTGCTGGGGGAGGAGGGGACAGCCTGGGACGCTGCTGCTGCTTCTGGACTGCTGCTCTGGGGCAGCGCCCGGGACCAGCTGCCTGGGGCCACCCAAGGAGCGGCCAGTACGGCTGGCCTCAGGGACACTCCAGCTGCTCAGGCGGCCCCGGGGACAGCCACACTACCCGCGGAAGTCACACGGAGGTCCCGGAAAGTCACGGAATACGTGACTTCCATGACCTCTGTTAAAGACTCGCAGCCTTACTTATGATCTAGGGTTATTCCTGGTTAGCTGCTTACACTGAGGCTTTTGGGGTCTGTTGCCTCAGTTAATTTAACTAAGCTACTGTCTTACAAGCCTTGACACTTGTAGGCTCACTGCATTACAGTCTTAACTTATACCTATGCCTTACCTAGCAAATACCTCTACCTATAGGCTACCTAATATAACATATAAATAGTAAAGAGACCTCTCTGTATACTGAAAAAAAATGCAACTTCTATTCTAGCCCCACATTTTCAGTTATTTTTACCATTCACAAATTCCTTTTTGTGCTGGAATTTTTCAAGTTTTCTTTGTCTGAATTTAGATTTTCTATTTTTCAAAAACAGTTGAGCCTTCCTAATTTTGTTCTGATAATGCACAAATATATCACTGCTAAAGACCTGAAGAAAACATCTGTGTAAACTTGAAAGTTTGTCTCTCTCAACGGCAGAAGTTGGTCCAATAAAAGATATTACCTCACCCACTTTCCCACTGGTCCAGAAAGTCAACCATTGCTTGTGGAATTTATAAACTCTATGCTGAAGAGAATTGCTGAAGTAGGCATTAGACCTGCCTTTCTGTCCAGGCCAACCTCCCATTTAAATCTTGGTTGCTTGAGTTAGGTTTCCCTTGCTCCTGAGTCCTAACTTGTGTAAAACGTTACAGGTGGGTTTCTGGGACTCTTGGATGATGCACCATAATCCAGGCTAACTAGAGCTGTTCTTTTCACGTATCTATCCTCACCGCGTTTCCTATCTCTTTCCAGATGTGAATTGTTAGAATTTTCTATGCCAGTAGCCAAAATCTCCCCTCACCATGTGTATTTCTCCAGCATGACACCCAGTTTGAGTAAAATCACATTTAGGCTTCAGATTTTCTGAAGCAGTTAAAAGAAAAAGATTATGCTAAGCAATAAAAACCTTGGGCTGTGAATAATTTGAATGTTCTGCATTGGTTAGAGACAATGATTATTTCAGCCAGTGAATTTTAAAAAAGCATTTGACTGAATTAATCTAAAAATACATTTAAATGTCTTCTGCAATATATATATATAGATATAGATATAGATATAATGACATATCTCAAAATTCCTTCTGATAGATTTTTTGTTTGAACAATGAAAGTAATAAATGGTCATATTTTATCTGAACACTTCAGTTATTTCTCTAGACGTGAAAAGAAAAATAAGCACGTAGATTAGTAAAATAATGGCAAAGAGCTCAGCGTGCAAAGTAGTCAGAAAACGATAAAAAGCAGAGGATCAGACCACAAGAAAACACAAAGGGGAGTGGATGACTCAAAGGATTGGTAATGGACAATGGAGCCTTGTACCTCCAAGGCACACATAGGTACCTGGCCCTGTTAGTGATTGAAAGCATAGGCACAGGAACTAGAAGTGCAGGGGGTGCTGCAGCACCCCCAGGTTTTACATGGGGCTGCTGGCCCCATGCCCAGGCCTCCACTCCCTGCCTGGGGCTTGGGTCCCAGCCACCAGCCCTGCTCCCCGGCAGCTGATTGAAAGTTGCTACTTCTAGTGTGTGGGGGTGTGTGCGGCTCTGGAAGAGGGAGGGGTGCAATAAAACCATTGATTCTAACAAGAACTTAAGTGAACTGCATGTTCAAAGAGAGCATTATCTGAGCTCCTCTATCCCGCAAAAAACAAAGTGACAAAGTACTCCACCACCGAATACCAAGTTTAACGCATTGCATCACCAGAACTTGGGCCTTGCCCAATAGTTTCATAGTAAGGCAAGATGATGTGGTGATTAAAATAATGGCCTAGGACTCTGAAAGAGACTTTTCATGTGCTGCTGGGCAAATAATTCTATCTCTGTGTGCCTCAGTTCACAGTCTGTAAAAGGGGAAGAATTATACTTCTGTTCACTCACTTGCTTATTTAGACTGTAAGCTCTTTAGTGTAGTGGTGGAAAATATGTATAGCACCTAGCAGAATGGGGATCTGATTTCAGTTGGGGCATTTACTCACTACTGTTATAATACAAATAATAACCTGAACAAAGGTATTGGCTGATCATGCGCTGGTGGAATGATGTCGTTGCTAGCCAGTAGCTACTTCTGACAGCTGCCTTTCATGAGTATCAGACACACCACAGTTTATCACCTATTAATTGGTCAATGACCTCTCACATAAATTTGTTGTCAATCCAGTTCCTAGTGGACAGAGGTCCCTGTCAAAGAGGCCTCTACCAGAATTGGTACGAATTTTCCTCTCCCCGCCCCGCCTCTCCTGTTTACAGGCTCAGCAGAGAGATCAAGGATTTCCAGGGGACTGGACTAGATGACCTGTCGAGATCCCATCCAGTCCTATGATTCTATGATTTACAGTTGAGCCATACTGATGGGGAAGATTGCACTGTCATTTATTATGTTAGGTTTCAGAGTAGCAGCTATGTTAGTCTGTATCCGCAAAAAGAACAGGAGTACTTGTGGCACCTTAGAGACTAACAAATTTATTTGAGCATAAGCTTTCGTGGGCTACAATCCACTTCTTCAGATGCATAGACTGGAACATATAGTAAGGAGATATATATACATACAGAACATGAAAAGGTGGAAGTAGCCATACCAACTCTAAGAGGCTAATTAATTAAGATAACCTATAATTAATTAGCCTCTTAGAGATTGTTTGGCTACTTCCACCTTTTCATGTTCTGTATGTATATATATCTCCTTACTATATGTTCCATTCTATTTATTATGTTGTGGTTAAAGAAGACTCAAGTATCCAGGGATTTTACTGCGGTCAATTCCATCTACACTAAAGTCACTGGAAAGAAAAGAAATCTGAGTACAGAATGAGTATTAATTTGAAATATGTTCCTAAATCCACATTCTACTACTGTAATTTAGGTTGGATGATTTTAGAAAACTAAGATTCCAGTAATGGGATGCATTTTCAGTATTTCATTTTTCTGCTTTTCAGAGAGGCAAAACTTATTATTTTCCTTTTCTGAAGCTGGACAAAATATCAGACAGTATCACACTTCAGTTACAAAATTGAAGCATACGGTATTATTTTTCATGCTTTTCACATCTTTCCTGTTGTAGCTATTATGCCTTACAGAGTGGATCATAACCCAGCCACCACACAAGTGCATTTTTCATGCTTTTAGGCTGACAGGCTACAGTGCAAAATGAGAACATATTGGGAAATTTCCTATTTCTGGTTTTTCATATACTTGTCATCTGTGAATTTGATAACTAGAATTACAGCTAAACTTAACAGTGCCTAGGGAACTATTATCCAGCACTGACTGGGGTAGCCCTGGACTCTTAAGAAAAAACAATGAATTTTCACCTTTCTTAAAGAGAAATCTGAAATAAATGAAGACTGCAGTTTATGTACTGTGGTAAAGCCAAATCCTGTGGAAATTTAAACACATCAGTAAATTTTACACATGAGTGGTCCCCTTGACTTCAGCAGGACTCACTTGTGTGTATAAAAGTTACTAATGTGCTTAAATTTCTGCAGGTTAAGGCATAGGTGTCATCTTTCTTAGGTGTCCAGGGATGCTTGAACTCCCGCTCCACCCCAGGCCCTGCTCCCACTCCATCCCATCCCCCATCCCACCTCTTCCTGCCCCCACTCCACCCCCGTTCTGCCCCACTCCACCTCTTCCTGCCCCGTTCTGCCCCCTGCCCCCTCTGCCCTCGCTCTGTCCCCTCCCCCCCGCACCTCCTGCATGCCACTGGAACGGTTGATTGTGATGGGCGGGAGGCACTGGGGGGAGGGGAAGGTGCTCACCAGGGGGGGCTGCTGGTGGGTGCTTTTTTTTCCGTGGGTGCTCCAGGGTTGGAGCACCCACAGAGTCTGCGCCTATGGGATAAGACACTCGGACTATATTAATTCCAGTTGATTTTTATATCACTCTAATAGTTGAATCAACAAAACAGCATCCCTGCTGTTGTTGGCAACTAATTAGAAAACCTCTACACCAAATCTTTAGTTTGCCTTTAATTTTTTCCTTGATATTTATAGTATGTTGTGACAAATTGGAGCCGTGTCTGTCCTGCTTATGAATTCTGGATGGTACTGTGAAGTTGTATTATGAAAAACTGCTGTATAATGAGTACCTATATGTCTGTGGATCCACCACTGCTGACAAGTCCTGTAGCAGATACACACCAGAGAAGGACAATGGGAAATACTTAAGGTTAATAACAGTACTTTAACTACATAAAGGTAATGCTGAAAAGCAGGAAATCCAGTTTAGCTGACTCCTCTGAATGAAAAAGAGAAAGTAGGAGCAGTGGAAAGTTACCCAAAAGACAGAACAAAGGAAGACTGAGAGGATCGGTGGGTTTAAATAATGAGCCTTACAGGAACAGAGTGAGCCAGACAGGTAGCGAAAGCTTTGGGCAGGAGAGATCACGTCATCCAACATGTTGCAGCCTCATAGGGTACGGGGGCCGAGGACTCTGGACAACCCAAGGGACTCTGACCCCAGACCAAAGCATGCCCTAGATGCAGGGAAACTGAGGCAGTAATGTTCTTGTGCTTTATATGATTAAGTAAAGGAGCAACTGTGTTAGACTCTGCACAAAGTATCTTTCTATGTGTTAACTGCTTCACAACTGCTACATGTCCCTGAGACAGTTACACTAAACCAGAAGCTGTACACCTTTTGGGTGGAGTTCTGGGAGAGGGGGCTATTTAAACTCCTTCAAGACTCCTGGGTAGTCTGAAGGGTCAGTGTTGCACCCAGAGGGGCTAGGTGGCTGGACAGAGGGGGGTCCAATTCTCAGGATGGGGTGCTAGGTAGCAGGCTTGTGCCCTGAGAATATGCTCGGGGACCCCAAGATTGGGGCAGTGGCTCCAGGGGCTTAAAAGACCTGCGGGATCCAGGGACATAGAGGCCTGGATCCCCTTCACAGCAGTCTGGTGAGTGGCCAGCAAGGGGGCACCTGGTTGTATCTGCGACATACATTATCACACACTCCTGTGACATTTTGATGCAAAATTTTTATCAGTTGCGTAAAGTAAAAACAAAAACAAAAATTTAATCGCTTATACAAAGTGTTATGTATAGAGGTGGAGGGAGAAGAGACCAACTAATAATCATGTAGTATAAAATATATAGTGTTCTAAAACTCACTGCAGGCCATGACGAAACAGTGCCAAGCCCTTATCAGGAAATGATCATGCAGCTCAAATCACCAGGCTGCAGAGTATTTCCATCTGCTCCGGGCATGTCAGCATCAGACGCACAAATGAGTCTGAAAAAGAAGGATCCGGCACTACTGGTGGCAGGAACTGCAAAGAGGTGCCCAGTATTAAAATACTAGCCTTCTTCATAGGGTTTTATGCTATTCCTGTGGTTAGAGGGTTTTGTCCACACTTAAAATGCTACAGAATAGACACTCACTAAAGTGATGGGTGGGGTTGTAGTTAATCAACCTCCCCAAGAGGTGGTAGCTAGGTCGTGGGAATAATTCTTCCGTCGACCTAGCACTCTCTACACCAGGGGTTAGGTCAGCTTAACTACATATCTCTAAGGCCTGGTCTACACTATGAGTTTAGGTCGAATTTAGCAGAGTTAAATCGAATTAAGCCTGGGCACGTCCACACGACGAAGCCCTTTTTTTCGACTTAAAGGGCCCTTTAAACCGGTTTCTTTACTCCACCTCCGACGAGGGGATTAGCGCTAAAATCGGCCTTTGCGGGTCGGATTTGGGGTAGTGTGGACGGAATTTGACGTTATTGGCCTCCGGGAGCTATCCCACAGTGCTTCATTGTGACCGCTCTGGACAGCACTCTCAACTCAGATGCACTGACCAGGTAGAAAGGAAAAGCCCCGCGAACTTTTGAATTTCATTTCCTGTTTGCCCAGCGTGGAGAGCACAGGTGACCACGCAGAGCTCATCAGCACAGGTAACCATGATGGAGTCCCAGGATCGCAAAAGAGCTCCAGCATGGACAGAACGGGAGGTACGGGATCTGCTCGCCATATGGGGAGATGAATCAGTGCTAGCTGAACTCCGTAGCAGTAAACGAAATGGCAAAATATTAGAAAAAGTCTCAAAGGCCATGAAGGACAGAGGCCATAACAGGGACGCACAGCAGTGCCGCGTGAAAATTAAGGAGCTAAGGCAAGCCTACCACAAAGCCAGAGAGGCAAACGGAAGGTCCGGGGCAGCGCCGCAAACATGCCACTTCTACGCGGAGCTGCATGCCATGCTAGGGGGTGCAGCCACCACTACCCCAACCGTGTGCTTTGACTCCATCAATGGAGAATCACGCAACAGGGAAGCGGGTTCGGGGTACGAGGAAGATGATGATGAAGACAATGAAGATAGCTCACAGCAAGGAAGCGGAGAAACTGATTTCCCCAACAGCCAGGATATGTTTATCACCCTGGACCTGGAACCAGTAACCCTTGAACTCACCCAAGGCATGCTCCCAGACCCTGAGGGCACACAAGGGACCTCAGGTGAGTGTACCTTTGTAAATATTACACATGGTTTAAAAGCAAGCGTATTTAATGATTAATGATTAATTTGCCCTGGCAATCGCGGCCAGTACAGCTACTGGAAAAGTCTGTTAACGTGTATGGGGATGGAGCGGAAATCCTCCAGGGACATCTCCAGAAAGCTCTCCTTCATGTACTCCCAAAGCCTTTGCAAAAGGTTTCTGGGGAGGGCTGCCTTATCCCATCGCCATGGTAGGACACTTTACCATGCCAGGCCAGTAGCACGTAGTCTGGAATCATTGCATAACAAAGCATGGCAGCGTATGGTCCCGGTGTTTGCTGGCATGCAGACAACATCCATTCCTTATCTCCCTTTGTTATCCTCAGGAGAGTGATATCATTCACGGTCACCTAGTTGAAATGGGGTGATTTTATTAAGGGGACATTCAGAGGTGCCCGTTCCTGCTCGGCTGAACAGAAATGTTCCCCGCTGTTAGCCACATGGTAGGGGGGAGGGGTGAAGTGATCATCCCAGAGAATTGGGTGGGGGGGGTAGTTGGGTTTGTGCTGCACGTTAACCCAGAAACCGCAGCCCCTCCTTTTACATTGCAAACCCATTTTAAATGGCCAACCCAACGGGTGCTTGGTATGGGAAATGAGGGTGCTACTGTTTGAAACCATTCCCACATGTTAAGAAGGTTAAAAAAGCCAAAAGACTGTGGCTTACCATGGCTGCCTGCAAGCCGAAATCTGTTGCCTGGCACTGCGTGAGTGATCTCTCACACCAAACCGGCAGGCCCTCAATATAAGAGGAAAAATGCGACCTTGTAATGAAAGTACATGTGCTGTGTAATGTGAACAGCAAAATTTAACGTGAAAGAGTGTACCCATTGTTCTCTAAAATGTGTCTTTTTTAACCACCTCTCCCTTCTCCTCCACCAGCTGCAAATGTTTCTCCTTCACAGAGGCTAGTGAAGATTAGAAGGAGAAAACGGTGGACTCGGGATGATATGTTCTCGGAGCTCCAGATGTCCTCCCACGCTGAAAGAACACAGCAGAATGCGTGGAGGCAGTCAATGTCAGAGTGCAAAAAAGCACAATATGAATGAGAGGAGAGGTCGCGGGCTGAATCATGGGCTGAAGAGAGCAAGTGGGGGGCTGAAGAGGATAGGTGGCGTCAGCTTGCTGACAGAAGGCAAGAGTCGATGCTCCGGCTGCTGGAGTATCAAACTGATATGCTCCAGCGTATGGTTGAGCTGCAGGAAAGGCAGCAGGAGCAGAGACCGCCACTACAGCCCCTGTGTAACCAACAGCCCTCCTCCCCAAGTTCCATAGCCTCCTCACCCAGATGCCCAAGAACGTGGGGGGGGGGGGCCTTTGGCAACCCAGCCACTCCACCCCAGATGATTGCCCAAGCGTCAGAAGGCTGGCCTTCAATAAGAGTTAAAGTTTTAAAGTTTTAAAGTTTTAAACTGCAGTGTGTCCTTGTCCTTCCCTCCTCCCCCACCCCACCCGGCGCTTCCCTCCTCCCCCACCCCTCCCGGGCTACCTTGGCAGTTATCCCCCTAGTTGTGTGATGAATTAATAAAGAATGCATGAATGTGAAGTAACAATGACTTTATTGCCTCTGCAAGCGGTGCTCGAAGGGGGGAGGGGAGGGTGGTTAGCTTACAGGGAAGTAGAGTGAACTGGGGGGGGTGGGGTGGGAGGGTTCATCAAGGAGAAACAAACAGAAGTTTCACATCGTAGCCTGGCCAGTCACAAAACTGGTTTTCAAAGCTTCTCTCATGCGCACCGCGCCCTGCTGCACTCTTCTAACCGCCCTGGTGTCTGGCTGCGCGTAATCAGCGGCCAGGCGATTTGCCTCAACCTCCTACCCCGCCATAAATGTCTACCCCTTACTCTCACAGATATTGTGGAGTGCACAGCAAGCAGCAATAACAATTGGAATATTGGCTTCGCTGAGGTCTATCTGAGTCAGTAAACTGCACCAGCGCGCTTTTAAACGTCCAAATGCATATTCCACCACCATTCGACACTTGCTCAGCCTATAGTTGAACAGGTCCTGACTCCTGTCCAGGCTGCCTGTGTACGGCTTCATGAGCCATGGCATTAAGGGGTAGGCTGGGTCCCCAAGGATAACTATAGGCATTTCAACATCCCCAACCGTTATTTTCTAGTCTGGGAAGAAAGTCCCTTCCTCCAGCTTTTGAAACAGACCAGAGTTCCTGAAGACACGAGCATCATGTACCTTTCCCGGCCATCCCACATTGATGTTAGTGAAACATCCCTTGTGATCCACCAGGGCTTGCAGCAGCATTGAAAAGTACCCCTTGTGGTTTATGTACTCGGTGGCTTGGTGCTCTGGTGCCAAGATAGGGATATGGCTTCCGTCTATCGCCCCACCACAGTTTGGGAATCCCATTGCAGCAAAGCCATCCACTATGACCTGCACGTTTCCCAGAGTCATTACCCTTGATATCAGTAGGTCTTTGATTGCACTGGCTACTTGGATCACAGCAGCCCCCACAGTAGATTTGCCCACTCCAAATTGATTCCCGACTGACCGGTAGCTGTCTGGCGTTGCAAGCTTCCACAGGGCTATTGCCACTCAGTTCTCAACTGTGAGGGCTGCTCTCATCCTGGTATTCTGGCGCTTCAGGGCAGGGGAAAGCAAGTCACAAAGTTCCATGAAAGTGCCCTTACGCATGCGAAAGTTTTGCAGCTACTGGGAATCGTCCCACACCTGCAACACGAAGCGGTCCCACCAGTCTGTGCTTGTTTCCCGGGCCCAGAATCGGCGTTCCACGGCATGAACCTGCCCCAGTAACACCATGATTTGCACATTGCTGGAGCCTGTACTTTGTGAGAGGTCTATGTCCATGTCAATTTCCTCATCACTCTCGTCACCGCGCTGCAATCGCCTCCTCGCCTGGTTTTGCTTTGGCATGTTCTGGCTCTGCATATACTCCAGGACAATGCGCATGGTGTTCATAGTGCTCATAATTGCCGCGGTGATCTGAGCGGGCTCCATGATCCCAGTGCTATGGCGTCTGGGCTGAAAAAAGGTGCGAAACTATTGTCTGACGAAGGGAGGGAGGGAGGAGCGAGTGACGACATGGCTTACAGGGAATTAAAATCAGCAAAGGTGGCTGTGCATCAGGGAGAAACACAAACAACTGTCACACAGAATGGCCCCCCCAAAGATTGAACTCAAAACCCTGGGTTTAGCAGGCCGTTGATTTCACGGAGGGAGGAGGAAGCAAATGAATACAGAACAAATCTGGTCCATCTATTTTTTACATCTTAAGCTGGCAGCAGACGGGGCAGCATGACTGATAGCCATCGGCATCTTCTGGGTGCTTGGCAGAAAATGCTGTATTACGACTGCTAGCCATCATCGTCAAGACGGTTCAATAGGACTGCCGGCAGGACTGAGTCTCCAGGAGACAAAACATGTCTGTCCAGGTGCCTCTGATTGAACTCACTGAGGAATATGACGATGACGGATATCAATCGTAATACACCATCCACTGCCAAAAGGCAAGGAGCTGCTGCTGTGTAGCAATGCAGCCCCACGTGTGCCAGCACCCAGATAGCCGATGACGGCTACCAGTCATACTGCACCGTCTACTGCCAAAAGGCAATTAGCTGCTGCTGTGTAGCAATGCAGTACCACGTCTGCCGGCACCCAGCTGACATATGGTGACGGTGAGCTGAGCTGAGCTGAGCGGGCTCCATGCTTGCCGTGGTATGTTGTCTGCACAGGTAACCCAGGTAAAAAGGCGCGAATCGATTGTCTGCCGTTGCTCTGACGGAGGGGGAGGGGCCTGACGACATGTACCCAGAACCCCCCGCCCCCGCGACACTGTTTTTGCATCATCAGGCATTAGGATCTCAACCCAGAATTCCAATGGGCGGCAGAGATTGCGGGAACTGTGGGATAGCTACCCACAGTGCAACGCTCCGGAAGTCGACGCTAGCCTCGGTACTGTGGACGCGGTCCGCTGACTTAATGCACTTAGAGCATTTTATGTGGGGACACACACAATTGACTGTATAAAACCGATTTCTATAAAACCGGCTTCTACGAAATTCTACCTAATTTCGTAGTGTAGACATACACTAAGAGATGTAGCTATGTCGATGCAAGTTTTCTGTGTTGACCAGCCCTAACGTTCTGAACCTTCCAAAAGCGTCAGAGCCCTTAAAGAAAACATATTTGTATGAACTGGGCACTTATGAATGTGTGGGGTCTAAGCACTGACTGCAGCAAGCATATTGCATGCAGGGGTTGTACAAGATCAGGCAATGCCGAAAGGTAGCCTTTACACATTTCCTTTGTCATTTTAATATAAGCTTTTCCAGAAAAGTGATTATCAATTGTATTAAACGGCATAACACTTTGAGATGTGGTCAAATGTCCAGTAGGGACCATGAATTCCAATCTCCAGGGATGAAGAGAGAACATGCCAGCCCACTAACACATCTAATCCACTCCAGTGAATTCTCCTTAAATTTCCTTGCACGTCTCTACATTGTTGCCTTTGTTTTAGTCTTCCCTCACCTTTGAGAAAATTAGCTACTTTTAATGGGACAAACACATCCAAATATGGAAAAACCCAATAATGTCCTACCTTATATTCAGTTGGTATAGCTGCTTCTAATGAAAACCTCCCAGGTGTGAGGAATATCCCAAGATTTCAATCTCATAGTTAAGAAGGTAATCTATCAAACAGATGTTTCAAATTGCTCCTTTATGTTAAGTTTGAGAATCAGTGTCTCCACTCCCTACTAGGATGATTGCAATAAATCAAATGTCTATTTTTAAAATAGTAATCAACAAACTAAGAAGGTGATTTATAAGAAATTCTGAAATAAAATCAGCCTTCACACTTCAATTAAAGTCAGCAGTAAGTCAAATGTCTCTCTCTGTTCATCTGGGAAAAGGGGGGAAATGTCATTTTCAGTTATTTCTAAACAATAAATTCTTCCTTAAGAGATGTAGCAAATCAGTTATTCACAGGATGAGAAAAGAGTAAGTCATTTGCAAGATGTACTTTTATGAAAGAGTTGAAAAATATCTCCATTTCCATGGGAAGAAGAAAATCCGAAGATTTTTGGTTACTTTTCAAAGACATGAAAAGAAAAATAAGCAGAAAGAATTGCTAAAATGATGGCAAAGAGCATGGAAAGAAAAGTAATCAGAAAATGATGAAAAAAATAAAGGTTTTGACATAAGGAACGTGAAGTAGAAGCAAATGATATTATTTTCCTATCCATTCAAGTACACAGTATTCAAGGCAGGATCTCATATTTTCTAATTCCAAATATTCTTTGACAGTTTGCCAAAGATCCCTTTTGATGTATTCATGCATAAGCCCATACATTACACTACAGTTACTGACACATCATCTTTCTTTCTCTCTTTCTCTCTTTGTCTCTCTCTTTTAATACAGCAATAAACCCAAATGGCGAGGAAATATTTTGTTGTTAGATACATCAATGCAGATCCAGAATAATTCCATTGACTTCACTGGAATTACTCCGGAAGTTCATTGGTGTTAAAAAGTTTACAATCGTTTATAATCTTTGGAGTTATTGTTCATGGTAGTATTTAATTTCTCTTTTTAATTAAATGTTTCTGTAGAATACTTGAGATCCATTTTAGGAAATATTTGTTCTAAAAAATAAGACTAGCATTTTCAATATTTGTCATAACAGTTGAAAACATGAAAAAAGTTTGTTGTTGGCTAAACGGTGTTTTACAGGTGGAATTATATTCCATTATTCTATTGGCCACCTTCTTGTCATTCTATCCCTAAAATGGCAGAAATGAGTATCCACTGCTTCCTGTTACTTTCAAGAACACATATGGCTTCTACAAGTTCTGACTTGATCTATTAATGGGCTAGCACATCAACTGCAGGAGTAATGATAGAAGACTTTTAACAAAATTAATAATGGGCCTGCCTCTGTTACCCTTACTTATGTTGTCAGTAGCTACCAGTGTGGTGCTCTGCTCTTGTTCGATGATGATAACAGTCGGCTGAGTGCGTGTTCCCTCTGTGTGCTGCCCCAGTTCTGCGCAGATAGCTGACACAGCAAACTCCGAGAGAACCCCCAAAGACCACAGACTCTAGTAAGGTATGAAGGAACCCGAGCCAGGTTTATTGTCAAACGAAGCACAGTAATAGTTTCCTATAGACTCTACAGGACATACTACAAATATGTGCCCCCTGGCAATGGACACAGCTCAGTCAGTGGCAGGACACTCCACTACCCCCTAGGCCGGACATTCTGAGACCTACTTTTATACAGTTACAGGACAGATTACTCATCCCTACTGATGTATGGAGGTACAGCCCCTTGACTCATTAGGGTGCTGTCTCCCCCTTTGATCATGTTGTTTCAAACAGATTTATCCATCATGCTGTCCTTTTGACCCTGTCTTTAAGATGCACCTGCCTGTTCCTCGTTATCTCTGTGGAGTGTTCTGATGCCAGCTTGGCACAAGTTCCTCTTATTAGCACTTATTTGTGGATGCACCTGCTTCTAGCAGCCCTCTTCTTGCCAACTTCTGTGAGTGGGGCCTGCCTCTGGCTCACAGCCCAGCTTTTGCTTTGCAATGCCTGGAAGTACTTTGGTTCAGGCTTCAGGCCTCAGACTGGGCCTCTGACACAAGAGTTTATGTTTCAGGGCCTCATCTTACTACAACTTATACTGGAGCAGATCCTCAGCTGGTGTAAATTGTCCTGGCTCCACAATGGACTCCACTGAGTGATATCTTACTCTGTGGGTAGTTCCACTAATTTCAATATTTAACACGGCTACCCCCTTTACTCGATACTCTGGAAATCATGCCCCTTTCAGGTGTCTCATGCTGGGCACCCAGAATCACTAGTCACATTTGAAAATCTTGGCTAATGATTTTAAGTAGAAGGGAATACCTATTCTGAGATACATACAAGTTTTGAAGACACATTTACAGCTATATATAGAAACTTATTTTTTGTGTTTTGAGGCAAGGTACTCTGAGGACATTTATTCTATTACATGGGAATATGGATGTGGGAGCTAAAATAAATAGAATAAGTAGTGGTTGGTTTTAGAACAGTAGGTAGTACACTAGGTTACACAGAGTAGGTCAACGAGCTGCACTGTAGTTACTGAGTTATTTTCAGGTGAACTTTGCAGTGTGCTGTAAATAATCTAGCAGTAAGGTTAAGCTCTAAGTGATTAGCACCCGTCAGATTTTCAAAAGTACTCAGCACCAAACAGCTCTCATTGTGACACCTATAGCCAAATTTTCATGAAAGCTTAGCACCCAGCTGAGCTCTTCTGAAAAGCTGCCCATTTATTTTGTTGCCTAAATGGGAGCTGAGCAATTTTGAAACTCTGTCTCCCACTTATGGGTGCTGACCTTTCTGAAGATTCTGGTCTAAATCCTTTGATAGACCAAGTATGGATCTGATCCTTCTGTGGGTTCAAAACCTCAGGACTAGAAGCACATCCAATAGTACATACAGCAAGGCAAAGTGTGTGAGCAAAGTCATGAGCCAGATTTAGTCATGGATGTGTGGCTTGGGAATGACAGAAAAGGCAGTTGTGAATGTAATGGGACCAGTCATGGAAAATGCAGAGGATGCATCTGCACAGGCAGTGGGGAGCTGGAAAAGAACGTTTGACATGACTGTAAAGAGAGAGAGTCCGGTTGCTCCCGGTGCTGTGCACAAACATGTCTACAGAAGAAACTAAAGAATGCTGCAGGGGCTAGGAATGACATACAAAGTCACCAATTTTAAATGCTTAGTGTATTGTAGGTAGAGTCACTTAGGAGTGCAGAGTAGACAGTTTTTCCTTCCAAAGATTCAGTGTGTATTGTCAGTTCCCCCCTCCTCCCACCTTCCAATGTGTGTTTTCAGAAGAGGCTGCTGGTGCACTATAGAAAGAGAAAGTAAACTTGGGTGATTCTGAAATTTGGCTACTATGTCTGCTACTTGTGCTTGGAGTAGAGTTCAGTCTTCTTTCTTTCTTCATTTCTTTACCTTAGACTTTCCTCAACCATTGCCGCCAAGCAGCTTAAAGGAAAGTGAATGGTATTTCTTTATTTAAGTGTGGGCTGAAAAAATCCCACGCGTGGTTGTCCAAGATTTCTCTTGTTTTATTATAATTTTCATATTCTGTTACACTTTATGAGGTGGAATTTGAAACTGGGAGGAAGGGCTTTAAGGGTCAGCTTTTCAAAAGGTCTCAGTACCCAGTTTTCTGAGCTCTTTTGAAAATCTGGCCATCGGCATCACTCTGGGAACTGATGATTGCTGAGCACTTTTGGAAACTTAGTTCTTCATTAGGTGCCAAAATGGGACCTGAGCTCTTTGGATAATCTGGTTTCCATTGTGAATACCGAGGAGTTGAAAATCTGGCCCTCAACTCCTTTGAAAATCTAACCCCAAATAACCAGTATACAATGGCTCAGCAGTTTGCATGTGAATCATCTGAGTTCATATGGTCTTCTTAGTGTATGCACAACATGCCTCAGGTTGCATGTGACCAGGATTCATCACCAAATTTGGTCCGCTGGATGGATCATTAGCTTCCCCAGCTTGGGCCGTGTACTGATGGGGAGTGTGATGTGAACGCTGATCCATGCCCTGCATATGGTGAAAAGGAGAGAGGCATTTAGCTGTGACTTTTAGATCTAAATCTGAACTTTGCCATCCCATTGTTTGTATGTAGGATTTTGATTTATTACTTCTGTCTCTAATTTGAAGAGCTCTATGCCAAAATGACTGTTTTGTTAGTCATTAAGAGAATAATTGTAAGCTTCATTAAAGGATACCATTATATGAATACACTGTGGTTCCAATCCGTGGCTTTGGCTGGGGGGACACAGAACAGATGGAGGGTAGTGTAAAGATTGGCTTTGTATTCTTCCAGTTCTGGAGAGGCTGAATGTTGAGTTGGTAAGAGCAGGCTATAGGTTACTGAAAATTGCTCCATGTGCAAGTAGCTCCAAGGAGCCAAAATGTTATCTAGGTTTCGCAGGGCGTAGGGAAGCCCTAACCAAACCCTTCTTGATCTGACCACATCCCCTACTTTGGGGGAAGGCATGGAACTATACTGGTTCCATACCACCAGAGAATTCCCCTATGCAGGGATGATCCTCCATGGCCAGATTGCCCTGATAGTGCCGTGCAAAGAAGCTGTACTGGGCACAAAATCTGGCCCTGTATGTAGAGTTCTATACTCTAATAGATATTAAACCTTTTACCCATGTATTTATGAAACAGATAAAATAGTGCTGAAGTACAGAGATAAAATAGTGATGAGAAGGTGCTACAATAATTATTCAGGTCCTTTTAAATAGCGATTCATCAGTACAAATACAAAATTCCAAATATGATCTGACAGGGGGAAATAAATTAATTTACTGTGTGAGCAGCTAAGTGTCCAAAGAGAAACATATTTGGCATCTGGCCAAATTGCTAGTAGCAGATTAGCTTTCCTAACACTTTGTACTCAAAACAAAACTGATTTTTCTTGTTACAGATGGCAAAGGAAAATAAATTATGTATGTGTGTGTGTGTCAGTGTGTGTGTAATATGCTTTTTATTTTATGAAAATTGAAAGGGACATAGGATTTGCACTATAGCCAGCTACAGGTTGAAACATATTTATACTTTCAAAAACAGAAAATCCTTGGTAGTGTTCTACTGCTGTCTGTGTTGACTACTTCCTGAGAAATTAGGGTAGGAACTATGGTCCTATAGTAAAGTAATGGGACCTGGAAGCTGGGAGATCTGGATTTTTGTCCACGCTCAGCTACAGCTATGTGACTGAAAAGTAGTGACTTAATTTTTCTGTGCCTTGGTTACCCAATAGTGTTTTCCAGCTTTACAAATATTATCGGATTAAACCAAATAGACCCTTGGCAAATTCCTTCATAGTCTCAAAAGGAAAATACTATCAAAATATCTGAGATTATTTGATAGATAACTGTGAAGTATAAATCATCATCATCATTGTGTGTTAGACTTCTAGAATTCACTACTTTGTGCCAAGCTCAAATATATCACATAAGATTTTTGTGAACTATTCAAGAAATTAAAACTGAGGAAAATTTTGATTTTATTGTCAAAATGCTTTTCAGTTTACATTTTTTCAGTTTTCTGACAAAAATTCGATTTCTGCAAACATTTTCATTTTGTCCAAAGTCCAATTCTTCATCAAAATGTGGGGCTTTTTTGATGGAAAATTTTTGATCAGCTGCAGTTAGTAAGTACCTGTGACCTTTTGGGGACCACCTAAGATGGTACAGGGCTCTGTCACTACCTGCCCTGTAACTTCAGGGCCCCTTTGTGCTATGACACTAGTAGCCAGCCCACAAGAATAAGGTCTCACCTTGGCTCTCACTAATCTATTATTCCTTGCAGGGTGACATCAACTTCTGAGTCATCCCAAATCCATCCTCCACAAGTTCTTAAGCAGCAGACACTCAGACCATTCCCTTCTGGTTTGTTGTTACCCCCAAAAGCGTGAAACCAGTCCCCCAGAGAGCAGCTTACTTTTACACTTACACTCCGTGCAGTTTGCACAACAGGGACCTGCTTGAGATAAAAATAAACAAAAAGTTTATTTAATAGAAAAATCACAGATTCAAAGATAAAATAGTAAGGGGAAAGCCTACATATACAAGTTACACAGAAAGCAAACATAAAGACACAACCTCAGGCTTTATGCTTCCATATTAGATAAAACCCTTTTGTAATACAAGTTACCTATTGACATTGAACACTACCCCAAACATACCGCCTAGCTATAGGGCGGATCCAGCATTCAGGGACAGCTTCCCGCCTGGAGACTGTCCCTCAGTTTCTGGATGACAAACCTCAGTTCCAACCTTGGTTTTCTTTTGTTCCCTCTCCTGGCATAGTGATTCATGATTCTCTCTTGGCTTGATAACCAGGATGTCACAATGTCTTCCCATTAACTCTAATGGTTCATCATTGTCTTTTTCTGAGCCGGACAATGGATGGATACTTGGAGCCAGTTTCATGTAAACACCTGGCATAGGAGGTGCCTCTCCCTGCTGTGAGGCATAGTTGAAGTTGTAGTACACATTATGAGCACAGTTTTCTATATACATAAATACACAGATTCATAACCACAGTCTGTATACATATCTCCTAATGACCATCAAGTTCAGAACACTACAAGCTTTCATAAAAGACCATACTCAATATACTGTTATAGTGCAATAATACAGTGTGCAATCAGTTGGTTCAGCTGCTCATTTTGGGAGTTTAAACTTTCTGTTCTCCCTTTGGATGTCTGGACTCTGATTATCACAGCACCCCTTGCTTTCGATGTTGGTGCTAATAAACTATTTTACATATTTAATTAGAGGGGAGGTTTATGCACTAGCCGGCACACTAAGTGGCAGATATTTGGCTTCTTATAAGTCACCCCTGCACTGTTTCAACTGCTATAAGACAGCAGCTGAAGATTCCCCTAACATGGGGGGCCTTGAGCTGGCATAGCCAATCCAGGTCCAGTCTTTCCAAAACCTCCCAGCATAGGGGGCATTTAGGGGTGGGCTGAGGACAGGAAGGGGATATCTCAGGGTTGGGGCTGAGGCAGTATGAACTTGATGATCCTGGGGGAGGCTGGGGGTAGAACAGACCTCCTTGAAGGCCACTATCTGCAGGGGAAAATCAGAACTGCCCCAAGGCTGCTCTAACTTGTTCTATGAGTTTATTCAGCTCCTTGCAGCCCCCAGGGTCAGTGTGAGCAGAAATGTGGTGGAAAGTCACTTATACATTCTCCTTCCCCTAATTGTCTCCCTGCCCCTGGTGTGTTCAACATTGCTATGGTATACCCGAGGATATAGCTCTATGAGCTTGTCAGTTAAGACAAGCTTGGTATATTACTGTATTTGTGTTGTATACTCAATATTATGGTATGTAAAAAATCAAAACCAATGTGTTAAAAGCATGCAATATATATGTTTAACTACTGTAGATTTAATATATATAATGTATTGGGGGGGCAATGACTAATTCAATATCACTAAAATGAAAGTACTAGAAAAAGTTCAGTTCTAATGATATTGTTCAAGTTTCAAATACAGTCAGAGCCAGTTTAGATATTTGAGGCAACAGTGACAGAGCTCTATCTGTTGTATTAGAGCTTTTTTTCATATTGAATGTGTAAAAATAAAGACGGTAGAGTACTTACATATATACGGAGAGAGAGCTTGTGCCAATGGTTTATAAAAACCCATTAAAATGCTGGTAGCTACGCAATCTATGATTATCATGAATGTATCCCCTGCTGCTTCTGGTCTAAAAATACATAAGGAGTTGTCATAGTTCTTTAAAAAAAAAAAAAAAAGTTGTGAGGATTGTTTTTGTAGGACTTCTCTGTTTAAAGAAAGGGTTTGTCCTGATGATGAATTAAATACACCTGACTGGCCAACCCACTAAGAATTCCCATTCAGTGAAATTCACTCTCTATATTCCTCTCCCCCTCTGTAAAGTGGGTATCTGGATTTCTGACTATGGCATTCCAATTTAGGGAGATTCATTAGCATTAACAATGGGAAGTAAATGACTGGTAAGGACTTGTCTACACTAGAAATGTTTATTGTTTTAACCAGACCAGTATAGTTTTAGTGGTATAACCCCCTAATGTGGACACTGGTAAACTGGTATAAAGGTGCTTTACACTGTATAGCTATTCCTATATGGGAAGGGGAATAAGCTGTACTGCTATAAGACACTGTTATATTAACTACATCTATACTAGGGATTGTACTAGTACTCTGTTGGTTAGAGTATGATTTTTACCCATAGTTATAACAGTATAACTGTATAACATTTGGTATGTAGACTAAACCTTCTATCTCTATCTACCTCTTTCTTTTTCTCCTCTTTCCCAGCCTAATTTCCTTCTTTTCTCTATTACTCCTATTCTCTTTCGCCTGGTGTTGTCTGCTTAACCCTTTTTACAGTGTTGTCATTTTCTCTCCTCCTTCTTAAACTCTTCCACTTTTCCTCTTCTCTTCCACTCTCATTTCTTCTATACTATTTTCCCCATTCTGTTAAGCTTTTTGGAATTTTCACTAAAGTTATCACCATTAAAAGGCAGCCGTTGCTGCAGTTACCCTAGAGAGATATTTGAGACACAGCAGCGTTTCCCTGTACTATGTTATCATGTGCTAACTGTGGGTAAATGTTTAAGTTTTCAGTGATGATTGTTGTACTGCCTGCCAGGCTACTGTGCTGAACAGGTGATGCAAGAAGCTTCCTCTAAGCCCTGGTCTACACTACGAGTTTAGGTCGAAATTAGCAGCATTAGATCGATTTAACCCTGCACCCGTCCACACGACGAAGCCATTTTTATCGACTTAAAGGGGTCTTAAAATCAATTTCTATACTCCTCCCAGACAAGGGGATTAGTGCTGAAATCGACATCGCTGGGTCGAATTTGGGGGTAGTATGGATGCAATTCGATGGTATTGGCCTCCGGGAGCTATCCCAGAGTGCTCCATTGTGACCACTCTGGACAGCACTGACTGACCGGTAGCTGTCTGGCGTTGCAAGCTCCCAGAGGGCTATCGCCACTCGCTTGTGAACTGTGAGGGCTGCTCTCATTCTGGTATTCTTGCGCTTCAGGGCAGGGGAAAGCAAGTCACAAAGTTCCATGAAAGTGCCCTTACACATGCGAAAGTTTCGCAGCCACTGGGAATCATCCCAGACCTGCACTTTGCGGTCCCACCAGTCTGTGCTTGTTTCCCGGGCCCAGAATCGGCGTTCCATGGCATGAATCTGCCCCATTACCACTGTGATGTCCAAATTGCCAGAGCCCGTGCTTTGAGAGAAGTCTGTGTCCATGTCCTCATCACTCTTGTCACCGCGCTGCCGTCGCCTCCTTGCCTGCTTTTGCAGGTTCTGGTGCTGCAGGATAATGCGCGAGGAGTTTACAGTGCTCATAACTGCCACGGAGATCTGCGCGGGCTCCATGCTTGCCGTGGTATGGCGTCTGCAGGAGAGCAGAGCGGCAGCGGAAGCGTGACGATGGTTTGCAGCCCTACTGCACCGTCTGCTGCCAGAGGAGTAGAGCAGAGTGGCAGCGGAAGCGGTCGTTTGGTCATTCGATGACAATGGTTTGCAGCCCTATTGTACCTTCAGCTGACAGATCAGGAGAGCAGAGTGGCAGCGGAAGCGTGACAATGGTTTGCAGCCCTATTGTACTGTCTGCTGCCAGCAGCCACGGCCGACGAGAGGGGGGGAAGCTGGTACAAATTACCGGGGCCCGGCGGTCCAGAAGGGGGCCCGGCTTCCCCCCCTCTCATCGGCCCCGTTTAGCCGGTCCACCCTTGCTGGGGGGCCCGAAAAAAAATTTTCACCGGGGCCCGAACCCGCTCTTGGCGGCCCTGCCAGCAGCACCCAGGACACAACAGCGGCTGAGCTGAGCAGGCTGCATGCTTGCCATGGTATGGCGTCTGCACGGAAAAAAGGCGCGAAACGATTGTCTGCAGTTGCTCTCACAGAGGGAGGAGCGACTGACGACATGTACCCAAAACCACCCGCGACAATGTTTTTGCCCCATCAGGCAGTGGGAGCTCAACCCAGAATTCCAATGTGTCGCGGAGACTGCGGGAACTGTGGGATAGCTACCCACAGTGCAACTCTCTGAAAGTTGACGCTAGCCTCGGTACTGTGGACGCACTCTGCCGACTTAATGCAACTTAATGCGCTTAGTGGGGACACACACAATCGACTGTATAAAATCGCTTCCTAAAAAATCGACTTCTATAAATTCGACCTAATTTCGTAGTGTAGACATACCCTCAGAGGATTGACAGGAACTCTGCTGCTGAAGGTGGCTATCAGTGCTGCCAGAGACTGACATATAGCCATATGGGGGTAGTAGGGCGGGAGAAGCCCTTCATCTTAAATATGCTGGGCCTGCTACTGTGTTTTATTTAAATTGGGGTGGGGGTTAAGGAAATGATCACATGAGTACTTCTTGCTCTTCTACAATGTGATAATTTCTTGTTCTAGCTTTTCAGATAATTATAACAAATTGGCCATTCAGGGAGGTCCATCGAGAGGCAATGGCACCAATTCATATATCTCTTGGGTGGGGTAGAGGGGTAAATTCCGGTCTCTTCCTCCCTGTCAGATTCCCCATTCCAGTCCCTACTCACTTCCCACCTCACCAGCCCCACCTCCTGCAGCGACCCCAGGTCTCCCCTGACCTAGGGAGTCTCCCCTCTCTTTTACCCACACAGTGCATGAGCAGTGCTACCAGGAGCTGAGTTCTCAGCAGACTCCCCTCTGCTTCACTGCACAGGATCAGACTCCCCATGTGCTATGTCACAATGCCACTCATTGAAATTTGGCCTGGCCGCACCCCTTCGCTTGTACAGAGGGTGGCTGGGTCAGATTTCACTGATGTTGTGACCATGCAGTTGAGTTGATGCTCCAGACTGCTCTGGCAGCAGCTGTACTGATTTAGTATGTGACCACTGCTTAAGTGGTTGGGCCATTCTCTGCCTCTTGCCCCTGCACTGGCTCTGCAGCCTATGTTACTTTGAATAAGGGCAAAAACCATGGGGGTGGGGGCAGATTTGCCACCTCAACCTCCCGCTAACTGGCACCAGAGAGGTACCTGAAAATGAGATATTATGGAATTAATTGTCAGAATCCCAGTGGCTTCCAAAGAGTGGCAACCATCCATCTTGAAAGACGATGTTGTAAGTGCGAAAGCAATTCAGTTACTGTGTGTCATGCTGCAGCATCATGAATGGCTAAAAAGGCCAATTGTTGAGCAACAGCCCTTGACACAAGTAGTGCAGGCGTAAGCTCAGGGCCAGAGAATGAAGCTGATGCTCTACTAGTGCTTGAGGCCTGCTGCACTTTCCTCTCTCTCAATCATCTCTCTTCAGCCTCTTTGATTCCCTGGCATAGATCAGACCTCCCATGTAGCCTATTGCTAGCTATATTTTCCAGTCTTGCAGTGTTGATGTTGAAGTTTTTCAAGTTCCTGTTGAAAACGTCCTTGTAGGTTTGCCCAGTGGCCCTGGAGCATTCTCAAGTTCTCCAGACATGAGCTTCTTTGGAATGCATCATTCATTTGGTGCAGATGACCCAGGCAACTGAAACATCTGTGCTTGAGAATAGTGATTATATATCTCAATTTTGCTTTCTCACTTACGTCAGTGTCAGAAACTCTGGTTTCAGATGGCGAAGAGGGTATGGAAGGTGTTTAGCCTCCTCTCATGCTTGCTGTAGTTGGTCCACATCTTGCCACCATACAGCGGCATGCTCAAAATGCACATCTGGTAGACCTGCATCCTGATGTTCATTATTAGTTCCCTGTTATCTGACATATGCTTGGTCAATAGGTCAAATATGGTAGCTGCCTTTCCAATGCGAGAATTAAGTTAATAATTAAGAGATACTTTACCCAATACAGTTGATTCTAGATAGAAGAACTTGTGTGCACAGCTTCTAGTGTGTTGTTAGTCAGGTGCAGTCAACACACCTTGTGCCATAATAATTGTTTCTTTAGACTGATGTTTAGTCCAAATTCATCACAATCTAGTGCAAAGCTATTGCAAGGTTGCTGTAGCTTCCCTTCACTCTGTGCATTGAGCACTGCATCACTGGCAAAAAGAAATTCTCTTATTAGCAGGTGTTTGACTTTGCTTTTCGCTCTGAGACATTACAACATTGAAGAGTCTTCCATCTGATCTTGTATGGAGATGTACGCCCTCAGTACCACATGAGAAAGCATGACAAAGTAGCAAAGAGATGAACATACTGAAGAGTTCTGGCACCAAAATACATCCCTGTTTGACACCACTTTGGATCTCAAAGCTGTCAGAGTGATCGCCATCATACAGGACTTAGCCTTTGTGACATTATGGAAGGATCAAATCAGACTTGGGAGAATTGGGGGGCAACCAATTCTCTCTAGAAATTGAAAAGGGCCCTTTCTGAAATAGTTCAGGGCTTCCAAACAAATTAGAGGGTAAAAGATGTAGGATTTCTGTATTGTGGGATCCTGGGACTGTTTCATACACATCACTGTATTTCCTTCCATTAATTACATTGTGATTTATCGGTGCTGTCCAAAGAAACAGCATGAACACACAATTACTGACCAAGCATAAAAATAGAGAACCAAAAAAATGCTTCCCTGAAAAAAAAAAAAAAAGTTTGACAGTCTCAGGGATAACCTAGCATTTAGGATAAATAGAGCACACATTTCTGGGCAATAAATTAACATAAATGTACATAGGCAATTCATATTTTATTTTGGAAAACACTATCATAATTATGCAAACTATTGTAAAAAGTAAATAAAAACAGACTTTACTGCAGATTGCACTATACAAATAATTTGCTTGGGCTGCATATAACGTAAATATACATACACTTCCCCAATACATTTTCAGTGATTAGTTCTAGTAGAATCTTTTTGAATTGCAGGCTGTTAGTGTTAGGATTAATAGTGAAGATCACAGTTTATGGTCACAAATACAAATAGAGATAGGCAATGTGCTCTAGTGCATAGATCACTGGACTATGGTTTAGGAAACCTGGGTTCTACTGGTTAACAGACTGGCTGTGTGACCCTGAGCAAGTCACTCCCCCCCACCCCTCCCCAAAATCAAGCTAAGCCAAGCAAACTAAAGCGAATAACAGGCTGGAGGCTAAAATTGGATGGATGAGGTGATAAGCCAGACAAATGTTCAGTCCATGCTGAACTCTGTCTACTAATTATAGCTGAGTCATCTCATCAGTACCACCACTAACTTTCTCAGTAGCTCCACTTCCCTTTCTTGCTTCTCTGTTTTTGAGTTTACTCTTTTTGCTTCCTAACCCCTGCTCTACAATGCAAACTTATGTTGATATAACTGCATTGCTCAGGGGTGTTATAACTACCTAACCCATGGTGTAGACAGACAGTGCTATGTAGATGGGAGGGCTTCTCCAGTCAACATAGCTACTGCCTCTCGGGGAGATGGAGTACCTACGCTGATGGGAGAAGCTACGCCGCTGTAGTGCTTTAGTGAAGATGCCCCTATATCGACAGGAGAGCTTCTCCCATCGGCATAGTTAATCCACCTCCCCAGGAGGCAGTAGCTGTGTCAGCAGGAGAAGTTCTCCTACCTACCTAGCGCTGTCTACATGGGGGGGTTCGGTCAGTATAACTATGTTGCTCAGAGCTGTGGATTTTTCACACCTCGAGCAACGTAGTTATACTGATATAGATCTGTACTGTAGACCTGGCCTCAGTATTTGGCTATGGGCAAAACCACTCATCAACAGAGACACAGGATACAAGGAATAATGGGTGACAGTAGAGGGGAAAAACAGTGAAAATTAGGGAGTAATAAAGCAGGTTTTTGGCAACAGTCTCAGGCCCTCTCTTTTTTTTGCGATTTTCTTGGTTAGATAGTGCCACCTCTCCTCAGTTCAACTAGTTTCCAAAGTCCATCCAACTCAGTCTGAATCTCTGCCTCTGAGCTGACCTTCCTTCCCTTTCTGTTATCCAGGTACCTGAGCCTTCAAACAAGAGTTGGGGTTTCCAGTTGTCTGGACCCCTGTGCTAGTAACTCTTGAGTGATCTATCCAGACTGCATTGCACATAACTGAGTGCGGTATTCCTGCTATCCGTGTTTGAGAGATGTGATTCGGCACACCTAGATGGCAGGAGAGAGGTGAGTGGGGGACTTACCTAGGGTTAGAGATTCTGAGAAGCCTTTGAACTTCGCTTAACCAAACCTTTTGAATATCATCAATCACAACAACCACAGGAAAAAGGCCTGATAGTATGTCATCTCATTGTGCATATGAACTCAAATGGTTCTCTCACCGTATCTATCCCTGCCTTTATTGCTAACATTTTCCCATTCATCTGCCCTGGGCTTTTATTCTTGCTCTGAAAAATGGTGCTCGCTTTCCTTTCTTTGGAGTCAAGTAATCTCTTCCCATCCTTCACATCTGTGCCATGTCGCTCACTCTTCACTTCCTCTGTCACTCATCCTGGCTCACATCATCCTTTCAATTCTCACTCTCCCCCATCTCTTGTTTTGTGCCTTCATGAGGAAAAATAGATAATTGCTGTGGGGGTTTTTAAGTGAAGTGAAAGCCCGTGAAGGAATAGTTATGTTTTGCCCTGTTTGAGGGCAATATTATAAAACGCTTTTGGTTTGATATTTCTTCTGTTGCCCTCAGACTGGTCCTTCCAACACCTCCTATTGCGACAATGATTGCTGGCATCACAAGAGTAAGATTCACACTGAAACCGAATGGCCAAGCTGAGCTCTTAACCTTCTCTCTCCTGCTGTGATATACCACTCTTAGTTTAACAAAACAAAATCAGTTTCCACTAGCAAACCCTTCCACCCAAGCAAACCCTTCCACCCAAGCAAACCCTTCCACCCAAGCAAAAGTCATGATCAATGATAAAACGGTGGGTGAAAAATGATTTTCCACTCTAAACACTCCCCATACCTCTCAGCTAGCAAACAAGGTTCCATATGTGTGCCTTATTCGTAACCACTTTTCTTTGCCCAACAGATTATGTGATGAACTGAACTGTTCTGAAGGATCTGTGAAGTGCTCTCAATCATCTCCATTTCCTAACTTTCACAAGTGAGTGTTTTCCCCCTCTTTGTCTGCAACCAGATAGTAATGAGATTTCCATTATGGCCAGAAATCAATCTGTGCCTTTGATTTTCTTCCAACCTACTTCTCTCCCAAATAAACAAGGACTTGATTTGCTGTTTCTGAAATGGGCAGAAAGAAAATGCTTGACTTTTATGCCTACAGTGATCTAGTTATTTCCGTTTGTTATTTCTGACTACTCAGAGAAAAATAATGGAAGGTTTCTTTTAAATATCAGTTTAATATTTCAGCAGCAGGGTTACAATTCCCTCTGTTACAACTATTTCTGCTATATATTGTGACAGACCCAGACCAGTGGGGTACAGGAGTCTGGTAGAGGGCAA
>NW_020664447.1:6184589-6249144 GCF_002925995.2 Terrapene triunguis
CTGTAAAATGGGCCATGGAAACATTGCGCTACTACCTGCTCGGGCGCAGATTTGTCCTCGTGACCGACCATGCCCCTCTTCAATGGATGCAGTGGAACAAGGAGAAGAACACAAGGGTGACCAGATGGTTCTTATCCCTCCAACCTTTCCAGTTCCGTGTGCAACACAGAGCAGGGAGCCATCATGGCAACGCCGATGGCTTGTCACGTGTGCATTGTCTGGCGTCCCAAGCTGCCCAACCCCTTGGTGTTGAGCAGGAGGGAGGGATATGTGACAGACCCAGACCAGTGGGGTACAGGAGTCTGGTAGAGGGCAAATATACTGGTCACTGGATGAGTAGTTTTCTGTTCCCTGAGTGACCAGAGAAGGGGCTGCACTAGAGTAATCAGGAACCTGCTAGAACCAGTTAAGGCAGGCAGGTTAATTAGGACACCTGGAGCCAATTAAGAAAAAGCTGCTAGAATCAATTAGGGCAGGCTAATTAGGGCACCTGGGTTTTAAAAGGAGCTCACTTCAGTTTGTAGTGCGAGTGTGAGGAGCTGGGAGCAAGAGGCGCAAGGAGCTGAGAGTGAGTGCTGCTGGAAGACTGAGGAGCACAAGCGTTATCAGACACCAGGAGGAAGGTCCTGTGGTGAGAATAAGGAAGGTGTTTGGAGGAGGCCATGGGGAAGTAGCCCAGGGAACTGTAGCTGTCATGCAGCTGTTACAGGAGGCACTATAGACAGCTGCAGTCCACAGGACCCTGGGCTGGAACCCGGAGTAGAGGGAGGGCCCGGGTTCCCCCCAAACCTCCCAATTGACCTGGACTGTGGGTTCTTCCAGAGGGGAAGGTCTCTGGGCTGTTCCCCAACCCACATGGTGAATCTCTGAGGCAAGAAAATCCGCCAATAAGCGCAGGACCCACCAAGATAGAGGAGGAACTTTGTCACAATATATTTCATATTAAGATCGCATCCACTGTTTCTAATAACGTCTATATTCTGAACTTTGTGGCCTTTACATGTTAGTCGAGATAAATGATTGAGTATTATTACTCTTCATGAGGTACACCCAATTTATATGTAGCACGTACTGATCAAGGTTATCAGGTTCATCCTTCAGTAGATTATTAATGCCTCAGTGATACACAAAAAGACAATTTGTTTGCAGTTGCTAGATTTGGTTAAAGCTACAAAAAGCAAATCCCTCTAATAGCTACACTGGTTGACAGACAAAATGCAATGTATCTCAGGTTTTGATGAGAAAGATGACAGAGGTAGGAAGTAAAATACAGAAAACAAAAGGAAAACAAAACAAACTTTTTGAAAGTTTGAATTCTGAGTCACTGCCATTTGCTGTTAAATTCACATTGTCATGATTTTAAACAAAGATTTTTTTTGTACACAACATTTTAACTCTGTTAAAACAAAATATATTCTATAATCCCTGACTTTGGCTTTTCTACTTTCTTTTATTTTCCTCCTTTATTCTTTTATTTATGTACCTATCTGTCCAGAGTTTTCATGTCTGAAAGGGAGCTGCTTCTTTAAGCTACTCTTTGTCACCGTTATAACAGCAGCAATAATTAATGATAGGCAGTGTATTGCTAGGTGATTATAGCACACTTTGAGTAATATTACAAAAGCATACATCCAAAGGCTGACCGATCTATCATTGCAGAAGCATGGTGATCATTCTGTACTATGCTGCCTTGGTTTTTCTTGCTGGCATTATGAAATTAAATTTCTAAATAAAAATTAGTGATCAGTGAATCTCAGAGGTTTAGTTTGGAGAATCAGACAAAATTTCAGAGTCTTATCCAAAGACTCCAGATAGAGCTGGGTGGGAAATGGTTTTCCTGGCCTATGAGCATTTGAGATTTTGAAAATTGTCCTCATTGCAAATTGCGGGACAAAATGTTGAAATCTCAAAAAAATTTGATGTCAGCCTTTTAAAGAGCCTGATTTGGTTCCTGTGATTTACATGCTTGTGAAAATACGGCCATTTTTTAATTATCTCGGTTGAAAGGGGAAAAAAGTATGGCAGTAACCCGTTCTTTATAGCATGAAAGTATGTGTGGGACGGGAGAGGGAGCTGGGGGGTTCCCCTCAGCCTTGCACAACTCAAGGAGATGAAAGGACACAATTTCTCCCTTTGCTCCCGGTGACGGGGGTGGGGGGTAAGTGATTTACTACAGTGGCTGAGAGGCCACAGATTACTTTCCCCCCTCACACCTAGCTAGTGACTCTGATCAGAGAGTGATGGTAGAAGTGGAGAACAGAGCCAAGATTCCTCCCCACTCCTCACCTCTCTTCATTCTCTCCCCAACTATTTGCTTGCAGTGGGGAGCATGCAAAGAGTCGGGGCTGCAGTCCGCACCAGAGAAGATCAGGAAAGTCTTACTCAGCAGAGCAGGGGGGAATCCTTGAGTGACATGCGGGCACACTCTAACCCTGTGATGCATGTGCTATTCTGCTCACTCATGTAGCCTCTCTGGACCTCAGTTTCTGTAACATCTTTAAATTGGGATATTAATACTTTCCTGCCTAGAGGAGTGCTGTGAAGGTTAATGAATGTTTGTAAAGGCCTTTGCTGATGAACAAAGTTGCCCCTGCAGAGAATTCTGTGATTTCATTAGGCAGGTGCAGCAAGAATGAAAAATGTTCTGGCTTGTTTTGTTGGCAGTCAAAATAATTTTTGCTGCTCAGTAGAGAAAAAGCTGTACATCCTCACTGCCAAAGGGCTGGGCTGTGCCTTTAGGCTTGACTGTGAGCAAGGAGGGGCGGGAGGGAGATGATGCATGAGCTCCACCACCCCAGGAGTAGTGCTGGGAGGCATAGCACACAAACATACCCCTCTGAGGAACAATTTCTCCCTGGTGTTCTGGGGAGGGAGTAGGAATTTGCTCCTGGCCTATATCAGTAGCAATGTATAACCCTGTCTGGTATATTGGAAGGTGGAGACAAGGCTTTGTTCAGTCCCTTCTATAGCCCAACTATCTGTTCTGGGAAGGGGGGTTAGGCAAGAGTGCAGTTCCCACTTACTCCTGCACACCCAGACCCAAAGTCCACATAGCCCAAGCAGGAGCAAAAGGGGATCCTTGCTTCCCTGCATGGATTGTGTAGTCCACACTATAATCCAGCCCAAAGAGATTCACAGATATTTGGGACATATTAGTCATGGAGAAGCTTACGGCTTGGAGGGATGAATTATGTGGATTACTATGCCTAGGTTCCTGTTCTAGACTTTGCTGAGGTAATATCTATGCTGGCCAAGTTAGCACCTCTTCATTTCTTCTTTGCTTTATAAGACCCTTGCACGATCATTGCACGATATTTCATTTCGTTGCTAAAAACAGACTTGGGAGCTGTACTGCAGGATCCAAAAGGGCCAGGCTTGCTATTGTCAGTACTTCTCTGGAAATATTTGTTATAATTACTCTAGAATACTCCAAACATTGCTATATTATTTATTGTTATATGGATTTCATGCAATATATTTATTACTCTAGTGGGGGGGAGGGGAGTTTTATAAGTGCAAAAAGATAATGTTTTATATTCCAAAATGTGGTATGGCTTTTTTTTAATGGGATCCTTCATGACATCCTATTGTGTATATGTCAATGTTGTTTTCAGACTGACACTTTATTTTAACATTAGAGTTCATTATGTATTAAACCTTCATGTGCAGAAAGGAGATCAAATAAATCCCTGATTCTCCATTTCATATTTTTGTCATGTGCTTACTTTCTGTGTTAAAGTTATGCGCTCTTTGAATTTAGGAGCTCTCTATCCAACAAAAACCAATTTTAACAAGTTATCTGTAGAATTGCTCTGTTCTAATAAAAAGTATGGGACACACTCATTCTAGACATTTGCGTTTTTGTGGAGAAAGGTTTCAAAACCTTCCTGCCTGAGAAGTAAATGTCACATTTTGGGTCTTGAAATGGTACCCGAATTACACCTGGGGAATAAAGAAGAAAACCATTAGTATATTGACTTATTGGCATTTATAGAATATCATTAATCATAATCATAATTTCTTTTGACATTTCTGCTTCTGAAATTCTTAGTGAAATCACACAGTGTTCTCAGATATATTAGATAATCTACTGACAGATGTTCAGTTGATATTAAGCTTTTAGAGCAACCTGTTCCTCTGGACTATAGCCTACTTAATCACTGATTAATGGAAATTGCCATTTTGCATGTGAAGTTGGAAGCTGACATTCTTGGCACTATTGAAATATGTAAGTGCCTTGCTCAGATAAAACATGACAGATAACACCTTAGATACCGGCTTTTTGTTCTGCTATCCGGCAGAGCAAGAAAAAGTTCTGGGCTCCCAGCACTTACAATTACTAGTTTAATTGGAACTAGAAATGAATTGGCGCATACTGTATGCTCAGTTCTAATGACACCTACATGAGTCACTCTGTGTGCAGCAGCACTCTGATGTCCTTGTCCAAAAATGTAATCTATTTTGGAATAATGAACTAACGGCTGTTTAAGGAAATCATTTAAAAAAACCAAATACACATGACTTAAGAATGTAAACACCACTGCCAGTACACACACACACACTTCCCATAACCTCCCAAATATCCCTCCAGCACCCCTGAAATACCCTCTCCCAGTATACGTGCCCTTTCAGCACCGCCCCCAAATACCCCCTCACGGTACACTCACACACGCCTCCAGCACCCCCCCAAATACCCACTCCAGCACCCACCAACTCTACCCCCCCTCCAGCTCCCACTCTCCCTCCTCCAGCAGTGTTCTATTTTTGGGAACCTGAAATGTGGTAACCCTACCTTCCAATTAATTCTTTCCTAGAGCTTTGAAAAAGTAGCTTTTGAAGCTGACAGCTGCATCCTGCAACATATCAATTGCTTTATGTAGCAACTTTAATGAAAATTCAGATGAGTGTAAGGTCAGTCACTCTACAATGTGTTCTAATTAGATTTCCACTTTTCTATAAAAAGCAGTTCACATCTGGCCCAAAGACAGAAGCCCATTGTGCCAGACTTGTAATAGAATAGGTGTTATTTTGCGCCTTCCATCTATGAGGGATAATGGCATGGGAAATTCATTCTCTTCTGTTCCTTAGTAATTTTCCCATCTGTTATTGTAGTTGTTTGTGCAATTGGAAACAAAAGCTAATCACAACCCTCTACTTTAAAAGTGCTTCTTTGTTAGCTCCCACGTCAATGTTAACTTGTAAACAATGGAATGTCGCATACAGAGCAGAAGAGTAGATCTCTTGCAATGCAAATGTAGATTATGGCTTAGCTTTGTATACTAAACCAGGTTATTAGCATCACAAGCTAGTTGCTAGGAAGCTTCAGCACTTTTTTATGGTTGTGAAGTATTTCTTTTATTCCATTTGAATCCTCTAGTCACTTGGAGAGCCTTAACCACCCTTGAACAAGTGCAAGCTGTACATATATTCATGCAACCTTATAGTCCCTAACTTGGCTCACTGAACTTATTGGCATTCCATCAGGGATGAAACTGACCCATTATGCTTAGGGTGGCAGTGTACTCATTGTAGTAGCTTTGAGCCTAATTCTGCCCTTAGATATATGCATGTGTAATTCCCATCAAAGGGTATCTCTGAATGCAAAGCTGTGCCCTTAAAATTCACAGTCACTGCTGAAATGGGGATACATATGGGTCTGGGATAAATTCTGTCCCAAATGTCACTGCAGGTCTTCCATTGTGGAGTAATATCACATGACTTTGCATACATCAGCAGCTGCTGCAGGGTAATATAGAAATGTCCACATCTATACTTCTCAATAGCGCTGATTAGAAAACAGAATTTCCATTCTATGGGACCCATTCAAATATGGTTTTATTCTGAATCTGAATGAAAGTCAAAAATTGTAAATTTCTCATGGAACAGAAATTTTGAAAATATGTTGATTTGGAAACATTACAATGTTTCATTTTTAAAACATTGAAATATTTCATTTGGATAATGTGAAAACATTATAACATAATATAAATAATAATATAGAAGTCAAAATTAAATGAAAAGTTTTTACCATATTGAACCAGAATGAGAGAGTCAAATGATTCATTTAGACTTTTTCCTGTAAAAATCTATCAAAATAGACACATTCCCATTAAACATTTCAATTTTGACAAATGTCGGAAACTATTCTGTCAATAAAAAATTTCAACCACCTTCATTTCTCAAAGTGGATTTCCATTTCTGAAACCCTTCTGGATTGTTACCTTAACCCTTTTAGGCTGAAAGCAAGAGGAAAAGGGGAGTTTCAGGAAGAAGCGGAAATACTCCACACCCAGGTCACACTAAAACAGTTCCATGCTTATTTTGGGGAAGAGCATGCTACAGCTAAATTAGGAAGGTGTAACCTGGACTGAGTAACTACTGGGGAAATGTATTAGTGAAGCCTTGCAGAGTGAACCATGTGGACTTGTGTGTATACTAATTTAAAGATCCTAGATGCATATTAGATGTGACTATTTTTATTGTTTTAAAGGCAGATGAACTCTGGTAGACCATATTCATATGAAAAACATTCGTGGGGAGGGGTGTTAGCCAAAAACCATGTGCTCTGCAATGTCCAACCCTTTCCTAAACCATTCCGAGGAATAGTAAGTTTAGTTTACTTCTCTAAAGAGACAAACTGCACAGCTAATCACTTTAACTGTAGTTAACTGTCACTTCAGTTCAAACAAAGCACTGGGTTGATTTAAATTAAAAGTAAAACAAGTTCATTAACAAAAGGAAATGTGAATTTAAGGGAGATTTTAAGGATAGAGTTAGAAATGGTTACAAGCAAATAAAAGTGAAAAGTGCTTTTTAGAGACTTAACAAAACTACAGTCTTGGTTCAAGGTACCTGTCAGCAAGATGGCTGGCCATTCCCTTGGTCAGGATCTCCCACAAAGTCCAAAGTGCTGGTTCCTTTGTCTTCTTAGGTGGAAGCTCACTAGGATTCTTTGCCCCTCTCTTTTTATAGTCCAGTGAACCTTTGACATGGATTCTTCTGAAGGTTACATCGTCGTCCCCCCTCACCCAAGTAAAGTTTATTCAGGCAGTGAGGAAGGTGACATGGGGTCTGGTGGTGAAGGAGGTTCCATGCTGGTTTATTTCTCTGCTGGTGTTTGCTAAAATGCAAATTGATCTGTTTCTGCAATCTCCTCCCCAAGCTGTGTTGCTGAGTTTTTATCTGCACCCCTTGTTAGCTTGATGGTTTTGTTTGCTTTTTATGTAAATACATTCCCATTTTCTCTTCATGTATTTTGGAAGTACATTCAAGGTGGCATAACCACATTTCTTTGTCTAGGGTGGAGTAACTTCAGCCCTATTTTAAGAACGTAATTCAAAATATGTTTGTAATTTTGTATTTATCCTCCTGTACATACATCATTAAATAATAATGATCAATATGTTATTAGCTTTCTATCGATACCTTACATCAGTAGTTCCCAATGTGGGGCCTGCAGACCTCTGGGGATCTATCATGGGTTATGCAGGGGTCTGTCCCTTAAGCCAAGGCCAGAACGCACTGGGACAGCATGCCAGCATTTTTGTCACATGGAGGATGCCATTTTGTTCTCAAAATGTTGTCCTCTGCACAGCGTGACCTCTCACAAACTGTGTGTGTGAGGTGATGCTGGCGGGGGCATTCTGGTAGTGCTGGAAATGAAAGGGATCTAGGACACTTAGTAAGATGCCAAAGGGGTCGATGGGGAAGAAAGTTTGGGAACCACTGTGTTACATGACACCTTTTTGATGCAGATTATCACACTAGTGAGTTGGCGTACACTGAACTAGTTAGTCCAATTGAGTCTTATTATCAGATACCAGTGAGTCCCTTGCCCTCTTGCATAGGGATGCTCCTCCCACTTACAAAACTGCTGGAGGGTTAGCCAGTGGCTGACCCAGAGGCAGCAGGTCAGAGCCCTCTTTCCTGGACAGAGCGTCTGCCCCCATATTTTCTTTCCCCTTTATACGTATGTATAGTCTCCATATCATATTCCCAGTGACGCGAGTAAGGAAACTTTGCTGGTCTTATTTTACACTTACAGTCTTTTATAGTCAGGCCTGCTTCTTTGAGCTTTGACAACACAATCCCCAAGTGATTTTTGGGAGCAGACAAGAGTTGTCATCTTGGA
The DNA here is from genome assembly GCF_002925995.2 of Terrapene triunguis. Taxonomy (NCBI): domain Eukaryota; kingdom Metazoa; phylum Chordata; order Testudines; family Emydidae; genus Terrapene; species Terrapene triunguis. The sequence continues at coordinate 6,192,721 of NW_020664447.1, forward strand.
ATTCAGGAGTTTGTGAGCCTTTCCCAGTAGCATGCCATTGAGGAGGTTTGAGTAAGAAGATGGCCATGTTCATGTGAAGTAAGCATTTGTTTTATATGTAGGTAACAGAGAAATCTGTGCTCATTGAGTTCAATGGGAGTTAGGCATCTAACTTCCTTAAACTCATTGCAAATCTGAGTCTTAATCTTTATAGACCTATTCATCTCCTCTTTATTCACGCCCTGTGCCGGACACATTGTGCCATTCTGTAATCTCGGTTTTATGTTCAATTAGTTTGTACAGTAGCAGCTATTTCAACAACAGAACATAATATTTGCCTATAACAAGTTCAGAGTATGAAATTCTGCAGAAAAGTTCTAAATGCTTTGAATTCCTTGGGGTGTATTCTCCTTTCAATATGTGCACGTACTTCCCATTAGTGATCATGGAAATGCTGGGTATGCATTTTGCACACCCCGTTCTTCTATCATTAAACAGCTATCGTATTTTCTTATTTTGCATATTCTGTCTTTTTAATTTATACTTTTTAAAAATGAGCACAGTCTCAAGGATTAATGGGGTCTGCAGAATGTGTCAGCTTCATACATTTGCCTTTGAGGCAGCCTGGCTCTGAACCTTTAAGACAGTGTTTCTCAACCAGTGAGTCATGAATCCTGGGAGGGTCATGAAAGGCATTCAGTGAGGCCGCAAGGCACTGGAAATGTTATGACTATCTAAAGCAAATTGCCTGCATACTCTTTACCTGTTGGAATAATTATTATTTATGCAGGATATTACCACAACACTAATTTGACCATAAATTCCGGTATTAAATCTAAAGGCTGAATGGTATTTGTATAGTTCCTCTAAACAGGCCTAACAAGTTTAAATAATAAGCAATTTACTATATCCAAACAGTAACAAAACATTTATAAGCATTTAATCAGGTTACTTATAAATGGGCTTAACTCAGGGGTGTTTAGTCCCATATTGGTTGGCTCCAACTTGGTCAGGCAGGTATTAGCAATGAACCCTTTAAGAGTTTACTTTTTTATACCCTTTAACAAACATGTGAAGTCATTGCCAATTATAAGAACTTAGCTAGGCCAGATGAAGCAATTTTTTATAATACATAAAACAAACTTATATAGCCAACTACATATTGTCCCTGGTACCCAATTAAGTGGTTTATTTCTATTACTTCAGCCCAAACCTTAAGTACGATAACACTGGTATTTTGAAGGTCACTACAAGTTTCACACAATTCTTCTTTCTCATGATCTCATTCTTTTTGATCACTTACTTTGGGCCAATTGCTAATATCCCAACTCAATTTTAAAGCAAAGTTCACCCAAATCTAAGGTGGGCCTGTATTCCTACATTACCTTTCAAGGTCAAGTATTCTCAGCCAAGCTCTTGAAACACACACAAATTTATTAGATAGGGTTTGGGTGACCAGATAGAAATTGTGACAGTCGGACAGGGCGTGGGGGGTAATAGGTGCCCATATAAGAAAAAAGCCCCGAATATCGGGACTGTCCCTATAAAATTGGGACATCTGGTCACCCTATATAGGGTTATCATTGGTATGTTTTCATCTTACTTTTTCCGTAAATCAAAGGGAATCATGAAAAATTTTGACTTTGAGGGATCATCAACCTGAAAAGATTAAGAAACACTGACCGAAGTTATCAATTACTTCTTTTTCTTGTTCTCAGGTTTGACCTTTAAGCAGAAGGAAAACAAGCAGCTAGTCTGTGCTTTTGGCAGTCCCATGGAAGTGCTACAGTGCACATGCTGGAGAGACAATTCATTGATTAATTTTTCCACCTTCCCCCACCCTTCCAAACAAAATTTCTGATTATCTTGTATGTTTGAATGTGATGCTCATTAAAGGAAAGAGCTAATCTACTAATACTGCCCCCATTAACTAATATGTGGGTTCCTCACAAACAATGGATGAATAATGAATTTATCCTCAGAGCGATGTTTGAGAGATGTGTAAGAGAAAAGAAACAATGTATATATGGGGAATTGAAGCACAGAGAGCCTAAGTATCTTGCCCAAGGCAATCCAAGTAATATGTGGCAGAGACACCAACTAATATCTGATCTTGTGCTTTATCTGTTCGGACCTTGATCCATAAGCATTCAAGATCATTTTCTTTATTTTATTCTGGGAAGCAGTCACTCAGAAAAGGACTTGGAGGCCATGCTGGATAATAAACTGAACATGAACTTTGAGTGCAATGCTATGGCCAAAAAGGCTAATGTGATCCTCAGATGTATAAATCGGGTAATATTGATTGAGAGTAGGGTGGTTGTAATTCCTCTGTGTTTGGCACTGGTGTGACCACTGCTGGATTATTGTGTCCAGTTTTCGTGTCCACAATTCAAGAAGAACGTTGATCAGTTGGAGAGAGTTCAGAGAAGAGACATGAGAATAATTAAAGGATTATAATGATAAAATAAATAGATTGAGCTCATGGAGTGCAACAAAGAGAAAGTTAAGGGTATCTACATGGGGAATAAATATTTGATAATGGGCTCTTCAGTCTAGCAGACAAAGGTATAACAAGATCCAATGGCTGGAAGCTGACAAATTCAGACTATAAATAAGCAGTACATTTTTTAACAGAGAAGGTAATTAACTACTGGAACAGTTTACCAAGGATTGTGGTAGATTCTCCATTACTGGGAATTTTAAAATCAAGATTGGATGTTTTCCTAAAAAAGATGTTCTGGTTCAAACAGGAATTAAAGTTCTATGGCCTAGATTATGGTAGAGGTCAGACTAGATGATCACGATGGTCTCTTCTGGCCTTAGCATCTATGAAATGTAGCTTTGCCAGTGCACCTCATCCCAACTTGAAATACCCAGGCCTTTCCAGATGTGTGGGTTTTTTTGACAAGAGACTCGCTATCATATGAGACTCGCTATAATATGGCCCTATGGCTTTGGGAGTGAACTGAGAATACCACCTTTGTCTTCTCTCATGACCTATCACAATTTAAAAGCATGTTTATAGAGACAAATAGCTAATGTATTCACCGACTGTTCCACATAGTCCCCCATCTGGTAGTTGTCTGATCATAATACAGCTGGGCTCAACTATTTACACTTGTTGGAAAAAGGGCCAAGCATTTGACAAATGTAATGGAAAATGGGGTACACTTTATATATTTCATATGGCTTACACATTAGGTTCTATAAAATATTTACATTCCGGCTACATGGAAATAGTATTGATTGATGTTCAGTAACCCATTCCCACAATTAATGATAACTGAATTGCTAATTATAGGACTGACATTTGCAGTGAGATGCTGCAGTGTTGTCATGAAGTGTATTTTATCCAGTTTCCTCAGCCTGTGGTTTGATGCTGTGTAGTTAAAGATAGACTAAGGATTCAATCTCATCTCGTAAAAATCTCAGCTAGCCTGTAATGATTGAAAAGCCTTAGGACAAAAGAATTGGACACCACTCCCCAAGCATTAAATCTCTCCTGGCATTTCCCCTCATCAATGAAAATAAATTGTGCTACACAACTGTCTATTGTTACTTGTTTTATTTGTCATGCCAGGTTTCTCAGCCTCTCTGGTTTCTTTTCCTTGGGTAGTGTAGGAAGATTGCAATAAATATTATTGCTGTTACTAAGGCTGGATATTCAGGAATCTGGCTTGGAAAAAGGATGGATTCAAATATTACATTTTATAAAGTTAATCCTGGTATCCAGTAGCAATGAAATATTGTTTTTTAAAAACAGTGTCTGGAGTGTATCTTAGCCCTCATACCAAAATGTGGGCCAGATTGTCAGGTGGTATATATTGGCAGTGGATCCAAGAGGCTACACTGATTTACACCAGCTGAGGATCTGGTCCATTATCTGCTGTTTGGGGTAACCCAGTCAGTTGACCTAGCCACATATACTAAGGACAGCATGAATATTCAGCACCCAGATTCAGTTTAGCTACTAAAAAAGGAGATTATGCAATTCTCAGGATGAGCAAACCTTGTGAGAACTTTAAATTAGACACCAGGCTCTGAAATGTACAGATTAGCCACGCAAGTAGAGAAGGAGAAAGTAAAAGCAGAAGAACATCGTCTCCTCCACCGTGCAGTAGGCAGGGGTATAACAGCACAGTAAAACTGAAATGGAACCAGGAGCTGCAGGATGGAGAAAGGCAACTGTGGGATGTTCCCATCATTACATAGCTGCCAATATAACGTCCTTGTTCAATGCAGGCCTAATCTGAATAGGGTTGCCAGGCATCTGGTTTCGAAAAGGGACCCTGGCAACTCTGGTCAGAACTGCTGACTGGGCCATGAAAAGTCCGGTCGGTGGCACAACAGGGCTCAGGCAGGCTCTCTGCAGCTCCCAGAAGTGGCCACCATGTCCTGCTCCTAGGCACGGGGTGACCAGGGAGGCTCCGTGCACTTCCCCCTCCCCGCAGCTCCCCTTGGCCAGGAACTGCAGCCAATGGGAGTTGTGGGGGCAGCACCTGCAGGTGTGGGTAGCGCGCACTGCACAAAGGAGCCTGCCTTAGCCCCACTGCACTGCTGACTGGGAACCGCCTGAGGTAAGTGCAGCCCGGCTGGAGCCTGCTCCCTGAACCCCCTCCTACACCCCAACCCCCTTCCCCAGGTCGCAACCCCCTCCTACACAGAAACTTCCTCCTGGAGCCTGTGCCCCCTCCCGCACCCCAATCTCCAGCCCTGAGCCACCTCCTGCACCCACACCCCTCATCCCCGGCCCTACCCCAGAGCCTTCACCCCCATATGGAGCCCGGAGCCTCCTCCCACACCCATAACCCCTCATTTCTGGCCCCACCCCAGAGCCCTCACCCCCTCCTGCACCTCAACCCCCTGCCCCAGCCCAGTGAAAGTGATTGAGGGTGGGAGAGAGTGAGTGACGGAGGGAGGAGGGATGGAGTGAGTGGGGGGCGGGGTCTCAGAGAAAGGGTGGGGTAGCGATGTTTGGTTTTGTGTGATTAGAAAGTTGGCAACCCTAAACCTGAGGCCCATTTAAGTCAATAGAAGTCGTTTCAGTGCCTTTAGCAGGCTTTACTTCCTGCTTTGTATGGGACAGCTACTTCATGGCTAAAAGGGAAGTACTGCCTGGCACAATGGGTGTCAGAGCCAGGAATCAGCCACTCTCTGTGACATGACTTGCTCCTCCCCAATGAGCGGATATAACAAACTTACCATAGTGATGCATGAGCTGCTGCTGTTCCAGGTGGCAGTAACTTGTGGCCTACACAGCCCATCCAAGAGATCAGCAGTAGCACAAAGAAGGGCCCTGAAAAAAATAGCGGCATGATATGGGAAACATCCATGCTTCAGAGCACAGAGAAGGTCAAGATGTACATGGATGTCCTGAGAGCTGCAGAAAAAGGCTCTGGTTTCCCTGCAAATCTTCAGGCACAGCACAACTGGAAGGGCAGGCCTGGCTCTCTGCTGACTGGATCTGCATTGCTCAAATCCCCTCAACACATCCAGCCCACCTCCAAGAAGAAAGCAGGAGGCATATTCCTTCCGCCATTAGTGCTGCAGAGCTGGGACTGCAAAACCAGTCCTGACTCCATTCTGCCTGTCTTGTCAGAGCTGTTTGGTCTCAGTGGGAATTGCCAATGGGTAGAACCCAACAGAATCAAATTTGTATTATGTTTTCCATTTGCACCCCTGTGGCCTGCTATGTTGTGCTCATCTTCTTTTTTTCTTCTTTCATGAGGAGCACAGAGCACTTTACACAATACTTCTTCATGTCTCATAGCTAGCTGTGCTGTAACACCCAGTTTAGAGTCATACGAACAGTCACACTACCTCAGCCCAAAGGTCCATCTAACACAGTATCCTGTCTTCCAACAGTAGCTGTGACGATCTTCAGGTTCATTAAATAACAAGCCAGTGAATGAGAAAGGAATAAAACAAATTGGAGAGCAACTCTGGTGAACTGCTGCATACAGCCATGTGATATTCCCTCCCTCCCACCCGCCTCCAGGGCACATCTCCAAATTGCTATGTTCATAATACTGTCCCTTATGGAGGAACATTTCTAAATTATAATCTTCTACGAATGTGTGCTGGATGCTTCAGAGGGAATGAACATGTAACCCATGGCTGCTTGGTGTGGCACTCTGTCCCCCTCTAGTGACGGCTAGACCAGCTAGAGATTGATGAGTCTGCTACAGCCTTGGCTAAAAGAGATGTGTCTTTTAGCTCAAGCAGTGGAGGCTTGTGCATTAAGCTCCAGAGCGTCCAGGTTTGAACCTGGCCCACAATGACCAGGGTCTGTCAGCGCTACAAACAGAACAGGGAAATTTCGAGTGATCCATCCCCTGTTGTCCAGTCCCAGCTTCTGGCAGTTGGAAGTTTAGGAACACCCAGAGCATGGGGTTGCTGACCATCTTGGCCAATAGCCTTGATGGACCTATCCTCCATGAACTTAACTAATTCTTTTTTGAACCCAGTTTATACTTTGGGGCTTCACAACATCCATGGCAACGAGTTCCCCAGGCGGACTGTGCGTTGTGTGAAGAACTTCCTTATGTTTGTTTTAAACCTGCTGCCTATTAAATTATTTTGAGAAGTTTGACCCTTTTCGGCAGTCAAACTTTTTCATCTCTAATGCAAAACAGAAAGTTTCCTTCTCACTTTCATTGAGCTGTGATATCAGACCTGCTGATGGAAAGACAACACTCTTGTACCTGCCAGCAGAAATGCATTCAAAAGGTCACCGCTATATACATTTTTCATGGGAAAATATAAAAATTGTGTGTTCATCTTCCCCCGCTCACACACACCGTTTTTCTAATGTTGTACTTGAAATCTAAAGATTTTGAGCATAGTGAGGCACGTACCACAAAGCAAGAGGAAAGTAATAGACTAATTTAGTTGGTACACAAAGAAGAAGGATTTTACATGAATTTCAGATGAATCCTCTAAATGACTGCATTCTAGCGAATATACAGCTGCCTTCTCATAACCATGGTAGTGTTTATTTTAGAGTGGGTAATAACTTACTGGAAAACCAGCATGTTCTTATCTTTTTGTACCTTTGGGGACAAATTCTATCTTAGTATAAGCATGCTCACATTGCTCTGTTTGCTTCAGGGGTGTGCTCACATATGTGAGGGCCAAATTTGACCCATGGAGTAAATCTGAAATGTACATGAAGTAAACACAGTACAATAATAACAGAATTTTGTAAGGGAGGGCACAATAGAGTGAATTTTCCTTTGGTATGTTTGAACTCTTCATAGTAGTTTTTGTTTTTTTTTCCGATTTGTATCATGCACCTATCCACTTCTCCAGGCATATTTCCAATCAAATGTATTTTCAGCTTCGTTCACATACTGTCATTTTGTCTTAGGTAACAAATACCAGAAGTTTAAGGATTTCCAATGAGACATTCATGCTATTTTGGGCCATCGTTAAGGCCAGAGACTCTGTACATCCATAAAATGTACAGTCCCCATCTTCCCTTATTGAGCATCCATGGGAAATGTTGTCTGTGTATTATTTACTCCTCATTTATTCTCTCACAGTGACATGTATGTTGTGATAACATGTTTTCACCATATAGGCATCCGAGTTCCTCATCTGTTTGCCAAATCCCATCCAAAATGGAGTAATATTGTATACAGGAAACACATGGTTCAGCAAGGACACAAATGGAAATGGAAATGTTTGACTGCTCATTAATGATTTCATTGTTCCACTACAGGGAATGTTGTTAACTCCAAACCCTTTCAAAATAGAAAAGTCTCTTCAAATATTTATAACACTAGAAACTTCATAATAATATCAGTTAACTGACATCAGTTATCATTTACTGATCTTCTTCAGAGGATGTATGGCAAGCAGGTTAAGTGCCTTCAGCTTTGCATTGGGCATTTAATCCCTTCCTCTGGGAGTACTTAGTTTACTCGCTTTGACAGTTTAAAAGTGAAAAATCTATTAGGACTGGCAAAGGAGTGGTCTCCTTTAGGGCACCCCCTTGTGGCTTTAGGGCAGCCCTACAAGTGGCGCCTTGCCTCAGTTTTCCCTCTTGGTTCCTCAGTAGGAACTTTTTCAAGTCCGTTAACAACTGCCCTCCTTAGGGTCTGGTTTATTAACTTAAAGTTCAAAAATAAATGCCAAATTCTTCAGCCCCTAAACTCCTCTACTGTCTCAGGGTTTTCTCTGCTTTAGCAGGCCACTCCCAATCCTTTCTAGCTGGGGCAACTCCTCTGGTTTTAGGGTCTTCCCTGCAGGAGCCTTTCTCACTTTTTATAGTTTCCTGAGCTTTCCCCCACACACTGCAGCTTTCTGCTGCCCTTTATAAGGGAACAGCTGATCTCTCTTTGGTGTGCCTTTTCAATAATCGGCAGCAACTGGGCCCAGGCATCTGGCCTACAAAGGGGCAAGCCACCCAGTTAGAGGGACATATACCAGTACCAGAAAACAATGTCTTGCCTTCCCTAGGAGCTACATTCTGCCAGATGTGCACTATGTTTCAATTTTGCATTATATTTATTACCAGCAGAAGAAATGGAAGAATTGTGGTGTTCTGTGAATTGCCTGGATTCAAAAATACTTACACAGCATATACAGCGAGTGACATGTACACCCAGAAACACACAAATAGGGAGGGGGGGTAATCTGTTAATTAATTCAGAAACTCAGGATGCAAATACCTGGGTGCAGTATTTTCGGGGGCATTCTGTGCTTATGGCTGATCTTAACTTTGGGCCCAGGCTTGCTCCAAATGAAATCCAGTGGAGTAGGATTGCTGACCTTTAAGATCACAAGTAGGAGGATAACATACTTACGTTTGCTGACTAGAGCCATGGATATTTTTAACCTGATAAACTGATGTGAACTAGCTAAAGCGCAGAGAGGCTCTGCTTTGCTGTGCCTTAATGTTGCTGAATTCACAAAAGCAGTCCAGGCCTGTCAAGGAAATCATCACATTTCTTGTTCATTCTTTTGCAAGAGCAGCATGTCGTTCTTCTAACCCCTGTAGGGTGATAAATATTTTATGGCAGATTAGCTAACATGGCATATCTAATAACTTACTGGAAAACTAGGTCTGTGGCTGGCAATATTTATGCTAAGCACAGGATGGGCTCATGATAATGAAGGCACCCAGTGGTGATGTCCTACTATAAGGAATATTGCTATAAGCTAGTAGGGACTGGCAGGTAGGGGGTGGCTGCTCCTCTGGTAATAGAGCTGATTGCTCAGCCTGAAGACAAGGCATCCCTTCCTCCACTAGTGTGAAGTGTGAGTCTTTACAGCAAGGAAAGGGAGGTATTGTTCTGAGAGTCAGACTAAGGTTCTGCTCTTAGGGCCAGGGACTTTCTCTTTTGAAGTCTGATTCACAGGCAGTTTATTATGGCAACAAAGGGAAAAGGAGAATAGCAGTAATCCAAAAGCCTTTACACAGTAAAATATTGGCTATTTGCAAAGAGTAAATGTGCATGTAATAGAGATTTTCAGTGTTGTTTTTCCAAAACATGTATTCATTGAGCTGCACATTTGCATATATTAGTGTACAAAAAACCCTAAGCTTCTAGCCTGATAGGCCTGATTTTCATAAGAGCCAAGCACTCACTATTCTAATTTAAATCAATGGGTGTAATGGACTACTAAACTGTATTACATTGTTCTGCTAGGAGGTGGCACTGTGTGTACAATACCTTATTTAAAGCTAATCTTAGCCATAAAGGATCATATGATGAATATATCTGCTGTGCATAAGCAAGATCTTTGAGCAGTCCATATCTGGTATGGGAATATGACATGGTGTCAGAAGTAAACTAGGAACAGAAAGAAAAGGAACAAAGGTTGCAGGATGTCATCAGCATGGCACTCTTCAATGTCCCAGATAACTCCAGTTTTAATAAACCTTCAGAATGGACAATCTGGAAACAATATTTTCAAGATTTTGCATTGCTATCCAGCTGCACAAAAAATTGAGATATTACAGGTATTGTTTTAATTTATGCTGTAGGGAAGCAGGTAAAATATATCTTTAAATCCTTGACTTTACTGAAGACAGTCACAAAAATGACTCTGAAAGGGTTCTCCGTATGTTTGATGCATACCTTATACCTCAGAGAAATATGGTTTATGAAAGAGCATGTTTCCACCAGAGAATTCAAGAACCAGGGGAAAATGTTGAATGTTTTATAAAAACATAACATACATTGGCTGACAACTGTGATTTTGGGACAGCAAAACTTGAAAATATCAGAGACTGGCTGGTTATTGGTTTGATAGATAACAAAATTTCACAGCAGCTACAACTGAAGAGAGATTTAACCCTAGCCACAGCTGTACAGAGAGCAAAGCAATCTAAGCTGATGAGACAGCAAAACCTAGAGCAATTTGACAAAGTTGAAAAAACTGAAACTGTAAACAGATACTTGAGTATTAAAAGTCATTATCATAAAACCCTGTAGGGAAGGAGAGAGAACTCCCAGGCTAAAAGGGACAAATTCCAGCCTACATGCACAAGGTGTGGAAAAAATTATATCGCAAGAGATGGTGTGTGTCCAGCCAGAGGCACATGGTGTAATAAATGTGTGAAACATGGACATGCATCAAAGCAGTCAGGGAGGTGAGTCAAATTAGAGACAACCAAGAACCATTGTCTCTGGGATGTATCACTTGTGATGACATTGAGCCTGCCTGGAGAGAGAAACTGAATATTCCTGGCAAGACTATTGACTTTAATATTTATTCAGAAGCAGATGTCACAGTCATCTCAGAAGGGACTTACAATCACCTTCAAACCCTCCCAGAGCTGAAGTCATCTGACACAGCTCTGACTAGGCCTGGATGTATTCTAAACTGCATGGACCAGTTCATCACAGAGAGAACTTATAAAGACAAAAGCTTATGCATTCAGAATGTATGTGATCAAAGGACTACAGACCAATAGCCTTCTCAGCCACTGTGGCAGCCATGATGGGCCCAGTGAGAAAGATGGAAGAACTCAATGGAATATTTGTTGATATTAGATTTTTGAAAGGACATTCAGTACAACTAACCTTAAGAGACAATGGTGAACCATATAACTTACATATACCTTGCAGGATTCCTATCCCATTACTCCATAAAGTGGAAACTGAGTTAAAGAAAATGGAGTGGGTTGGCATAATTGAGAAAAGCTCTGAGCTAATAGCATGATGTGCCCAGGGGTACTGGTTATAAAGGTTCTTAAAAGATTTAATGAAGCAGTTCTGAGAAAAAATATATCCTCTCAACACTGAATGACTTCCTCCCCAAAGTGAAAGGATTTATGGTATTCTCTAAGCTGGATGCCTCAAGTGGATTCTGGAAAATTCCTTTAGCCAAAGAAAGTGCCAACCTGACAACATCTATCATATCCTTTGGGAGATTTTGCTTTTGAAGATTACCTTTGGGGATTACCAGTGCACCTGCAATTTTCTGAAGAAAAAATGGCTGAACTGTTAATGAACACAAATAGAGTTGTAGCTTTCATGGAAGATATTCTGATATATGGATCATCAATGGAAGAACACAACAAAACCCTCAACAAAGTCCTAAACCTAATCAGCCAATCTGGACTGAAGCTAAACAAGGAAAAATGCATTTTCCACATATCCCAAATCAAGTTTTTGGAACAGACAATAAACAAAGATGGAATCAGCCTAGCCCTGGGACAGAAAAAGCAATTAGAGAATTGAATGCACCAATTAATGTACCAGAACTGAGACATATACTGGGAATGGCAAATTATCTTTGTCAGTACCTAAAAGACTTTTCTGCAGTGACAAAGCCACTGAATGAACTGTTAAAGTCTAACACATCTTGGCTATGGGGGCCAAATAAAGACATTCTCTTCACAAAGGTAAATGAAATGCTCCAGTTCTCAAGTACTGTGATGTGAATAAACACACAATGGTCAATGCAGATGCAAGCAGTCATGTAATTCAGGTCATGTAATTGGAAAACCAGTACAATTCAGAGACACTTAGCAGACTGATACATACTGAACTTCAAATATTGCATGATAGTGTAATATTGTAAATGGTAGGAAAATAGAACTTAAAGGGGGAGATGTAATGGAATGCTAAACTGTATTATACTGTTCTGCCACTAGGGGGCACTGTGTGTACGAGACCTTATTTAAAGCTGACCTTAGTTATCTTATGATGACCACATCTGATGTGTATAAGCAAGCTTTGTGACTAGTCCATGTTTGGTATAGGAACAGGACAATGGGAGTGGACTGGATGAAAGTGAATTTGGGCTTTATATCTGGAAGGTGGGGTCTCTGATATAAAACAGAATGGCGAATAGGGAGGAACAATAATTTTTTCCACTCTACCTAAAGAGTTTGAATGGGAGAGGTTGGTTTTCCCACCTCATAGTCGATTTGTGAGGGAAAGAGGGATGACATTAGTACTGCACTGTAGATTTATTTAAACAATAAAATACCAATTGAAATTTATTAACTATTTTAGATGTTTTTCTACATTTTCAAATATATTGATTTCAATTATAACACAGAATACAAAGTGTATAGTGCTTACTTTATATTACTATTTTTGATTACAAATATTTGCACTGTAAAAATGACAAAAGAAACAGTATTTTTCAATTCACCTAATACAAGTACTGTAGTGCAATCTCTTTAACGTGAAAGTGCAACTTACAACTGTAGATTTTTTTGGTACATAACTGCACTCAAAAACAAAACAATGTAAAACTTTAGAGCTTACAAATCCACTCAGTCCTACTTCTTGTTCAGCCAATCGCTAAAACAAACAAATTTGTTTACATTTATGGGAGATAATCCTGCCTGCTTCTTATTTACAATGTCACCTGAAAGTGAGAACAGGTGTTCGCATGGCACTTTTATAGCTGGCATTGCAAGATATGCTAAACATTCATATGCCCCTTCATACTTAGGCCACCATTGCAGGGGACATGCTTCCATGCTGATGATGCTTGTTAAAAAAATAATGCGTTAATTAAATTTTGACTGAACTCTTTGGGGGAGAATTGTATGTCTCCTGCTCTGTTTTACCTTCATTCTGCATATATTTCATGTTGTAGCAGTCTTGGATGATGACCCAGCACATGTTGTTCATTTTAAGAACACTTTCACTGCAGATTTCACAAAATGCAAAGAAGGTACCGATGTGAGATTTCTAAAGATGGCTACAGCACTCGACCCAAGGTTTAAGAATCTGAAGTGCCTTCCAAAATCTGAGAGGGATGAGGTGTGGAGCATGCTTTCAGAAGGCTTAAAAGAGCAACACTCCAATGCGGAAACTACAGAACCCGAACCACCAAAAAAGAAAACCAACCTTCTGCTGGTGGCATCTGACTCAGATGATAAAAATGAACATGTGTCAGTCCGCACTGCTTTGGATCATTACTGAGTAGAACCCGTCATCAGCATAGATGTATGTCCTCTATAATGGTGGTTGAAGCATGAAGGGACATATGAATCTTTAGCGCATCTGGCACATAAATATCTTGCGGCGCCTGCTACAACAGTGCCATCAGAACACCTGTTCTCACTTTCAGGTGACAATGTAAACAAAAAGCAGGCAGCATTATCTCCTGAAAATGCAAACAAACTTGTCTTCTTAGCGATTGGCTGAACAAGAAGTAGGAGTGAGGGGACTTGTAGACTCTAAAGTTTTACATTGTTTTATTTTTGAATGCAGTTATTTTTGTACATAATTCTACTTTTGTAAGTTCAACTTTCATGATAAAGAGATTGCTCTATAGTACTTGTATTAGGTGAATTGAAAAACACTATTTCTTTTGTTTTTTACAGTGCAAATATTTGTAATAAAAATAAATATAAAGTGAGCACTGTACACTTTGTATTCTGTGTTGTAACTGAAATCAATATATTTGAAAATGTAGAAAACATCCAAAAATATTTAAATAAATGGTATTCTCTTATTGTTTAATAGCACGATTAATTATGTGATTAATTATGGTTAATTTTTTAATCGCTTGACAGCCCTAATTAATACCCTAGTGAATAGATTTATTCCTGTATCCATTACTGAAAAGGATTTCATTATATACTGTATGTAGTAGAAGAGTATATAGAGAGAGACCACATGCTAAAAAATGTAACACTAAAAGATGTATTCATTTAGCAGGGAGTTTTGGGGGTGTATTTTTAAAATAGTTCTTACTAGATTTTACCATTTCACCCTTGGATCATTTCATTTGCCTAACATGTTTATTCAGTTTTCATTTAACAGGTTTGCACGGTATAGCTTTGAACTGCACTGACTCAAGCACAGGAAAGATTTTAGCAGTTCTTTTCTTACAGTGTAAGTGGTATTTTTTTTTATGGATATTTCTTTCACTAATATATTATGACACCCTTTTCATGAGCTCTGTTTACATAACAAGACTAATAGTTCAAGTGCTCAAACTACATTGTTTAGTTAGCAGAGGCAACCTCTGCTTTCAGTTACATGGGTACAACTACCACTGATGGGAATAGGAGTTGCATCTGTGTAAATAAGGGTATGTCTACACTACCCGCCAGATCAGCGGGCAGCGATCGATCCAGCAGGGATCGATTCATCATGTCTAGTCTAGACGCAATAAATCGACCCCCGAGCGCTCTCCCATCGAGTCCTGTACTCCAGCGCCGTGAGAGGTGCAGGCAGAGTCGACGGGGGAGCGGCACCAGTCGACTCACCGCGGTGAAGACACCACGGTAAGACTATCTAAGTACGTCGACTTCAGCTACATTATTCATGTAGCTGAAGTTGCGTAACTTAGATTGAGCCTATCCCCCAGGGTAAACCAGGGCTGACAGCAGACTCATGTCTGTAAGCTTTCCTTATGGCCTGATTCAGCAAAACACATAAGCACGTGCTTATGTCTATCTCTATTCAGCAAAGCACTTAAGCATGTGCTTAACTTTGAACACATGCTTAAATCTCATTTAAATCAGTAGAATTTAAGTCTGTGGTCAAGGATTTTTTTGAATCAGAGCTTAGATAGCCATTCAATTCTGAAGTCATTGGGTGACTTTTCTGATTTGTGCTAAAGATTTATAGAACACAGAGCTCCCACAGTAAAATTCAGACTGGCTTTTGAAAAATCAAATTACAATGTCATGTTTATAAATAGAAAACTGAGAAGACTTCAGACTTGTGAAATTAATTATAAGAGTATAGAGCTGTATTTCCACCTTCCCTTACATAAAAGTGTTAGGACCCATATATAGCAAAAGTGCTTTGGGAGTAGAAAGAACCTATTGACTGAATATAAATGCAAACACCTTTGGCACCCTGTATGTACATATAGACTTTCAAAAAGTGGAGCGACAACTTATTCAGAGGAAATTTATTTTATAATTCCCAATTTAGTGATTAGCCAGGTCATTTAGCATTTTTAAAGAATCATGATGCAAATAATATCTAGAGTTGACCGAAAAACAGAATTTTTGTCCTGTGGGGAATTCCAATCTTTCAACGTTTGTTTTCATCTTGAATCTAGACAAAAGTTCAAAATATCAAATATTTTCACAGAATGAAAAGTTCAGAAAAAAATTCAATTTGAAAATGTTAAAAATGTTTAGTTTTGACATTTTTGATTGAAACAAATCATTTGGACATTCCTGAACTGAAATGTTTTGAGCTGGCATTAATTTCTGTGTCAGCCTCTGTGCAGTGCATGGGAGTTGTAGTTCTGGGCCCCTCGTGCCACTATTCGCCCCTGGGACTTTGCTCAGAGCTGGACTATATCATAGACTACATAGGTAGCCCTGGATACACCGTGGTAAATTAGAGCATCCCTTGGTTCATTTCGACCTCTTCAACCATCCAGAATCCAGGCAGCACAAAGGTGGCTTAAAGCTCTAGATTCTCAGGAGGCACCGTGCAGAATCTTCCCCTAAATGTCCTTTCATTATATAGACACTGAACTGTTCTCAACAAACTGAAACAGTAAAAAACAACCAAAAGCTTTTATATTATTCTGGTATTTTACAAAGGGACATGATTTCAAGCTATACATGTAACTGACTTTGGCAAAGAAGAGTTTTAATAGGATTTTCCAGGAGTCTAGTCTGAACTCTGTATAAAAGCCTTATTTATTCCACTAGAAGATTTATAACACCAAACAAACAAATACAGTGGATGATGGTTGAATTTCTTATAACTTGAAATTGTCACACATTGTTCTTAATGTTGCTGAATATATCATAACTATTTTATAAATGAATTGACTTTACAGTGAAAAATTGAAATGGGAAATATTTCTGTCTTGGCTGTATTAGGGGATAAATAAAATGGGAGAGAATTTAAGTGGCTTTCTGATTTGGGATAAATCTATCTTCAACGCCCTCACAGGAGTAGGACAAAACTATGGCACTTCTAAGAGAAGGAGGAGGGTCCTGTGATGAGAGCAGTAGCCTGTAGCCTGGGTTAAGTTGCCTCCTCTGCTTCAGACTTCCTGTATAGCCATTGGCAAGTCACTTTATCTCCCTGTGCCTCTGTTCCTCATCTGTACAATGGAGGCATTACCACATCCAGGGCCATCCTGAAGATTTATGGGGCCCTACACAGTATTATTAAACTGGCGACCCTATGCCCAACAGCAGCCCGGGCTCACAGCCCGGGGGCGGGGGGGCCAAGGCAGCAAAGGATACCAAGCCGCCCGGCCCTCCTCACAGCGACGGAGAGTCACAGTTCCCCACAGAGACCCTCATACCCTCTCCTTCACGCAGAATGCACAGCGCCGGCGCATTCGGCTCTGTGAATATGCCCCCTGCCTAAGGAGACTGCAGCGCGCGCTGGTTGTGCGGGAGCCGACCCACTCTTACCTGCTGTCATGGGTGCTGGGTGAAGCTACCGCTTGGGGAGGCTAGCTCCTCTTCTGCCTGTGGCCCTGCTCATACTCCACCCCTGCTCTGCCCCAGGCCCCACCCCCACTCTGCCCAGGCCCTGCTCTCTCCCCACTGTCTCCCTCCCCTCTCCCTGCTCACCCCCTTCCAACCAAATTCCTGAACCCAAATGAAGCAAATGACATTTGAAAAAAACCACTCTTCTGCACTTCTTTCTAAAGAAAATGGAGCATGTTTTCCACTGCATGCCAGATGGTGAAGACTGGACATGCAGAAGGTCCCTAATTAAAAGCACTAAACTTGGAAATAAAAAAATGTCGGTCTCAGGTTTTTTGATATGCCCTGAAGTTTGTCAGAGATTTATTTGCAAAAACTTTGTAGTAAGGGTGAGTCAGCTGTGTTGCTGAATACAACATTAAATATTATGGAATACATGATGCAGCTCTTCTCTGTTTTACATTTTCTTAATCAGTATTTCTAAGCTGATTTTATATTTTAAATGTACTCTTAAGCCTTCATAAAGTAATCATTCCAGATTACTACATATTTAAGTCACTGAAACAAAGATATTATTTTAAATTAATCAGTCACATAGGTTTGGTGTGTTCATAACAATGTTCATTGCTTTTAGAAAAAGGTAACACTAATTTCCTTTGTGTGATCTCCATAACAATAGACACGTTTATGAAATTTCACCAACTTTAAAAAATATGTTTCCAAAGATTTTAGACATAACAAAAGATTTTATATCTTACTAAGGTACTGATTTTGCTGGAGGGTTCTCTTAAAACTAGTTCATCAAATAGTCAAAAGTAAAGAAAGGGAAACTCATTTGTCCAGCTATCTGGAAGGAAAGGGGTGTTGTCCCTTTAAGGGCTCTCTTCAATGGGAGGGTTGGGGGAGAAAGTGATGGCCAGAAAGGACAGGAAGAAGCAAGTTTTTTGCACTATAGTAATTAAAATTAAAATGTGTATTTTAGATAAGGGTGGTCTTTTGAAGGATTTATTTAAAAAACTATATGTCTGAAGATCCAAGCATTTAAGGCTAAAGATGAATACTCAGATTGTGCATCTAAAAATCTATGCAAGGCTTTTTTTAAAGATGTGATTTTATCATCTTCAGCCGCACACTAATGAAATATTTTTAAAGCAAATTTTAAACTAAGGTCATGTAGACTAACATGTTCTGAGTAAATATGACAGTAATGCACAACTGTTTTTGTCAGTAAGTCAGAAACTGACAGTATATACCTTGGGGTTGGCAAATGCCTGTTAAATGGCTTCATTATCACTTGAATGGCTCTTTAACAGTTTCAATGTTGTGCTAATAGATCTGGCAGGCTGGAGGCTTTTTCACTTTTAAGTTACTAGATCCCCTCTGGAGGAAGACTCACCAGGCTGCAGCAGCCAGCTGTGGGAGCCTGCAGAAAGGGTCAGAACAGGGATAGGGAGAGGCAGGAGGATTGACACCAAGACCCAGGGGTGCCCCAAATTTTTGGGTGCCCTATGCAGCTACGTATGCCTAAGGATGGCCCTGACCACATCCCTGCTTCATAAAGTTGATGATAAATACATTGAGAATTGTGAGGTGCGCAGATATTATGGTAATAGAGGACATATAAGTATCTGTGATAGCTGTATCTTAGAGAGCTTTTGCCTGTGCCCCACCATGTCAGCGGTGATTGATGATGAGACTGGGCTGTGGGGTTCAGGGTGTAGTCATCACAGGGCCCTTTGAGAACTTCATTGCTGCCCCAAATCAGGCTTAGCACAAGTATTGCCACCATTAGGGGACAATAATCAGCTCTAGGGGATTCTAATAACTTCGAGAGTGATAGACAAACTGGGCAACTTTGAACAGTACACCACACTCAGGCCCCAATTCTGGGGTGTGCCTATCAACAGGCACAGCCTGATGGAGAAGGGGATCAAAGGTGGCTCTGTGCCACTTTAGCACCTCTAGGGTTCTGTAGCTGCCTCTTGGGCCCCTGGCTTGATCTAGAGCACTCAGAGATGTTCTAACTTACGCCTGTCTGAAACAGTCTCCAAGGTTCTGTCTTGCAGAATAGCTGAAGCACAGTAGGTCCTGGCCACATACCTTCCCCTCAACCTAAGACATCTCCTTTCAACATCAGGCCCACCTTGCAACTAGGGGCTACCCAAGGGGAATTTGGGGGTGGGAAAATCCAGCTGCTTTCTGGGCCGTGGATACAAAAAGAAAGTATAAAGGGGCCAAATGTGGGGCCCCAGCACAGAGCGAGAACAGGTGCAGTCATACCTCTTTTCTCAGAGGGAGCAAGCCAACAATACACTGAGGTGAGGAGGCATCATGGGCTCTTATATTTTACTGTTCTAGAGAATCCACTGCAGGAATGATCAGTTCTGAAAATCTATAGACAGTTACGCATATTAAAGTGGGATACAGGTGGCTAAATGAGGTTTTCCTCAGTGTCATGTGATGTGCAGCATGTCTATATAATTATCTATATGCACACAGACAGCTGGCTTGCAGAATTTCCAGTTAATATATATTGCTGAAAAAATTGCAGTTTGCTGCCTCCTATCTTTCCCTGCCACACCAGTTTTTGTAACCTGGTGATAGGCCAGGATTCAGAATACATTTGCTGCAAATTGCCAGTGCTTTATCTGGCAAAGATAATAGTAACATTCCCCAGAGGTAATCACAGAATTCTCTTGCCAACACCTGGGTGCCAGCAGTCCACACTGCTGAGAGCTGCTGCATTCTGCATCCAAAGGTACAGTCTGAAAATCTTGCCCCTTGTTCCAGAAACAAAGGAATCATTTCTTCATGGAAGGCCCAATTTCTTAAATTCCCTGATTTAAATATATCCATTGATTTATCCCTGCCATAGCAAGCTGGACCACTTAGTCTGTGTATATCCTGCTTGCAAAGTGGCTATAATTGCATGAAAGTTGTAGGCAATTTATTAGTAATTCCATTGTAATTACACAGATGAAACACACACAAATATTATTTGGTTACATTTTTAGAATTATAGTCATCTAATTATGGGCTAGCCAGGTGGTCTAGTGGCAACAACACAATCCACTGGCATCTAGGGATTCAAGCTCAAGTCATGAGCTCATCTATTGCTTCCTGGATGGAGGCAGCACATCTCCCTGCAGAGAAGGGGAGAATGCTGTGTTAGCCTTGTCTGCATGGGGAATTTCCCAACTATAGCAGAATAACTATTCCACTATTACTATTCTGGTACAACTCTCCCATGTGAACACTCTATTCTGGAATCAAAGTGATTCCTAAGCAGAGTAATTGGCAGTCACCACCAGCAGCAAATAGTCTCTTTCAAACACTACTCATATAGTCATGGAATGATGTTCAGTAATTTAATTCCATGCAGCTCTATCCTATGGAGTAAGAAAACAGTGTATGGTTTATAGTTATCTACAATTACACAAAGGGGCCTGGTACTTCAATGACTATCATAACAAGAAGAAACTTGTAATTAAATGAATGTATTGATTACCCCCTCTGCAAAGCTCCCTTTTTTGCTGAGGAGAGTCCAGTTCAAGCACCTTTGTAAATCTTTGCATGTCACAGGGTAAAAAGGCTGTCCCTCAGGTATGTAGACTCAGTGCCACTGGGGGTTTATAGCTCACTACTAACACCTTAAACTCCCCCTAGGAAACCCACAGGCAGTCAGGGCCGATCATGGAGCACTGGATGAAGATATTTGTGGTGAGGCACTCTGCATATCCACATTCTGCACTAGTTTTAGCTTGCAAATGGATTTAAGTTGTAGCCCCAAGTAATGCACATTATAGTAGCCTTGTCTTGAGAGGACAAAGTCATGGATTACAGTGGGGAGGGGAGTTTAAAAACCTGGGGTGAAATTCTGACTCCATTGAAGTTAATAGAGGTTTTACCATTGACTTTAATGAAGCTATGATTTCACCACAGCTATTGTTAATGAAGCTATGATTTCATTGCATGGCTATTGTTGACGTATTTTTTCTGTCAAAAAATATGATTTCAGTCTTCAGAGCTATTAACCTGCAACCTGCCTCAGCACTGAAGTCACTTTTAAAGAAAAAAATAAAACGGGTTTTGGTGGAGTTTTTTTTTAGTAACAAGCAGAAAGTGTGCCCTTTTATACAGATTTATCTTCCAGAGTCTTGGGTGTTCTTCTTTAATCTTCCTTGGAGATAATTCTTTAATGTGACTTCAAACAGGAGTCCCCGTTGTGTATACATCCCCAGCAGCTTTTTCTGTCTCTCAAGCCATCTAAATGTTTGTTGTTGTCAAGGGGCCTTTTTTCCAGTCCTGAACAAACAACTAGAGTTAAGTATGTGCTCACACGCTTTTTAAGATACGCTTGGCCCCTGATACTATCCTCTGTGTGACTATATATATAGAGAGAGAGACAGATCAAACATCCATCTCTATTTATGTGCATATATCATTCTTGGCCTATTGAATATGATTCATTCTAAGTCATCTCTCTAGGGTGCTTTGAAATTTGTTTAAAGATGTAGATCCATCCCCTTCAGAATTATTCAGCTACAATCATATAATACAAGACCTTTGTGTGCACTGTTTACATCTTAATAGTACAGTAAATTCAATAGGACATAAGTTGTCCTTGACTGACCAATCTGTTCTTTGTACATCTATTTTAGATTGTATTTTCTCAGAGGACACAGAAGTTCTCTATTATAATATGTTCACAAGTCAGTGGTGGAACTATACCTCCCAAAGCTTGTGACATATCAGGGATACAGTCCAGACTAGTGAGGGGCTGTGTCACCCCTGCCCTGCGATCTTAGATGCCTTGTAATGTCTTGCTGTAGTAAATCCCACCTTGGACATTCACAAACAGCCTTCCAGAATGCAAGCCACACCCTGAGCATCTTTGCGTAACTGCAGACTGCCAGTTACATCCTGGCTCTCACCAGCCTTGGTTATATTGCAGGGTGACCCCAACACTCTCCCAGTCCTGGATCTTCCCCCAGAAATGTATGTCATGTGCTGCCCAACCCTCTCCTGGAAAGTACAAATATATTAAGCCTGTTATTCTTTTAAGGGAATAATATGACAGTTTATTACCTGAAATAGTTACCCAGATACTTTAGTTTGAACACACTGGATTAGATAAAACAGTAAAACAAGTTTAACAACTACAAAGCGAGATTTTAAATTAATACAAGTAATGAGGCATAAGAGTCAGAAAGGGTTACAAGAAAAATAAAGATAAAATGCTTAATAGTACCTAACTCAACAAACTATATCACGTTCAAGCAAGATTTCTCACCACATGTTTCCAGCAAGGTTACTGTCCAAACTTTTCAGGTCAGGACCCCTCCTGCAGAGTCCAATGACTGTCTCCTTTTGTCTTCTCAGGTGCGGCGAATGAGGTGGACAGGGAAAAAAAGGGGGTATCTTAAGATGTCTGCCCCTTCTTCTTATAGTCCTGTCCCCCTTTGGTTTTGAGTAGCATTTCCAGCTGGGAGCAAGGCGCCAAGCAGTCTGTGTGGAAGGGAACTTCATGCTATTTCTTTGCTAAGATGTAGATTTTTGCCCCGGAACCCATTTCTACCAAAGAATAGCCACTTAGCAGGTAATGGTCAATCTTGTTTACACCTGGCTAAGGTGTCAGCTTGCCCTTTGTCTCTGAGCAACTGGTTTGGCTACTCCCCAGACTTATCTGGAAAACACTTTTATTGATGATCTCTGCTTATGTTTATAACTTCACAAATAACACTGCTACATGCATTTTGCGAGGACATTATTGACCAGCAAAGTATGAGTTTTTAAATAATACCTCACAAGGCAGACCTTGTACAAACATTATTACAATGGTGTGTAGGGTGTGGACACAGTGGTATAGTCTGTCAGAGCGTTACAGCTAAATATGAGAGGTGATAGGCTTTACTCAGGAGCTCTTGTTTCTCAAGTATGCATTTTAAATATAAATCTTTCCATTATTTAATTGGGTGTTTCATTTTCATTCCAGTTTTCTCTTTGGTTTATGGTTTGTATGGATACTCAGGAATGCTCTTTTATTTTGTGTGTTGATAGTCTGTAAGCTGACATTTTCCCTCCTAGAGGACCATTCTATATTTCTCTAAGGAAATGAGCCATTTTAGTGCTGGGTAATATGTTTAGTTTTGTGAACTTTTGCTATGTTAGAATGCAGCACTTGCTGCAGATATTGCTCAAATATTGTTTTTCTCGTCTGACTGATTTCAATTAAATGGTTTCCAGTGCAGTGCAGTTATATGTTTTCATAGCAAAGAACTGGCTGATGTCTATGAAGAAGATATTGTTTATAAAATAAAACTGTTCTGTCTCTTTGTCTGTTTCTCCATGCTATATCCCAACTGGGCTTTCTGGGGCTAACAGTTTCCATATTTATATAAGATTATAATATGAGATCTGAGTTTAAAAACATATATCCAAACTCCTAGGCAAAAGAAAGCTGTTAGAATAGAATGTAGCACTTAAAGTGCCTGGAAAAAGATGGGGCCAAATTGTTTAAAACAGGGTAAAGTAGTTTGCACTGATTTTTTAAGGTAAAAATGTTATGTACTAAGTTGATGAATGAATCTGATATTTCATCTTTACATAATAACTGATTTATTAAAGCCTAGCAGTCGATGTCCCCGTTTTGTGCCATCTCACATGAGGAATGATTCACCTCTATATCTCTTTCTTGCAGGAACTCTTTCTGTTTTCATAGACTAATAGATACTAAGAGAAGGGATCTTTCTGAGCTCCTGTATAAGACAAGCCATAGAATTCCACCCACTTACCCCTATGTTAAACCCAATAATTTATGTTTAACTAAAGCTTATCTTCCAGAAAGGCACCGAGTCTTGATCTGAAGACAGCAGGAGATGGAGAATCCACCACTTCCCTTGGTAATTTGTTCCAATTGTTAATCACCCTCACTGTTAAAAAAAAAAAAGGTGCTTGATTCCTAATTTGAATTTGTCTGGCTTCAGTTGACAGCCATTGCTTCTTGTTATGCTGTTCACTGCTAGATTAAATATCCCTTTTGTACCTGGTATTTCCTCTCTGTGATTGTACTTAAACACTGTAATCAAGTCATCTCTCAATCTTTTCTTTGATAAACAAAGAAAATTGAACTCTTTTAGTGTCTCACTGTAAGGCATTTTCTCCAGCTTTGAATCATTTTTGTGGCTTCTTTCTGTGCTCTCTCTAAAATTTAAAGATCCCAGAATTTTGGCTGCATCCTTTACAGTTGTCCTGCAATTAGAGCCCAGGAATTTCAATGCCATAAACCAAGGCCATATCCCTAGACCATGAGGCTTGCTGTGTGCAGACCATAGGAACAAACAGCAAAGGGCTGAAGTTGAGTTCAGAATGACCCTTTAGGCCAGGTCATTCCAATAGGGCACAGGCTCACTGGTACCAGGTTCGATGTTGCTGAAATTCCTTTTTCTCCCTCCCTGGCAGCTGTAGCAGGTACACTGTGAAACAAGCTGTAATCAACATTTTCTTCGTATTTTAGAAAATGACGGATATATTTTTCAACCCTGTTGGATCAAAGATTTCAAAGTTCAGTTGGCCTATCGAACACTGAACTGTAGAAAGGACAGACAACGAGCCTTTGTAATGAATGTTCCCGTGTATAGCTCAGCTGTATTACTGAACAGCTCGAGTCATGTTCTTGGAATGTTAGACAGCTAGAGTGGCCTCTGGAGCGCCCTAGCTACTGTCCTTTAGAGGAGGACGGGCTAGAGAAGTATTTTTGTAGCACATTTTAAGAATAAAGCGGGTTCAGTGTTGTTTTGATATTTGAGCATTATAAACTTGAAACATAGAACATAAAAAATTGTAACGTAGAACATAAAACAGGCGACTAGCAGAACTACAGGTAGAGACAAAATTAACTGTGAAAGTGAGAGAGGTGCTGAGATTTGAAGCGATGTTAACAGCAGCACTTTCCACTCGCTGAGACAGTCACAGAGATGACATGAGAGAGGAGCAAGGGGAATTCCCTCTCTGGGCTGGGCCTGGTGAAGACAGGCTGAAAAGAACTACAGGGAGTAAGTTAGGCTCCTGTGAGAGGCCCTGAGATAGCTCCTGTAAGAACCAGTGAGGTCCTGGCGAGAAGCTGCCAGAGTCCCCAAGGAGTGGAAGGCAGTGGGGAAGACTGCTGGGAAGAAGGGCCTATGAGGAAAATGATCAGCTTAAGGATCGAAGGAAGAACTCTGCAGTGCCCAGGTGTAGAGCAGGAAACTTCAGCTTAGCCCAAAACAGGGAGAAGGATCATTTGTTTTGTCATGGATTCTTTAGTGGGACTTTTTTGTTACTGTGGAAGGGGAGTGAACTTGGCTGGAGGGTCAGGCCGCAGAAGATGTAAACAGAGGCAGGCCATCACGGGGGGGGCCAAAATAGCCAGGGGGTGCTAATGAGGATCCCTGTAAGATCATGAGTGACACCAGGTGGTGCAGCAGTGAATGGAACCACTTATACTGAAGTACCAGCTTGAAGAAAAGTGATCTTTTTAGAGGCTCCATTCAGATCAGACAGAGGGGATGTTAGTTCGCTGGCATAAGCACCCACACTAGAGATTGTTCCACTATAACTCTATGGGCAAAACATCACACCCCTAACCAATATAGTTATACCAATATAACTTTCAGATGAAGACCAGGTCATAAGTAACACGGGGTATCTTTTCAGAAATTGTCCCGCGGTGAATTAATTTCATTGGTATAAGGAGAGAAAGTGCAGAGCTTGAACTGAATTTATTTGTACACTTGAATTTCTTAGATGGTGTGTAGCCACTTGTCACATGAAGGCAGGTATTCAAATAGCATTTCGCAACTAGCTCTCAAATACAGGGCTCATAATATGGGAATCTCAAATACTTTGCTGCTAGCGCATTTCTAATTCATTTGTATGTTTTAAATGTGAGGCTTGAGTCTGTCTTCAGTGAGTTATGGATCATTCCTGTAGTGCAGGAAATGAATTGTATTACTCCACTGGCCACTGATTTGCATTATGTATTTATTTTTCAATTCAAACAAGTTAGACTGGGGTCAAGGAGAGTATCACTATATGATCAAAAGAGCTTTTTAAATTGTATTAATCTTTTGGTTCAAGACCGCAGTATTTCATTTTCCAGGAACATCTTAAAATTTGCACTTCTGTAGTAAAAGGAAAGGAGCCTAGATAGATTTAAAATATGACACTAGCATTTTGTAGAGTTATGATATTAATGCTCTGAATACCTTGATTTGCATATTGCTGGGAAGATACTAACTTTACTGCTTCTGTCATCTGTTACCTTAAAGTTGAAAATCATTGTTTTTTTTATGTCAAAGCTATTATAAACTTATATAACATTACATTTTTAATCAGCAGCACTTTGGATGATACCATAGCTAGGCTGTTTCAGCTCGCTTTGGCTCAACCGATATTTTCCCAAAGTGTATATTAATGTGTCTGCTTATTCAACGTCACTGTCACACTAAGTAGCATAATTATAGGTTGCATGGAAACTCTTGATAAGAAAATAGGAAAAAATATATCAGCAAAATCAAAGAATCACCTGAAGTTAATTCTAAATTAGCACTGAAGTATAGTTAGCAAAATGCTTTAATTATTTCTGGAGGTTAAAAAAAATACAGCATGTTCTTGAACATTTGGTTAATTTTAAACCAAAGTGCATTTTAAAATATTCATTTATACCTAAGATAACTGATAGATGAGTGATTACTAGCTTAAGAAAAAGTGACTAAAGATGTAATTTGTCAAAGGTTACCTCTGCATGTGAAGGTTAGATATTTTAGTTATTCTTCACATCATCAAAGCCTTTTGTATTCCTACATGAAGATGATTGCCGAAACCCCATTCAAGAATGTAATGTAAGATGGATGCACAAAACACAATTATACCATTATACTTATCTGCTTTTAATGTGAGTGTTCCCAAGCTGAGTTCTAGGAGGTACCTATTATCGAGTTATTGCACCTGCATTTCAGAGCTCTTGGTGAGAAATGGTTGTAGAAAGACGACAAAGCACTTTAGTGAGCAGATGTTGTATACTTATGAAATACCTCTGAAGTTAGTGGTCTCCACTTGGACTTTACACTCATAAAGATTGTATTGTGTAACATATGAAGAAGGCCCTGATTCCCCAATGAGCAATATGCAGATACAGCAGTCCTCCCATGCATTGTACGTACATTGCAGGATTGGTGTCTAAATTATCAGATATGCTTAAGGTCAAGGGCTAGGACCTGCTCTCTGATACATAGGCATCCAAGGTGGTATAGTTGAAAAGCCACTTGTTTTATAAAGACTCGTGTTAATGGGCACCTGCATACTGAAGTGCAAAGTCTGCCTTCAAATTCACAAGAGCAATAACATTCACAATTAGGAAAAAAAACAGAGGCTGACACTTTGTCCATAAGTGATGCCATTATACAAAAAAGGTCATGTAGGGTGAAGTGTTATATCCAAGGTTTCAGCTTTAAAACTTAACATACTGGGAAATGTGTGTGTGTGTGTGTGTAATTCATAACTTCTCATTGCCTACATATTTTAAAACTTCCATTTTCTTGCATTTTCAAAAAGTTTCAATAAATATTTCTGTGCTCAGGCTGTATGAATTATGCACTAAGAATAATTTAGCTGATAAACTTAGCCCTTTTTTTGCTCATGAATGATCTGCAAACAGGTTGGGATTAAATCTAGTTGAAAATTTTTTGATGGAACAGTTTTCCATTTTAAAAAAAAATGCAGTTTTGTTGAAATTGAAACCTTTTGCAGGAATGTGTTAATTTCAACAATTTCTACAGGAAGAAGTTGAAATATTTCATTTTCACAATGTCAAAGTATTTAAATTAATTTCATTGTGTTATATTAAAATATTAATTTTACTATATTTATATATTAATGTAGTATACAAGTAAAAATGAATTGAAACATTAAAGGCGAAATGAAACATATTGACACTATCAAAATGGAATTTTCATTTTGTGGGAAATTTTGAAATTTTGGCTTTTCATTCACCTTTGTATTTATTGCTTGATTTTTTTTAAATGTCAGAATTTCCCACAGAACAGAAACTCTAGTTCCCAATCCATTCTAGTTTTGATTATTTTTTTTAACTAATTTGTAGAGCTGGTAAGAAGAAGAAAAAGAGCCCTTCAAGATTTGAAATTTCAGTGAAAATTTTTGTTTACTGTCCTAACTTTTAATAAATGAAATATGTTGATATCAAATGTTGAAATGGTTAACATTTTCAATAAAAATGCCATGGAAAATGGGTTTGCTTACAATCTGATGAAATAGAAATAAATTGGATATTTTGAAAATATTCACAAGTTTTAATGTTACAAGTTTTTTCCTGCTCTGTGCCCAATAAAGCAAGTTTTTTGAGAAAATGGTATGGAGATTAGGAAGAAAGAGTTGAATCCAAGTTTGATGTGAAAATAAATGAGAGCTAGAGTTCCTGAACTAGGATTTTTAACTTATTGGCAAGATTGTAGGCCTCCTAAATTAGCCAGAAGAAATTGTATGGCATGCAATTAGCATTTTACACTAGTAACATAAGAGAAACATGTAAACTGATTTACAACATTCAATGGATTGGAAACATTCAGCTATGAAAATCAGGAAACTCTGAAGCAGGCAGATGTATCTGTCCTTCAGTGTAGGGTAAGAGGTGACTAATATTTCAAGGACATCAGTTAGTTAAACATTATTGATTCACTGCATTGTCCCCCTTCAGTAAATGTTGTTTGGCTCATCTGATCTGTTTAAATGAGAACGTTATGGGAGAAAAAAAATTCAATAAAATCTATCTCATCCCCACTAAGAAACATTTCCAGGACTTGGGTAATTGCATTTCTTACTGCTTCACCAATTTTGCTTTTGCTTTGATGCTCATATCACAGAATGGATTTGGAACAGGTAACACTTTCTAGCTAATACCGTTTATTTAATACTTGGCACGCAAATCCCATGTAATTTCTAGAGACATTTCCCTGTGTTTTCATATGCAAGAGCTGTAAGTGTAGGAGTTCTTGTGCTGGAAAGTGATTACCCTCCTGTAATCTTCTGTTTCTTTTTGGATAACTTTTTATCAGCCCTAAATATTTACCTCCTGACTATTATAAAGCTTGCTTACTTCCTTGGAAAGATCAGCTGTAGCTGCAAGTAGACTGTCGCCTAGTATATCCTGATAAAAGGGAGAGGCCTGGACAACATGACAGCTCATTGCAGGCAGTAAGTGCTCTGGAGTGCTTTGTAAGTGTCTTCAGAAGCAATGTATTTAAACTATTCCTATGCTAGCCAACAATACCATGTACCATTGGCATTTAGCTACACACAGTGAATCATTAATGGAGGTTCATAAGAGCATAGCATGTTTTAAAAAGAAATTCTCTGGCCTAACATATCTGTTCTTTTCTAGTTAATCTATCTAAGGCCCTGTCTATTTTCTGGCAATTTTCTGCGCAGTAAAGCAGCTTTCTGTGCTGTAACTCTTGAGGTGTACACACTGCCAAGCCACTTAGTGCGCAGAAACTGTGCAGTTGTAGCACTTTAAAAAAACCACCCCAACGAGAGGTGTACAGCTTTCTGTGCTACAGCACTGTGGTGCCAGTGTAGACACTGTGGTCGATTATAGCACTGCGATTGGCCTCCGGGAGGTGTCCCACAATGCCTGTTCTCACCTCTCTGGTCATCGGTTTGAACTCTACTGCCCTGCCCTGCCCTCAGGTCATCCTCGCCCCATAAATTCCTTTGGAAATTTGAAAGTCCCCTTCCTGTTTGCTTGGTGATACATGCAGTTATCTCAGCACATCTTTCCAAGTGGCAATGCCTGCTCCACACATCAGGTGATCCCCTGCTTGGAGCAATGCCGAGCTGCTGGACCTCATCAGTATTTGTGGAGAGGAGACTGCCCAGTCCCAGCTGTGCTCCAGCCGTAGGAATTATGATACCTACAGACAGACTTCACAATGCATGACAGAAAGGGGCCATGATCGGGGCCAGTGGTGCAAGTAGGGTGGTACTCTCCAGTATGCAGTACCGGCAAGACATTTTTAGGGGGTATGGGGTACCGGAAAGACTTGGGGCTGTGCTCTGCTCCTTAAAGGAGCAGAACACGGCTAGGGAGGGCATTCAGTCTTTATATGGCTTTAACAGCACAATGCATATGTTAACAAACTTAAACAAAGGCTTTGTTTAAGTTTGTTAGCATATATATTGTGCTGTTAAATTGTTCAGGAGTCCTCAAGAGGGGAGGGGGATGGTGGAAGGTGTTTAAACAGTGTTTTTTATTCTGTTTCTCCCCATTTGTCTGAATTATCTATGACATTCATACTGCATCACATCAAGTCCAAATCATTAGAGGAATGCCTCTGCTTGTACTGACCAGAGGATGTTTGGATTCTGGTGTCAGTCCAGTTCTGCAGCCTGACAGGTATCAGATGTTGTCCCCAGTGTGCATAGAATTCTTCTTTGTAGCCAAACTAGTCTAACATGCATTTTCGAACTGGAACTGGAGCAGCAAAATAAAGAAAACAAATGCCTCATTTTCCAGCTTTGTGGGTGAGAGAACTATAAGTGAAGATTATAATGCTGATGACCTTAAACCAGCTGCCTCAGGAATCTGCCAAGAACTTTGCTGAAACTGTGTTCCTCATCTTAGCAACGGAGCTAAGACTTATCACACATCTGCCCACCTTTATTCGAATGATGCTCCTTCTGATCTGACATCTCAGGCCTTGTCAGTTTCATCTAGAACAATTTACAAACTTGGAACCTAATCCTGTAAACCCTTAATCATTTGATCAATCCCATTAAAGACAATGGGACTATTTGCATGTCTATGGACCACTTTTGTGGTAAGAGTTTTAGGAGTCTGTTCTGTTCCTATAAAGGAAGTTGAATCTCCCATTGAAATGCAATATTTGGATACAATATCTTAATGCAGTTTAGGATACTGTTCTACTTAAAATTTGTCTTTTAATAAGTCATACATATGCTGAAATGGCTCCTCACCCAACTCCCATATTCCATATAAACAGACTGAAATACTACATATTTTGGGGGAAAGTGAGTAGTTAAGCATGTTGATGTTTGTATATACAAACACCCATTTCATCACTGTACTGGAAAATGTAGCTGAACTTAATTTTCTATAGAATTTGAAGTTTAACAGCCCCAATTGTTTTCTGTGTTAATCAGTGTGAATGAAAAAATTACATGCCTTCTAAGAGAAAAGAATCAATCCACACTTACTGAAAAAAAATGTCCTTCCAACTGGTGTTCAGAAGAGTACTACAGGACTCATGAGCAGAGGGCGGAGAGGATACCCTCCCACATTATGACCAGCAAAAGAAAATAATATAAAATGTCAAAGGCCCTGGCCTGGAAACATATCCATTTTGCCTCTTTCCTGCTCCGGCCTCTTTCCTGCTCCAACCTGTGGACTATGAACATATACTAATGGGAGCATTCTAAGCAAGGGACTGAGGACTGTAAGGTAATCTGGAGCCTTCATATTTCCTTGATCCCTTGCAGATAGACTTATGAGTTGGATATGACTATTCCAGCCTCATTGATTGCTGATTTCTCCCTTGCAATGGACAAAGATCAGATGTCTGCTGACTTTCTCACATGAGTCAGCAGCCTTTGATACCTGTGGTATAAGCAACATAGCCCTTGCTTGAGTGGTTTTGTTCTTTCCTCTCCAAATGTCAAAGCCTGTTCCCATTGAACTCAATTACAAAACTCCTTTTGATCTCAATAGGAACAGGATTTGGCCCCATGAGATCAGAGAATGTGATTTTGATCAATTGCTTATCTGTCCAGAGACAGTTCTCATGCATGTTCTGCCAGGCTGATTTTGATTGCCCCTCCTTTATGTCATGCTGAGGAAAATAATAAAACAATTTAAGCTGTAGTTCTATCAAGATGTACGTGGCACACACAGCTCTATGACTCTTTTTGATCAAACCTAGATGGCACAGCATCTTTGCTTTCCTAGTGGACGGATGCAGTTGTAAAATTTTAGACTGGTAAAGGGGGTGTTGGAGGGGATGGGGAGAGTGTGGGAGCCCCGGGCTGGGGACGGGGTGGGGAGGAGTCACATGGACGGTCACATGGGGAGGTCACATGCCCTCCCTTGTGTCCCTCCCAGTAGTGCAGTACCAGCAAGAAATGATTTCTACTTGCACCACTGACCGGGACACATTGCAGTTCAGGGTAGAAGTGAAGGAGCTGCGAAACGCTTACCACAAGGTGCGGGAGGCAAACTGCCGCTCCGGTGCTGCGCCCATGAGCTGCCAGTTCTATAAAGAGCTGGATGCAATACTCAGCGGCGACCTCCACTGTGAAGACCACTGTGGATACTTTGGTGGCTCGCATGCCAATCAAGAGTGGACCAAGCCAGGAGGAGGAAATCTTGGATGAGGATGTGGAGGAGGAGGGGGACCCAGAGGCAGAGGATGACTTGGAGGTCAGAGATGCATGCAGCCAGGAGTTCTTTTCTACCCCGGAGGAGAATAGCCAGTTACAGCTGTTGGATGTTGGCGAAGCACAAACAGGAGAGGAGGCCCCTGGTAAGTGGATTTGATTTTGGGAATTGCTGAAGTGAGTTTTTGGGGGAAGGAGGGTTGCAGAAAGCAGGCTTGTCTCCCACCGCATGCCTAGTCTGAGTGGCGGAACAGGCTGTTGATTGACTCCCTCACTTCATGGGAATCTCCCTCAGAGCTCTCCAGGAAATTCTCGTGCAGATACTGGGCAATCCGCTGCCACGGGTTCTTTGGCAGAGCTGCTTTGTTTCTTGCCCCATTAAGGGTAACTTTCCTGCGCCACTGTGCTGTCACGGGGCGGTGGGGGAGGGATACCATTGCCGCACACAGGTTAGCCACATATGAGCCAGGGCGGAAGCCGCAGTCTTGGAGAAGACCCTCCCTTGATTCCCTGCTCACCCTCAGCAGCGAGATATCTTCCATAATGAACACAGTCTGTGGAAATTAACTCTCCCCTGCATGATTTCCCACCTCAAACTGGGTAAACTTGGTAGATTTGGCTGAGTTTCAATTGTTTCAGGATAAGTGCTCAAGAACTTGGATTTAAATTCACACTTCCTACATTAGCAAAATTAGGCTGGAAAACTCTTGAGAAAGGACTTTCTTGTAGTGTGTTTTATCTCACAAGCATTTTGAGTACCTTTATAGATTATCTATTTTATTATTGATTTGTTACTGCTGTCTTTTTACAGCTTTAGCTTGCACCAGAAAATGTCTTGCTTTAATAAAATATTTCAGTCATACAGAGGTGGCTATCCATCTGAAATAAAACTTGCTAGCAAGATTTATGAATCCTTCCTGTGCCATCAGCTGTGTCATAGGGCATGAACAAGGCTCCACCATGGCTGTCTATGGCCATTCTTTGCATGTCCTCTTTGTTGTTAAGTCCCATAAGTTTTCCCTCTCTGAGTAGTGTTTGACACAAGGATTCTTTTTGTTGGCCCCTTTAGTGTATTTCTGCCGATGCCCAAAGGCATGCCTGCCATGGCAGATGTTCTGGTTTCATTTTTAACCCATGTCCCAAATATTTCTCTCTCTTTTTCTGGATAATATTAGAGAGAGGGGGGTGTTGAATTCTCTGAATCTCTGCATTTGTTATAAATTCATTCCATTTAATAAGTAGTATTTCTCTATGGCATTTGCTTTCAAAGGCATTTAGAAGTGTCTGTACCTTTGTGGATTTAATTTAATAAAATTATAAAAACAGAATTTGGGTGTGGGATGAAATACAGTACAGTATTTTTGGCCCATTTGTAAATATCAGGAACAGTTCCCACATTCCCACAGAGAAAGTGGTCTTGAATTTTAAGGATTTACCTAATTATCAAGTTTGGACAGAAATTCCACAAGAATTCACTTATATAGAGGGCCTTTTATCTTAGCATTGCCAAGCAATTTACAGACATTGAATAAATAAGCCTGTCTTATGACACCTCTCTGAAACAGATGTGGTATATTTTGCTATATAGCTATTATGTCTTTTGTTTTCTATGTGCTGCATCTCTAAATGTTAGCCTTTAAAGATATGCAAAGTATAACATAATATGCTGAGATGTAAAAGACTTATTACAATGGACTGCAGGTATTAAAAGGAAAGAGACTATTTCTGGATAAACCACGCAGCATTCACTGGCATCCAATTGGAAATGAAGCTGCCAAATGATAATGGAGTGAATGTCCTGGCTCTTACAATGTCAGTTCTCAGACAGAGCTGCTGAATTGTTTTCGAGTATTTTAGTACATCTGTCAAATAATTAGGCAGGCAGATTTGATCCTCCTTGTCTTGTACAATGCATGCACTGAAAGCTGATGAGCAACAATCAATAACATGTTTGTTAGCACAAATGCTTTTATGGTAATTGCTTTGGAGGGGTAGAGGGGTTTTGTTTGTTTGTTTTTAAGAGTATCATCTTTAGTAGCATAGCTGTTTAAAAGGCACAGTAGTGAGTATGAAGGATGCTGATCTGGCATGAATATAGTTCAATGGGCGATTTGTTTTTAGTAACTTTTTCCAACAATTTACTACTCATGCTCCTCCTCATTGTTTGTCTCCTGTCATACAAAGGTGAACACATTCATTTAAACAGGTGGATAAGCAGTAGTTTCTTTCTCCCTTTCAGGGTCCAGTACATCCAGGTTTTGTTATTATATAGCAATGTATGGCTCCTAGGAGCCACAGTAATACAAGTAATAAATAATAATGTACAGTTTTGCCCGGTCAGGAATTAAATTAAGGCAGGGGGTTGTGGACAGTTCTCTCTCCTTTACTAAAAGCAGAGAGAGAGGTCCTCCTCCTCTCCCTGGCTTGGGGAAGAAGAGCCCCATCCTCCACTTCTCCTTCTTCATCCTGGGATGATGTGGTGACAGCTCCCCTTTTTATTTCAATGTGCATTAATCAGTATGGCTTTCAGCTAGAGAATGGTGCTGATGGCCCAGGGCCGGCTCCAGCTTTTTTGCCGCCCCAAGCGGCAAAGATAAAAAAAAGGAAAAAAATAAAAAAGGAAAACCCGATTAGGTTGCCGCCGAAGAGGAAGATGGAGAGAAGATGGACCCGCCGCCGAAGATTAGAGTGGAGTGCTGGAGCTGCCGCTGAAGTGCCGCCGAAGACCCGGATGTGCTGCCCAATGACGGACGGAGTGCCACCCCTTTCTATTGGCCACCCCAGGCACCTGCTTCCTTCGCTGGTGCCTGAAGCCGGCCCTGCTGATGGCATTGAGCTAGAGTTGTTGTAACAAGCTGCATCGAGGAAGCTGTTTGTAGGGGGGAAAACAAGAAGTTTTATTGGTCCTCCAAAACCCAGGTGCGACACTGGCAGCTCTTGCCCAGTCTGCAGGCATTAGCTAGGAACTGAAAACCTCATAGCTGGAGACCCGACCAGGTCACCTGTATGTTAGTTTTGCTCAAAACAGGCATTAGTCTTATAAGAATGTATTTAGTGTTTAGGATTCTATTAAATGTTTGTATGTTGCTGCATGTGTAATGCCTACAGACGCCAGGTGTCGGCGGTTGGGATCGAACCTGGGACCTCTGAAGCTTAGTGCACGAGCCTCTACCGCATGAGCTAAAAGCCAACTGGGTGTTAGCTAAGGCTGTAGAGCAGACTCATTTTATCTCTCTCAGTGGGCTTAGTGCCACTAGATGGGAAAGACCACCACACCCAGGAGGTGTGTGGGTTACACGTGCACTAATCTCACCTGTAATGTCTGTATTCCATGCTATAAGGTAATATTTAAGTATTTGCTCTGAAACTGTAAACTCCATAGTCAGGAGAGAAGTATTACCAAGTGAAATACTACACCTCTACCCCTATATAACGCTGTCCTCGGGAGCCAAAAAATCGTACCGCATTATAGGAGAAACCGCGTTATAGCAAACTTGCTTTGATCCGCCGGAGTGCGCAGCCCCACCCCCCGGAGCGCTGCTTTACCGCGTTATATCTGAATTTGTGTTATATCGGGTCGCGTTATATCGGGGTAGAGGTGTAGTTTGTTATCTCCTGCCCAACAAAAGAAGGCCGATAGACACCAGAAAAACCATTGTGGAACATCAGAGGACAAAAGACTTTGTTGATTGCTCTCCCCTACCCATGAAGAGGAGATGTGTATGTGAACTCGTCCCATCATCTTGAACTCTGGGGGAAGGGAATAAAAACCTCTGACAAGAAGAAAATGCATCTTTTTGGCTGTTTGAACTCTGAAGGGCTGGAGACTCTAAACTGAATTGACAGACCACTACAACTCTGTCACTCTTAGGATTTAGATACCTTATTTGTGCATATGTGTTTTCTTGTTTTAACTTGTAAATAACTCTCATTTATTTTTCCTAGTTAATAAACATATAGATTGTCTATTACAGGACTGGCTATAGGTGTTGTCTTTGGTGTAAGGTCTAGGGTACCAATTGATCTGGGGGTAAGTGACTGGTCTCTCGGGACTCGAAGCAACCTGAATGTGGTGTGATTTTTTTTTTTATTATGGTTAAGTGACCATTATCACTAAGTCCAGTTTGTCTGGGTGGCAAGATAGACTGGGGAGTCTAAGGGGACTGTCTGTGACTCCTTGGTAAGACTGTTACAGTGATCCAGGAGTTCACATTTGTTACTGGCTTGGTGAAACCTAATTATAGAACACACCATCCGTTTGGGGGGGGTCTGCCCTGAGGTAGGTGCTCACGGTCGTGAGCCACTCCAGACATGTTCATGAGCACCACTTACTGGCACCTTTCCTATTAATGGACTATTCACATTTATACAAGTACTGAGCACTCTTGTTAACAACTGGGAGGACTGTGGT
Organism: Terrapene triunguis; assembly: GCF_002925995.2. Taxonomy (NCBI): domain Eukaryota; kingdom Metazoa; phylum Chordata; order Testudines; family Emydidae; genus Terrapene; species Terrapene triunguis. The sequence continues at coordinate 6,229,407 of NW_020664447.1, forward strand.
ATAAGAACATCATCATGCTTTACCCTGGCTGTTACTTTATGAAAGATTAGCCCATCACAGGTTTGCTGTAAGGACACAATAGATTGCACAGACAAAATAAATTCCCTTTCTCACAGTGTCCATGAGAGAGAGAGCACCTCTCCTTTAGGGCACTGGCAGTGAGAACTGCTCCATGGAAGAGAACCTCAGAGAGACAAAAGAGAGAAAACATATCTACAATCCCAAACTACATTTATTATTTGTTTTACAGTAGCACCTAGAGGCCCAACTGAGATCAGGATCCCAATGTGCTAAACATTGGACATACACATAATTAGAGGTAGTCCCTGCCCCAATGAGCTTATAATCTAACCAGACAAAAGACACAGGGTGGGAGGGGAAATTGAGCCACAGAGAGGTGAAATGACTTGCCCATGGTCACAAAGGAATGAGTGGCAAAGCCAGGAATGGAACCAAGGTCTCCTAATGCCCTGACTAGTGCCCAGGGCCGGCTCCAGGTTTTTTGCCACCCCAAGCAAAAAAAAAAATGCCGGAGTGCTGCCGCCGAAGCAAAAAAAAAAAACCCGGAGTGCTGTCCCTTGAAAAGTGCCACCCCAAAGGGCCGGAATGCCACCCCTTGAAAAGTGCCGCTGGTGCCTAGAGCCGGCCCTGCTAGTGGCCCACCTACTAGACCCCACTATCTCTCAACAAATTGATTGGACATTTAGTTAACACACTCTTCAACCACCTACTGTAAATAAAGCTTATAATATGAGCAACTGTTTTCACTAGCTAGCACAAATGCTGATTTAATCCTGCTGTCTGTGGGACCCGATTCAGGCCAACTCTTGTGTGTGTGCATGGAGGAGAGGGCACACATAACTTCCGCCCACTTTCATGCCAGTGTGCAAGAATCCCATTGAAGATTGTCCCTGCTCCATCCTAGCACTCTGTGGATGCTTTGGTGCCTGGAAAGAAGCAGGATGAGAGTGAGGCCAAAGCGCCTTCCCCTTTTGTACCTGTCCCCTCTTCTAGGGTGGTGTAGCTGCTGAGCCAATGTTTTTTCTGGAGACTTAGGCTGCTGTGCCCCTCTGCACCTATTCTGATATACCTGGTGGTGCTTAGGGCACAGTCTAGCTCTGTCAGTAGGTATCTATGTCCATGATGTTGTTTAAAATTGCTTTTATTTTCTCTGGGCAGCTACTGCATCACTGGTGGGAAGATATGTGATGCCTCACTCAGACCCTAAAATAGAGCCACATGCCAGGCTCTGAAATGACACATGTGCAGCTTGAGCGCTTAGGTTAGGCATAAAGGCTGCACCTGCGTATCAGATCACGTGTAGGTGAGGAAAATTTAGAAGAATGTACTGCGCTGTAGTCAAGTACATCCCTCGGCTGTAGCCACAACTGCTGCATGGGGACATCCCTGGCAATAAATATAATTCATGGACAAAAGTAGAAAACTCCTCATAAGGATTCAAATCATAAAGCTCCCTTTTCTCTGTGGAAGGTCTGTGGTAATCTGTGGATCAAGCTGCTGAGGCCAAAGAATTAGTAGGATGACATCTTGTTTACTATGGTACATTTTGATTAATGTGGAGGGAAAGGAGCAGGCAGTTCAATGAGCATTGTTAAAATATCATTGACTTTATTGAAAAGAAAATAACTTGCAAAATAATGGAATTGTTACTGGAGAAGGGGAGAAAAAGCAAAAATAAATCAACAAGGCAGCATCCTTTTTTTTCACAGATATATATTTGGGGCTCCACATTATTAGAGGAATCTTGATGTTTGTTCCACAGCTTTGTCTGATCCCCAGGTCCTCTCGCTGCAGAAGTTTGAAAGGCCAAGTAACATTGCATTAGCTTGACATTTATGCTCTGAGAGACCCATGTTCTCCCCTACAAACAACTAGGCACCTCTACTATGGGTCTGAGTCTGCTGTCGCAGCAGTGTAAACTAGGTGAAACGCCACTGAAATCAACCAGCATGCTCCTGTTCGAGTATATATTCTAATCAGCTTGCATCCTGCAACATTTGATTGTGAGGAGGCTTTGTTAAGCAGAGCTATTCAGAAAACAGAATTTGCATCTTGTGGGAAATTCCAATAATTTGACATTTGGTTTTGTCTCAAGAAAGGACGAAAAGTTGAAATGCTGAAAATTTTTGCAGAATGAAAAGTTCTGAAAAAATGTAAATGAAATTAAACAATGTTTTGAAATGGGAATAATTGACATTTTTGACTTTCTAAGATCTTAAAATGCCAATTCAAAATAAAACATTTTCCTTCAAAATTTACTGTAATTTTCTTTTATTTCAACAAAACCTCATATTTTATTGGGAAAATGTTACAGCTGAAATTTTTTGAAGAGTTACATAGTTAAGCTATAACCAAAACAAATGGGAAACTAGTTAAGTTTTTAAAATAGCCTTTTACATTAGCAATTAAACATATGCTTGCAGCTTTAACAATTTGCTTAAGGGGCTTCAGAGAGGGTTAGCAAGACAAGTGTGTTCCCATGGTCTCATACTTCCTGGGCTGCAGCGTCTTCACTGTTACCAGTGCTAGATGGATTCAAGTTAGGTCAGATATAGCTTTGCTGTGTAAACATATCTTAAGTGTTTTTCTGAACTGGGGCCTGAGAGAAAGTATAGACTTTTGGTTAAGGTACTGGATAGAGACTTGATTTGGGTTCAATTTCTATCTCTTCTAAAGTCTGTGTGACCTGAGGCAAGTCACTCAGGGCCTGCTCCAAAGCCCACTGATTCATAGAATATCTGGGTTGGAAAGGACCTCAGGCAATCATCTAGTCCAACCCCCTGGCTCAAAGCAGAACCAATCCCCCGACAGATTTTTGCCCCAGATCCCTAAGTGGCCCCCTCAAGGATTGAGCTCACAACCGTGGGTTTAGCAGGCCATTGCTCAAACTACTGAGCTATCCCTCCTGGAAAGACTCCCATTGGCTATAATGAACTTTGGAGCAGGTTCTTAAACTTTGTGCCTCAGTTCCACATCTGTAAACTATCTCTCTCCTACTCTTTGCCTGTTTTGTCTATTTAGACTATAAGCTCTTCAGTGTGGAGATTGCCTTGCTAGGTATATGACCAGCAACTAGCCCAATGGGGCTGAATCTCGGTTGTGGTGTCTAGGTGCTAACATAATACAAATAAATAATAATAATCAATGGAAAGTACAACAGTGTTAATTCAGAGAACCATGTTCAGAATCTGATCAGTTTGAACAGAGCTTCTGAATTACCATCTCTAAATGAGTGCAAGTAACTAGTCTGAATTACTGTCTTCCTGTTGTACTCTTAAGCACCATTGTTTGGACCAAAAAGTGATGTAACTCACAATAGCACCTTGGATATACCTCTGATGTAGACAGAGAAGGTTTAATACAGTATGTGAAGATCTACTCATTGATACTTATAAATTGTGTGAAAGGTTTTTAAAAAACTAAGGCCCTAACAAATACATTCAGATTACTTTACACTAATTGTAGAGCTGCTCTGTTTCTAATTAACCCAGTTCTATGCAGAAGATTTAAAATTCCTTTTAATTTCAGAGCTGCTGTGTGGATTTGAACCTTACCGTATGGTGTCACCAGAGAAATTTTAATTGCAAGCTAATAGTGATTGGAACTGATTTTGAATTCTGGACAAGCTTCATACATCACAAACAAGATCCAAATGTTTGCTTGAAAAACATTAATTCCTCTTCCTAAAAAATGTATGAAATTAGCTCATTCTCTTTGTAAGATCAAATATGATGTAACATCTGGGGCCATATTATATCATCCATTTTAAACAATCATTGGGGAGTTTTGCTTAAAACAAATGGCATGATATGACCCCTGGTTTTTTAGCATGTTCTTGTTTTCACCCAGTCTTTCAGCTGGGCTGAAGGAGGCACAAGAAGGCAATGGTTCACCCAAGGTCACCCCAGTGAGACAGTAGTTCACTGACATTAGATACTTCTTGTTGCAGGGCTTTTGCACACTTCTACCTTCAGCCTCAGAATAATTTTTTCTATCAACATCTTTGACTTCAAGGTTAATACATCCTGGGATGAATATTCCTTGCAATCAAGTAACATCCAAAATGTGTCATTATATTAATGAAGGTGAGGGATGATGGACTAAATATGGGTGTAAATTGATTGACAGCAGCATGATGAAGGACAGATGAGAAGTACAGCCCCCTGAAAATCAGAAACTCTACAATTGAAATTTTTACAAAAGTCTAGGGGCAGGTAAATGAAAATTGTTCAAATTGAAGATTTGTAAAATTCCTGTTTTACAAACCTACAATAATGTCCTATTGGTTTGGGTTCTGTCTCCTCCTGAATTCAAATGATGCACAGCAGATGCAGTTAAAGAACATTAGTAGAGTGAGCAGATGTAGAAAACAACATTGTGCATTCCATGAAAGCCTCATGTCCCCTGGAGAAGACAACAATCCATAATGTGAGACAGAAGAAATCACTCTAGGAATGGGTAATGAGAAACATCAAAACATAATCCATTTACATTTAGGGTTAAATCCATACCCTCAGCAAAAGAAGGTTAGACGGGTTTGCAGAGAAGACAAAACAGGCACCTATTCAGACTCTGTGATTACTATTCACAAGAGATCCCCTATGCAGGGTCTGAGGCTAGTAGGCTCTGGCCTAGAGTTCAGCCCTATGATGCACTGGGGGCTGCAATGTCTTTGTTCATGGTCTCGTCTCTTAATTCACTTCACCCTGGGTAAAATTCATTCCTGTGCAGCACAAGGCTGGTGCATTTCCAGGTGGTTTTTTTTTTTTTTTACCGTGCAGGAGTAAAAATCCAAATAAATTAGTAAATTGTTATTTTGAGATCTTGAGTGATGTGCAGTCTTTGTGTTGGACTTCTGAACAGGGGTGCATTTTGCTCACTGTGTGCCATGCAACCATAGCATGTCCATAGAATTTTTAGTCCTTCCGCAGTTGCAGGGCTGGCCAATGGATTTCACTGTGAACAGAATTCTCTAATCCTAATCTGTTCTAACAGTCTAGCAAGAACACACATGCACGCTGTTCTCTTTCATTTAGCACATTCCACATTTTTCCTTTTGATGCACTAAAACCCAATAATTTCTGTCTGGGGAGAGCAGTCCTAAAGTCTGGAAAATTACTCCTTTGGCCCAGTGTAAACATACCACCACAGTTTTAATATTGGGTGCTGCTCATAAATCCTAAGGTCCTCTACAGTGTCCACTGGCCCCACACAACTCCAAGAGATGAACTGATTCCTAGAAGGCTTTTCCACATTGGGAGCTCCTGATTTATTTTTGAGTCAATTACAGTAGAGGTCAGGTATTTATTAAGTTACTTGCATTTTCTTATGAAAATTATAGACAGTAAGGCTCAAATCATTAGGCTGTTGAAGACTAAAGGCCTTAGAGATCATTTGCACTGGCTTCATTCAGATTGGTAACACAACCCATTAAATACTGTGCAACAGCACAGATCTGAGTGCTTCTTGCTACTGTCTATAAAATATTTAACAAATTATCAAGTGCGTTCCAAACAGCATATACAGCTGTCACTGTTGAAATAATAATTAGAATTTGTATGTCTTAACAATAGCTTCCTTGAATTTGGAAAGCCTGTGTCAGTCTGAATAGCTCTGAATAGCTCATAAAGCAAAAAGAATGGGACAAATTAACCTTGCCTATTATTACACTTGTTCATTCAACCCTTAACACTAAGTACAGTTACATAGCTATTAGCCTTTTGGGACTAATGTTTATAGCTGCTAGCTAAGTACCTTCAGGATTTCCAAAGTTTGGTTTAAAATTTCAAACAAGTCTATATTATATATCTGAGCCCTGATTAAAATAAAAGATGACTTTTCTTTGGACACCAATTTTAAAGCATAATATGGTTTAAGCTGGTTCATCGAGTTCTGACTTATACCAGTTCACCCGAGACTACCTACCCCAGTTCCCTCTATTTCACGTTATGAATCAGAGCTACATCACATAGGCTGAACACACAGCTATTCCTGGAACTAAAAAAAAAAAAAAAAAAAATCACTGTGAATTGCTTTTGAATAAACCGGAAAGAAGAAACTACTTACTGATAATTGACTACAGTGGATAATTAATGTATCCTCAGACTAAGCTAATGACACTTTTCTAACACTACAAAGTAATTAGATAACTCTTAGGATATGGCAAAATAGCAATAACCACTCTAATCCCATAACTATTATCACTAGTTTAATACTTGTATGGGTCACTTATTAAAACAACCCCTATAATATGCTGAAATCTTATAAAAACAAAATAATTTTGAAACTGATTTCTACTGGCACAAAGCTGTACCTTTTCAGTAATAGAAAGGAATATGTACAGTGTTGTAATGTTGGTGAAAATCCAGGAAGACCACATTAAAACAAACCACTATCAACTGAAGTTTATGATGTCTGTCTTGTCTGTTTAGATTGTAAACCCTTCCTGGGCAGGGACCGTGTACAATGCTTCGCATTTTTGATTGGACCCTGGGCACTACCATAATAAACATGATTAATGAAAATAATAATGGTAGCAAGCTTTTGATGTAATTAAATGAAGTGGTGGTGCTAAGGTTACAGCCTCCAAATGAAAACATGCTAATGCAGCCCTACAAAGCAGCAATAAACTTGCAAGGTAAAAAAAAGTGAAGCAGTGAAAGTGACTGTACAGTGTACTACTGTCAAAACTAGAGAAAAAATTCAGATCAGGTTCTCAGCTCCCCCAGAGTTCTAGGAAGTTCTGGTGATTGTAGTTTGGATTCATCCTGGAGAGAGGCTAAGTCCATGAATTCAATCTGCAACTGAAAGTCTGAGAGATTTCAGATAACATTGCAACCATAGTGTTTAGGTAGGGAAGTGGTATTGCCTATGGGATAGAGCTAGAGGGACTTAGGTAGCCTGAGTTCTAATCCTGGCTCTACCACTGCTCTTGCCTCCCTCTGCTTCAGTTTCCCCACCCCTAAAATGAGGTTAATGATACTTACCTTTGTAAAGTGCTGTGAGATTTACTGATCAACAGTGCTAGAGAAGTTATTAAAATTATGGCCTGAACAGTGAAATTTGGATCCATAACTCAAATTTCCCAAAGTCCACAACCTTATCAGCTAAAAAACTAGTCAGGATTGACTAGATATTGTCATTGTAAGACATTAGGGGAAAATAACCTGTGGTTAGAGCATCTCATTTTTTAATGGATGTATGGTAATTCCGGTCCATATAACAATAATTAAAAGTTATTCCCATTTTCTATTGAAGAGTGTTCCCCACTCTCACCATTTTAACATAAGTCTTGCAATATTTGGCATTTTTTGTTAAGTCCCAGCTCTGGGAATCAAGGGATTGAGATTTTCACATACTTTTTTAAAAAATGAAAGCTAAATTTCTAGCCCTCATTGTTGTGGCTAAAAGCCTTTAAACATCCATCAAATGCCCCCTGAAGGTTCAAAAATATAAAGCAAATAGAAATGAACAATTTAGTAATTTTTAAAATCTCATTATTTTGGGGGGGCCTGACACAATTTTTGAATACTTGGGGTTGACAATACTGATCGTTATTTTTGCAGTTAAAGGTCTGCTGAGAAGAATTATTATTTATTTTATTATTTCTGTTTTGATTGTTTGAAAAAGTAAAAGAAGGTCAACTAGTGCCCTGTGGAAAGGTTAAAGGCCTTGCCCACGTGCTTTTGTGCCTATACTGCTGATTTAGAGGATTAACATACGTAAGTAAAGGGACAGGCCAGGAAGGTGCTGAGTGTCGTCAAATCCAGAGGAAGACTTTAGGAGTGCAGAGCACTGTGCAGCACCTAGAAGCACTCGGCACTAGAGCTGGCTGAAATTTGGGATTTCCAGACGGCAAGATATTTTGATTTTTGAAATTTGGTTTCCTTGTCATGAGGAAGGATTATAAGGGAGCAAAAGTGATAGATATCCCTCCCCCCTCTCTCTGAATTGTGCTGCACTTTAGGTACCATGAGAAAGAGGCATCACTTGCTCCTGATCATTTGTTTTCTAGTAGGTAGAGCCAAATATAAGGACTTCAGCCAGAACGGGTATTTCTATACAGCAACTAGATACCTGCAGCTGGCCTGTGCCAGCCAGCTCGGGCTTGCGGGGTGGGACGGTCCTAGAGCTCGGACTGTGGCCCGAGCCTGGATGTCTATCCAGCCTTGCAGCCTGAGCCCCATTCAGCTGGCATGACCCAGCCGTCGGTTTTTCTTTGCTGTGTAGGCATACCCAATGTGGCTGACTACCTATTTGTGTTTGAATTTTGGTACAGTCCAATTCAGGAGATGCCACTTAGTATGTCACACGAAAAATCAAGAAAGACTGGGTGTGATGAAATTTTTAGTCCTTTCATGTGACAACTTCGGTTAATATTAATCTATAGAACCCTTTCTTTTTCAGAGATATGCTTTGCTATCATTGCTGAATGCACCGCAGAGGAATCCTAATTAGCAATCCAATTGAACAGTCCAAAAAGGAATCATTATTAAGCTCAGTGCTCCTAATGGTGATCAAGCAGTTTTCTTTTCAAGACGTTGCCAAAATTATATCTTTAAAAGCTTCTTTTAAATTGATTTTAGGAGGAAATGTCAATTGGGTCTTAAGTCAAAACCCACCAAATCTTCAAAGACCTTCCTCCATATAATGACCAAGATAGGAACTAATCGTCAAAAACCAACAAGATAGGAAGAGACAAACTTCAAGTTTTTGTTCACTTTTTAGAGCCTTTTATAGTCAAATGTGGAGGGAGCATAAAACGAAATGGAGGCGTGAGGGAGAGGGGAAAGTGCTGCAGAAATCGAGAACCTAGGAAAGCCAGACTCTGATGTTTTAACGTAATTATTTTGGAATGCCCGTCGCCCTAGGAACCTCAACACACATTGGAAAGTAACTGAGTATTCCACTGAAAGCCATGTGCTGTTGGGGTAAATCCATCCATTGGTCAGTACACACAGGTGAATGGACACATGGGATGGATTTAAACAGCAGACTGCAACTTTGTTTAATACTGGAAGGGGCATTGTGTTCCCTGCCTCTCACTCTCACACCAGGAGAGAAAGAGAGAGAGAGTCACAGACACAGAGGGAGCTGAGAGAAACATAGTTGTCCTTATGCACATTGGAGACTGGCCATAAATTGCAACAAACTAAAGCAGTTTTTCTTTTACTAATGTCAAGCCTTTTAAAATCATAATGCTATAACCTACCTACACCTCCACAATGATGCAAGGAAAGCCAAAAAAAACCCTCACTAGACCGTCTGAAAATCCCTGATCTGGCTCTGAATCCAAACACTTTGGCTGGTCCTGATTTTTCTCTAATCAAGTGAACCAAAATCCTGGATCTAAAACAATTCACCTAGATGGTGTTTTGTGTGCAGTTGTTTGCGCATAATTCTTGTGTGATATTAGGTATGTCCCTAATAGGGAATATTTTAATGGCATTCTTTGCAAATTGTAAAGCCTTTGTCATACAGTAGAGGATTTAATGATTTAAAAAACTTCTGACAAAAATAAAATAAGAATGAATGGTTAAAGTTTGAATGGTTTTACCAGTGGAAGTATATAGTAAGTGGGATTGCAAAATGAAATACATCACAGCATTTACTATCCTATCAGAAAACTACAATATCCTTTAAAGGCTGCTGTTTTGATCTTGGCATAGTTTCTTGGAATTACAGCTCAGCTGTGCTGTATTTATATTTGAAATAATTAGAGATTGGTTATAGTGATTCAGGGCTGACATTTTTTCATTTTTCAAGTGAATCATAAATCCTTTCACTTTTAAATGTTGCATGTGAAATTTTTTCTGACACTATCTAGCTCCTGTTTGCGATGCTCCCCAGGGGTACTCAGCAGTGTAAGGAAGCTTGCCACTAACTGCCCTTAGCACAAAGCAGTCTTGTCTATGCCTGCTGGGCTTTAGTTCCCTGAAACCAACAGCCTCTGGCCCTAAAAGCACTGCCTTCCAGGTCTCTGCAGACCTCACCTTCTCTTGTGCAGGCTAGTGACAGACACATACCAACTCCGAGCCCCTCTGCCAGCGGTCCTTCTCTGGAGTACCCAGCCCCTGTCACTGGACACTCACAGAAATAACCTGTAAGCTATCTGCAAAGAGAGAGTGTCCACACAGCTTGACTGGTACAACTCAGGATCAGGTCCTTTATAACAACCGAGCACTGTAATCTGCTTGTAATGAAAACAAATATAAGTTTATTAACAAAGCTTATGATTTAAGAAATAGCAAGTAAGGATCATAAGAACAACATGTAACATGTAAAACACAAGGTATAACATGCCTCTTAGAGTCTAAACTTGACTACAACAGGCTCAAATCACTCTAAAGCAATTTCTCACATTAAGCAACCTCTTAGTGTCAGTAGCCCACATGGCCAGGATGCACGTGTCATGAATATATGTCATATCTTGCACGTCTCTGGTTTTGGGTTCAAAACTCAGCTTGGGATAAGCACATGAAATGATGAGCCTATTACCCATCCTACTTTCGAAAAGGTATGCTCTGCATCGATCATAAGTTACAGAAATTGAGGCAGGAATTATTGGGTGAATGTAGCAGGGTGCTGGTGCAAAAGCACCTAATTACCCCTGCTCAGCCAGCTCCAATCAAGAGAAATAGATTGGGGCTGGTGAAACAGACCTGATGCCTGGCCTGCGGATTGGCTCCACCTGCGGGCCTGACAAGCCAGCAGTCATAAGGGCTGGGAGCCAGCAGAAAAGTCTACTAGGGAAAGGTCAGTCTCCTAGCTGTGGGCTGACTGCAGGAAAAGAGGGAACTAACCCTGCAAGCCTTGTATATAGCTCAACACTGGTGGTGGGAGAACTGTTTGTGTAAATAAAGCCATGGGTGCTGCATAACTGGAGGCCTCTCTGCACTTTATTGGGACAGCTAGCAGGCCCAGGAAGAGGGGTGGGGAAGTGGACCTGTCACAGTGAAATTCTTTAGCCTGTATCAGGTAGGAGGCCTGATTATATGATCATAATGGTTCTCTCTGGCCATAAAATCCATGGATCTGTTGCCATTTTTACTCCAAGCTGGTCTAAGATTTGTTTATTAGCTTATATATCTGTTTGTTAGCAGAAATGGTCTCAAGCCTCACACTTCAGGTGTGGATATGAAGGTTGAACACTGCAAAGTTTGGTTTTTTGGGGGCAGGTGTTCAGATCTGTACTTTGATAAAGGTCACTTGCAAATTTCAGGTCCAGCACTGGGTTCAGACCAAAGCAGGAAAAGACTCCAGCAGCAGGAAGGCAGCAAGACACTACACAGCTAAATACAGCAGGCTAGATGGGGGAGGTACTGCTTGGGTGAATAGAGAACTGTGTAGGGTACATACATACCCTAATGTTCTGGTAAATCTGTACTCCACTAGCCTAAGCAGTGCCTCATCGTCTACACTGCTATTTATACCTGTGCGTATATACTCTACATGCTGCCATAAGGAGTGTGCAGTGTAGGGTACCCTTAGATGTATCCTATAATATCTGGAAGAAAACAACTAAGAGCAAACACATTTGATATAAAAAAAATTTGGCCTACTAAAAAGTGCTGTGTTTAGGGGCAACTATGGAATTGTTGTACAACTTAAAAAGTTTAATAAGCAAGCTCTCTATGCCATTTTAGCTGAGATGAGACAGTTGGGGAAGATGATGATATAGGGTAGGCTAGAATTGGGGCAGTTGAGCCAGAAGTGAAAGAGAAGCAGCAGTGTGGGATACGGTATTTGGGATATGGATTTCAGAGGGCAAGAATTAAGGGAACCAATATAAAATGTAGGGACAATTTCAGAAGATGAGATTTGAGTTGATGAGTGCGATAGAAGGATAGTAAAGGGTGAAGAGGTGATAAAACAGCAGAAGCATGGTAATATTACTTTAAAATTAAATTCATCCTTACCCCCAATGACCTCTGTATGCATAATTCCCACTGAAGTCAATGGGAATCTGGTGTGTAGAAAGACTTCAGTATTGGGCTTCTATTGTGGGATGCTAATGCTTTATGAAATGAATGTTTTAGTGCATCAAGCTTTCTGTATTTCATCAGAATCCATTTTGACAAAACTCATGATAGAGCAGAATATGACATCTGACAGGAGATTATATATGGCATGATACCTACTTCCAGAGCTTTCTTTTTAATCATATCAGACAAGGCACATTAAACATTTTTTTTTCTTTTGCAAAGAGCTGTGATTTGTTGTGAGTTTGGTTAGGAAAACAACTTGCTCAGATTTAGGGATAAGTCAGTGAGTTCAGTAATGTTTGGGTAGGTCCCAATATGGGGAAACTGCCTGCAAATGGGGGGCAAAGTATTTTGCATTGCCTTTCACTCTCCAGTCTCTGGATTTTACACTGGTGTAAGTGTCCTTGGTCAGAGAAGCTTACAGTCTAGGCACTATCCACAATTTACTGCATCTTTACATGTATTTGAGTTCTGACTTGCTGTCACATTTTAGAGGGTTCCAATTGTTGGGCCATGAAGGTTGGAGTTTTGCACAAAGGGGCGAACAGAGGTCAAAAGTCATTTGAACTTACAAACATGTCATGAAAAATTGTTGTTGGAAGTAAGATGTTTTTCCCAAAGCTAAGGCCCAAGAGTGGCTAAGTGAGGCCTGCATTCAGCAAGCTGTTTATATTTATGCATCACTTTAGGCACACAGGTTGTCCCACTGAAGTCAGCTAAAGTCCTTTTTGAATCGGGGCTCAAACCATGTGCTGTGTCTGTGATTTTCTAGCAACTGAACTACAAGCACCAGAGGCAGAAGCTGCAGAGTCTTTTGCTTCCCTCTCTTTCTCTTTCCTTTCGCTCGATGGGCATTGGATTTGTTTTGTCTTAAGAAGAAAGAACATCAGATTTTAACAACAAAATTTCAAAGCTACCCTCTGAAATTGACTTTCTTTTTCCCAGAATGGGAATTTGATGTCACTCAAAATGCTGGCAAGCAAATACAGGGAGAGGAGATAAAGGAAATTGGTGAAATGGAGAAAAAATGCAGGGGGGCAAAGGTGTTTGATGGGTTTTTGGAGATTTTCTAATTCTCTCTTTTCATATGTCTATTGAAGTAGAAAATAATTTTTAACTTTAAATCAAAGACTCTGACAACAGAAACTTGAACCCAGATTGTTGTTGTTGCTCTGGCAGTACAAAACAATGTTAAAATTTTTTAGCATCCTAATAGTTCTTTCTCGTCCTACAACACGCCATCTCACCTTAGGCCAGTGCTTCCCAAAGAACTAGCTGGGGAGCTCAAACAGACCTCTCCTTTGCTCTCCAGAGTCTCAGCTTTCATAAAAATAAATGAGTCTTTAGCTGTTATGGTTGCAGAGAAAACCTTCAAAATGTCAAGCAAGTGTAATTGTGGCAGTGACCTCTACCTGAGTTTGTAGAAGCCTAAATCAACAGCTTTGAGGTATAAAGTGCCCCACTCATTTCAGTGGTGCTAATTCAGATGCCAGTGATATTATAAATGTCAACATTAACTGTTTCACTGTTCATCAAAGCATGTAAGAAAGGAAAGAATGAATCATGAAGCTTGTGAAGAGATTGAGAGAGATCTTGGGTCTCAGACAACCCCATAGCTCACTGGTACCAGCAGGCCATGTGGTTGGTGGATCCTAGCCCACAAAGCTCCTGATTGGAGAAGGCATCCAGCCTCTCTGATTAGCTCAAATTCCCTATTTAAACCAGAAGGAGGGCCAGGAAGTTGTCTGAGAAATTAGGTGGCTCCCTGACTGGAAGCTACAATGGACTCTGCCTGACTCTTGATTCCTGCCTTCCTTTCCTGTTCCTGCCCTCCTACCTTGTTCCAGGTCCCTACTTCTACACCCCATCACTGACTACAGACTCTGTCTCTGACCCTCGGCTTGACTCCCGACTCCAGCTCTGACCACCTTTGTCCCAGGCCACGACAAAGATCTACATCAGCATTCCCCAAGCTCTGTGTGTGTGTGTGTGTGGGTGGGGGGGTGTAAGTCTTCAGTAATGTATAGTGGGGTTGCAAGGCAACTAGAATGTAGAACTCAATCTCTTCCTTTATATGAACCTCAGCTCCACCCTTCCTCCTTTTCCATGTCACCTGCAAACTTTCTTTTTATAATGTCTTTTTTCTAGTATAATCTCTGTCATCCTCATAATCTATAACCCTTTCCTTTGCAGGCTCTGTCTCCCATTTGGTCTTTTCTGTGTTTGCAGTTCTGTCAAGGAGTTATTATACTGTTGTCGTTGATTGGTCTATGGCCTCATAATGTCTTTCTTATGATGGTGCTGTTCAGTACTCCCATTGCTTTGGAAGGTGGTGTTTTATAAAGAAAATTATGGTTAGATTAAAATAATGTAAGGCCCTTTTATTTCAGTCATAATAAGATGGGAATGAGCTCACTGAGTTGTAGGCCTGAAGCTGGAAAAGAACACCTGAAAAACTGTGCTTTTCTTTATTCTCTCATTGTCCCCTTCCCTATTCCCTGCTCTTCTCTCCCTGTCTTCTCGCCAAAGCATGTGCTGAGCTGAAAGCACATCAGGAGTGGACCTGACAATTTGGACCATGTGGAACTTACAGCAGGATTTAGGGCTGTACCAACAAAACCAAGTGACATGTAGGTTGCCCCACAGAATCTGAGACACTTGATGGATATGTTAATGGATCAGAGTAAGAATGGTTCAAGTACTGAGTCTTCTACCGAGGCTGATACACATTCTGTTAATGCTATTACATATTGACAACTGTCCCTTCTATTCCGTGTCCAATACTGAGAATGATTTCACCAAATAATTTGGCAGTTGGTTGGCTAGCTAGCAAATACTGGCTGAAACACCAATGTGTCTGATTCAATATGCACTCAGTATATATGCTATCACTGCTGACCAGTGAGAGAGAGAGAGAATACAGTACAGATAAGAAGCTTTCCCCCTTCTCACTGCTTTGATTTTCTTGCCTCTTCCTCTGATCCATCTGTTGTCTTTTCTCCTACTTTAAATGGCACTGGCACTGAATGCTGATGAGACAACGACTTTGGTGCAACTTCACTCATTTTTCAAGTAATTTCTTTGGAAACCTGACACGAGGCCTGAACTTTTGGAGGCACAAAGCACAGTGGTACTGAGTGCTGTTCCCATGGGCCCCACCAAAATATCTATAGCGTCATTATCTTGCAGAGAAGAGCACTGTATTTCCTGTGCAACACATGCAGACTCTGTAAACATATGCCCAATGAGATGTCTGTATAGCTGAAAACCCTTAAATCAACTGATGACAGCTAACCATTCAGTTTCAGTCATACTCTGCATACGTCTTATATACTTTCAAGTTGGTTATCGCTCATTTTTATGCATTACCCAAGCCATAAATGCACCTTCTGATTTGTCGGGAGGGTTGGCAGTTAATATTCTGGTTTACCTATGAGAGACATTTTCATAAGCAAGTATTTACAGCATGGCCTATATTCTGCTATGTCTTGAAATACAGATATTTCCTATACAGTATTTGTTTAACTGCTCTTTAGAATACCCTAACTGGGGAACCAATAAGAGATTTTAAAAATGCAGCAGGGGAGAATAAAGGAAGAAAACAGCAAAACATGACAGTTTTACCCAGCTCTAGCTATTGCAGTTTTGAAAATGGAAAATAGATTCACTTAATGAAAGAAACTGCATTTCCTTCCATGAAATATAGGGGCAGGAGAGGGTGTGTGCGTGTGTGTGTTTATTCTTTATGGTCTGGTGTATGCAGCTATGAAACTAAGGGTATGTCTACACTGCAATTAAAAACCCATGGCTGGCCTGTGCCAGCTGACTTGGGCTAAAGGGCTGTTTAATTGTAGGGTAGAGGTTTGGACTTGGGCTGTAGCCTGAGCTCTGGGACCCTCCCACCTCGCAGGGTCCTAGAACTTGGTCTCCAGCCTGAGCTTAGACATCTACACTGCAATTAAACAGCCCCTTAGCCTGAGTCAACTGGCACAGCCAGCTGCTGGGTTTTTTTAATTGCAGTGTAGACCTACCTAAAATGCCTTTGTTTTTGTCTATTGCACTTTCAAGAGCTGCTCCTATGTGCAAAGAAAATAGCCATTTTGTGGTCAGAGTTGCTGCATGTTGCTTTACCTGAAAAGTAAAATCTCTTGTTGTTTTCCTTAATCCAAATATATGTCATTTTAGACTAAAATAATAATGAAAAAAAGATTGCTCTTTGTGTGTATGGAGAAACCATACATCTCCATGGTAATAAAGTAGCATCCAATTAGTAATATTAGTTGACTGTCAACACAAGACTTGATTGACCTTCTAGGCCTCCTAGACACAAACCCAAGAGTATCCAGAAAATATCAGAAACAACTGAGAGGCCCCACACCTCATCTCCTGGTTTGCTTTGCTTTGCCTTGCCCTACCTTTTGGGCTCAGCTTTAGGCATTGAGAGACTCTGGTGCAAGTGAGAGTGCAGGGGAGAGAACTGGGGGCTAGGTGCAGGGCAGCCAGGGAAGAGGAGGTAGAGTCCTAGGCTGGGGGGGGGGGAGAGGAGGGGACAGGAGAGAGCTATGCCCCTACTTGCCCCAAAGTTTGCCAGTTGCCACTGAGTCGCCACTCACTCACCCTGAATTTTATGGGCCCCTGGAAGATGGGTTCCAAGGGTGATAAACTCCTAGAGGGCTTTTGGTATTTTGTTTTCTCTTTGCATCCAAACCTACTGAACCGACCCTAGGGTTGCCGACACAGAGTGCCCGAGGAAAGCAACAGCGGGGTTCGTTGCCTGGTGTGCTTCACGCCAATGAACGCACCAGGGTGGAGAAGCAATCAAAGTTTATTTGAGATTTCAAAGCGGTGCAAGGAGACTGGCACGTCTCAGATCAAGCACACCATCATAAGCAGCTTTTCTCTTTTTATACATTTTGCAGCTAAGCTTTTCCCTTCTTCCCCCCCCTTCCCCCTCCCTTCTTCTATAGCAGTTACATCATCTTGGCGGCTATATGTCCAGCTTGTTAGTAACTTCTCCTTGAATTATTATCTTGTCCCTTTCCTTTGATTTGTTATTTTGCCTTTCAGCCAGAAGTATGCAGGCCTCAGGAAAGCAACTGATAACTGGCTGTTACACATTCCGATTTCTGCACCTGGCTTTTGAGGTCGATTAGAGTTTAAACATGGAGGGACTTTGGTTCATTTAGGCCTAGTGCAGGAAGGCTTCATCGACACTCGTGGTCTTCCACCCTCCCGAGTTACCTAGGATTATGCCTAATGACACCAACAACTCCCTCCTTTAAGAATACTCAACAAGCCTTTGGCTGAGTTTTCTCATATTCTGTGGACAAGATACGATTGAGTGCCATGAAGCTGGGGTTATAAATGAGAGGGCATGTCGGGACTTTTGGGGAATGGGGGGCACAAAGCTTACGGAGGAGCATTTTAAAACAAGCGATCAGGAGGAGGGTGACCAGGCACAGTACCACACCTGTGAGGAGGAGACGCACAAGGCCACCCCCCAGTCCTCCCAGGTCGGGCAACCAACTCCAAAGGGAATCGAAAACCGTGGGTTCCCTTTCCTGGGCCTTCCACTGCTCGAAAGCCTGTTCAGCCGACAGGACGTGCTTGCTAATGTCCTGTGAGTTTTCCGGGACATAAGTACAACATTCACTCCCAATAAGGGCACACACATAAAACATAGGGTAAAACATAATCTAAGGCCTGTCTGTTTTGCAGGGACAGGAACCGGAGCTGGTAAAGCTCTGAGTTAAGGCTTTTCTCTATGGCCAAGGTTTCATTGGCAAACTTGGTGAGAAACATAGAGAGCCTTCGATAAAATTGAGCCAGCCGTCCCACCCCATAGGATGGGAGGAGGATCATACCCAACCTTTCTCCTTCCGTAATGGGCTCTGGGGTGGCATACAAAGATCTATGCTGTCTGGGGTGGCCAGGGGGCAGTTTAGGGAGGACACGAAGGGGAGGGGCAAGATATCCTAGATAGCAGCTTCCATACCACCGATGCGGTAGCCACTTATAGGCAGAGGTACCGCAAATGTAAAAGCAGTGGCCATTCCCTACCAAGCCATTATAACCGCTACTCCACCTACTTGTTTGGGTGTCACTAAGCGCTCCGAACTTGGCGGTAGAGTCGGATCTGCCGTTAACATAGACAGGGATGGAAGCGTCACTGTCAGGGGATAGATAATACTGACAGGTGCTATTTCCAGCGGGCCAGGTGTGATTGCTAGACTTGAACTGTCGATAGCACACCAACCCGGGGGCCACTGACCGCAGCCTAATAGGGGAAGGGAGATGTGTTGAGTTGGCCTGCAGCTTCCAGGGGTCGTCCCTTAATGCATACTGGGATTCAATGGTACAGTTTTGCGACAAGGGGGTACCCGAGGTATTTTTTCCCCTACTGAACCATCCCCAGCAGATATCTGACCAATTTGCGGGGACCACCCTCCAAGGTAACCCTGCCGCGTGGTGCGGGATTTGGGAGCATACCCAGCAGTTAGAGAGGTTAAACTCTTGGGCAAAGCAAACCTTCAGAGTCTCATACGTATTTGTTTCTAAGTTGATAGGGATTTTTCTCCATCCCGCATGTGCCTGGGGGGGGAAACGGGAGTCAATGAGAGGAGTGCCCCTATGGCAAAGAGTAACACAGTGGCAGACCCTGTGCTAGACCAGCAGGACGGTGTGGGGTCCCTTCCACTTCTCTTGGAGAGGCTCGTCCTTCCAGGTATGAGCGAGAACGGAGTCACCTGGTTGCAGGGAGTGGACAGGGGCATCCAGCGGGAGAGGTTGCAAATCTTTGGTATACCTGTGGAGAGAACAGCAGACAGAGAGCACATGTACTGAGATAAAAAGCCACAGCCTACCTCCCACTCCCCTAACAGAACCGGTGTACCGTTCAAAGGCCATGCCCTTCCAAACATAATCTCGAAGGGACTGAGCCCTAATCTGCCCTTTGGGAGAGCACGAACTCGGAGCAAAACAAGGGGTAAGGCATCAGGCCACCATAGGGAAGCCTCCTGGCAGAACTTTGAGAGATGTCGCTTGAATGTCTGATTTGTACGCTCCACTACCCCACTGGCCTGCAGTCGCCATGGAGTGTGGAGCTTCCAGGGGATTTGCAGGACATCCGATATCTTCTGAACGACTTGAGATGTGAAGTGTGTTCCGTTGTCAGATTCCATCCACTGGGGGAGTCCGAAGCGGGGAATGATTTCCTTGACAAATTTAAGAGCCACCGTTTTGGCAGTGTTGTTTCGGCATGGGAAGGCTTCAGGCCATCCACTGAATCGATCCACCAAGACGAGGAGGTATCTGAACCCTTGGGTTCGGGGGAACTCAGTAAAGTCTATTTGCCAAACCAATTCCGGGCCTGGAGTAGGTTCCAGAGTGGCTAGTGGCACTGACACTCCCGGTCGAGGGTTATTCTTTTGGCAGATCAGACATTCAGCCTGTATCTGGGATGCTATGAGTCTAAGTCCAGAGGTTAGAAAATATTTACTCATAAGCTGGGTAAGAGCCTCTCTGCCGGCGTATAATTCTTTGTTTCTTCACCAGGGTCAGTTCTTAATGTCTTTTGTAGTCAGGAATTCCTGGACTTTGTGGTTTCAATGAAGCAAGTGTTCCTTCTTTTCTTTTCCTGAAACAGTGTGGTTCAGCATCATACAAGGGAGAGGTTACTAGCACATTACCCTGTAATGGTTTTGCTTCTTTTAGAAAAATCCAAAGGCACAGTA
>NW_020664447.1:6249244-6254330 GCF_002925995.2 Terrapene triunguis
ACAGCAGAGCTAGAAGGAGAAATAGGCTTATCATCAGTCGGAGAGTTCTCCCGAGGGGGGGGGTCTTTTTACAGTGAGAAGCATGGGTCCAGGTAGGCAGTCCTTGGCACTTCACAGCGGTGTTGGTGGTTAACAGGACTTAGAAAGGGCCTTTCCAGTGTGGAGCCAAAGTAGTCTTTCGTTGATGGACTTTACATAGACTCAGTCTCCTTGTTTCAATGAATGGCAGGGCTGCTAGGGTCTTTGGTTAGCACTTCTTTTATCTGTGAGAAAAGAAACCTAACACATTTCATTAATGCCTGGCAGTGTTTTGCAGATCTCATAGTTGTTTGGGCACATTCAGGCCCCCCTTTTCTTGGTTGTCAGCCAAGTCTTAGCTGTGAACAATGTCCTTGGATGGGGCCAGCATCTTATCTTTGGACTGAGCTTGCTAGCTATATTTTCCAGTTAACTCGTTCTGTTCTTTTTCCTGGAGCCCAAGTGTGTCGGCCAGGTTCCTCTCTTCGTGAGAGTACTGAGGGGCCGGGAGCTCCCCCACTGATGGGATGAGGGCATGCATATGGGCATCCTCAGCTGCCCGTGGTTCCAGGGTAGCAGCTTGCTTGGCCTCCCTGTCCGCCCTGGCATCACCCCTAGCCACATCTTGATCTTCCCTTTGATGAACCTTGCAGTGCACCACTGCTACCACTGAGGGGAGCTGTACCGCTTCTAAAAGCCAGAGAATTTGAAGCCCATGCTTGACCGGAGAGCCTTGGGCTGTTAGCATTCCTCTCTGCTTCCACAGACCTGCATGAGTGTGTAGCACTCCAAGAGCATATCTGGAATCAGTAAAAATGTTAACTCTTTTTCCTTTTGACAGTTCAAGTGCACGGGTTAAGGCTATCAATTCAGCCAGCTGGGCTGATGTCCCAGCAGGTAAACCCTCTGCTTCCACGATTTCGTGGAGAGTTACAACAGCATAGCCCGCCCTCCTTTGTCTGTTTGTAACAGTACTACTGCCGTCGGTGTACCACTCACAGTCTGCATTAGGGAGCGGTTGATCTTTTAAGTCCGGGCGGCTGGAGTATTGGGCATCTATGACCTCCAAACAGTCGTGTTCCTGCTCCTCTGTTTCTGGCAGCATGGTGGCTGGGTTAAGGGAGGGGCAGGTCTGTAGGGTAAATTCAGGATTTTCTAAAAGTTTAGCCTGATACCGAGCTACCCGAGCCTATGTAAGCCAGAGACCACCCTTAGTATCCAGCAGGGCTTGGACCATGTGGGGAGTATACACTTGCACAATTCCCGCCAGTGTCAGTTTCTCGGCTTCCCCAAGCAGTAGGGCAGTTGCTGCGACCGCCCGTAAACATGCCGGCCACCCCTTGGCAACTTGATCCAGTTGTTTAGAGAAATATGCCACGGGACGTTTCCAGGTGCCTAATAACTGAGTAAGCACTCCCAGGGCCACCCCTTTCCTTTCATGCACATACAGTTGGAACGGCTTAGTGAGGTCTGGCAGACCCAGGGCTGGGGCTTCCATCAGTTTCCTTTTTAAAATCATAAATGCCTTGTCGGCTTCTGAGGACCAGTGAAAGGGGTCGTGATCCGCTCCCTTAACGCATTCATACAAGGGTTTAGCCCACAGTCCAAACTCTGGGATCCATATTCTGCAGAAGCCTGCCATGCCCAGAAACACCCTGAGCTGTTTACGATTGCTTGGGATAGGAATTTGACAGATAGCTTCTTTCCTTTCGTTTGAAAGCTGACGCTCCCCCTTCCTTATGTGAAACCCTAAGTACTGTACTTCTGGGAGGGCAATCTGAGCCTTACTCTGTGCCACCCGATATCCTTGGAGTCCAACAAAGTTTCAGGAGGCTCACAGTGGCTTTAAGGCAAAGCTGCTTTTTAACCCTCCTTTTGTCCTTCCACTGGCTCCACTCTGGGGCTTGCATGGCTGTGAGGGCTCAATTGCAAGGGTCATTATCCAGGCATTCTCGGGGGGTAAGGTAAGGGTTACTTCATCTTCTTTGACCTCCTTAGATGGTCTCTGCCAAATTGGCTCGATATTGTTCATAAGCTCCCAATCCCAGTTTTTTTAACCTTTTTAGTTTTTGGCTTTTTTTCCTCTTCCTCCTCCTCAACAGCAGGGTCCTCATGAGGATATTACAGTCATCCCGGTCAGGCTTGTGGCTGGCCAGACACCCTTCAAAAACTGAGATAAACTTGCTTGGGTTCGTGGAGAATTCCCCTGCCTGTGCCTTAAAGGCTGCTAGGTCGACTGGGTTAAAAGGCACATGGGTGTAAACCTGCATAGTAGTGTCCTGATTCCTATCCGAGCCATGTCTGGACACCACGGTCTCGGTGATCAACGGATAAAATTCCACCGAGGGGGCAATCTCTGGGACCTGTGGCACCTTGTCTTTATATGGTGGGGGTGTTGGAGCCGAAGGGAACACCAGCTCCGCCATCACAACCGGGGAGGGGTTCGAGGGACTAACATTAGCCACTGCCGATCCTGTCGGGGTTAAATTACACCTCTGCAAAAGATCTGACCTATCTTTTAGCAACATAAACAACTGTACATACATATGTTCATTCCATTTACCCATTCGCTGACAAAACAGAAGTAATTGAAGGATCGTATTATAATTAAGTGATCCTTCCTGTGGTCACCTTTTCTGGTCCTCCAGCTGGTACTGAGGCCAGTCTACTGTACAGAACCTTTTCAGTTTACTTTTAGTCAATGGATCCGATTCAAACACTTTCCAGTTCACCAGAATGCATTCTAAGGGCGTACACCTTGCCCTGCCTGTAGTCTCTGTCCCTGCCCCATACTCTAGGGAGACACTGGGCGTCCCCAGGTCAAAACAGGTAAAGTCCCCACTGGACTGTTCCTACCTTATCCAAGGGTCCGGTTTCGCACCGTCGCCCTATCCACGGGACCGGTTCTCCACCGTCGCCCGCAGCCGCTTCTCCACTGTACGAGCGCGTTGCACCTTTGTGCCCTCCGGGGTCGACCAAACCGTGTCTCCGCCGAGGCCCCCGATGAAGTCACTGGTGGGGGTCGTCGCCGCAATCCGTCGACCTCCGAGAGGGGTCCAGGCAAGGCTAAATTTCAGCCTCTAGCCCACCCAGGACTGTTGCCGACACAGAGTGCCCGAGGAAAGCAACAGCGGGGTTTGTTGCCTGGTGTGCTTTGCGCCAATGAACACACCAGGGTGGAGAAGCAGTCAAAGTTTATTTGAGATCTCAAAGCGGTGCAAGGAGACTGGCAAGTCTCAGATCAAGCACACCATCATAAGCAGCTTTTCTCTTTTTATACATTTTGCAGCTAAGCTTTTCCCTTCTTCCTCCCCCCCCCTTCTTCTATAGCAGTTACATCTTCTTGGCGGCTATAAGTCTAGCTTGTTAGTAACTTCTCTTTGAATTATTATCTTGTCCCTTTCCTTTGATTTCGTTATTTTGCCTTTCAGCCAGAAGTATGCAGGCCTCAGGAAAGCAACTGATAACTGGCTGTTACACATTCCGATTTCTGCACCTGGCTTTTGAGGTCGATTAGAGTTTAAACATGGAGGGACTTTGGTTCATTTAGGCCTAGTGCAGGAAGTCTTCATCGACACTCGTGGTCTTCCACCCTCCTGAGTTACCTAGGGTTATGCCTAATGACACCAACACTAGCACCATATGTGACTCCCTGGCAGCCTGTTTCCCAGAGGAGCTGAGTGGCTATTGGCCACCCTGTAGAGCCTGTGCTATGCCCACTGGGAAGGGGCAGTGTGGAGGTGGGTTGATGCTGCATCTAGCAATGGTACTTCCCACTGGTTTAGTTGGGTGTACAGTGGTTGCCCCTAAATTTTTTTCAGTTACCTCTGTGCTAGATAACATTAGCTCACTGTTTGCAACATTCCTCACACAATCCTTATACTAAAACTGACACTTATCTTTTAAGGGCACAGCTCTTTTCAAAACACCTTTAAAGGGGAGACTTTCACATAAACTCTATAACCCTGCAAGCAGCACCATGGGCCAGACTTCCAGTGGAGGCAATGGAGCTGCACCATAGGCGTGCGCATGGGGTGTGCCAGGTGTGCCCGGGCACACCCTAATGCCCATGGGCCGGATCCAGATCTGGCCCCTCAGGGCTTTGGATCCGGCCCGCGGGATTTGCACCCCGTGGTGCCGCAGGCCCCGCGCTGCTTTCAGAAGCAGCCATCAGGGCACCATGTCTCTGGGGACGGGGGGGTTGCTCCAGGCACTGCCTCCCGAAGCTCCCATTGGCCGGGAACAGGGAACCGCGGCCAATGGGAGCTTCAGGGGAGGTACCTGGAGGCGTGGCAAGGGCAATGTGCAGCGCCCTGTGCCGTCCCTCCCATTCCCCGGGGCTGCGTGGGGACGTGGTGAGCAGCGCGGCATGGGGCCCTGGCAGGCAGGGAGCGTGCCGCTGCAGGTAACCGGAGCCTGAACCCCTCCTGCACCCCCCCCCCCCCCCCCCTGCCCCCGCCCCGCCCCCCCCTGCGCCGGGCTTCCCCTCCCCAGGACTGGGTTGGCTGCTTTAACAGCCCCATGTGCTCCCTGGCAGACTCCCACCCGGCAGCACCAACACAGCCGCTTAAGGTGGCCCGTGGGGGTGCTGCCACAGCCCCCCCCCAAGGCAGCTGCCCCCCTCCAGCGCCCAGGGCCCCAAACCCGCCTGCGGCTCCCCTCGCTGGCTGGTGGCCCGGGCACCACCCGGTGGGGTCAGGCCGCCCCTGAGCCCAGCCCACCTTAAGTGGGGCCCGGGAGCCAGCAGGCCTGGGGCAGGGGGCGAGCCCGGCCCACGGGCCCCCCCACAGCCCGGCTGCGAGCTCAGCTCCCCGGCGCTGTTCGGGGGCTCCGGCCCAGCACCCTTGGCCTTGAGTCTAGCCCTGGGAGCAGCCCGGCCCCTCTGCGATCCACCCCGGCTGCCTCTGCCCGGCCTGGCCCCAAGCGCCCAGCCCGGCCCCCTGTGCCCGGCCCCCAAATCTGCCTGCCGGGACGGGGGAGCCCAGATCCCCAGCCCCGGGCCTGCCTGAAAACAGCCTACCCTCCTGCACCCCAACTCCCTGCCCTGAGCCCCCTGCCTGCACCTTGC
>NW_020664447.1:6254730-6293427 GCF_002925995.2 Terrapene triunguis
TGAGCCCCCTCATACACTCCACACCCCTCCTCTGCCCCAATCCCTTGCCCTGAGCCCCTTCCTGCACACATCACCCCCTCCCACACCCCGCCTTTTATGATGTTCGCCTCTAAAAAAAACAATTCCCTGGGTGCACACCCTAAGGAAATGTGCTGCGCACGCCTATGAGCTGCACGTAGACGCAGGGGTCCAATTACAAGGAGCAGTCTGAAGGAATGGGGCCAAAATGGCTGCTCCTTCCCCGTCCATCCCTTGCACAAGCTCTGGAGCTCCACTGGGCAGCCGTGGGCTGCCTGGGAGTTGGGGTGGGAGGAGGAAGAAGGGCATGTTGCATTGGATCCTCTCCCTCTGTACTGAATATCTGAGTGCCTTTGCATCTCACTTTACTTTTATTTGATCCCCTCTACATATCACAGCAGGGTGGAGCAAGGGGCTCATTATTGTGTTTGCTTTTTATTTAATTTTGTTATGCACAACTGTACAGATTTCAAAGGGATTAGTTGAAAAAGCTTTCGGTGTTGTAAAGGTAGACCTGGCAAGCACGTCAGCTCTGATTTCTCAAGCGTAGCGCTGTGCCAAACAGGCTCAGGTGAAACACCCAGAGATATTCATGAGATGATGCTTTCATGAAAGGATCAAGGCTTCTGGTCACGATCAGTGAAAAGTTATTTTATGACTTTTGATTAATAAAAACAAATGTGTCTCTTCAAAACTGACTGACATAGCTGTACCTCCGTGTAGTGACTTATGATTCTCAGGGCTTTTATAAAAAAACTTATTTTAGAAGTTGGTAATTAAATTTACTGTACTGAAGCAATTGCATCATGGCAACAACTTAAGAAGCCAATTAAATTAAATTAAAAATGAGATATCTGGCAATGCTATCTATGAGATATTTCAATTATTCTACTGATTCACTTCCCTTTATATGATGATCCTATTTACTCATGGCCAAGTCCTATTTATTATTTACTTGGCAAAACTCCAATTGATTTCAACAAGGACAGGACTCAGTGAACACTAAATGTCATAATATATGGAGCTAAAGTCCTCTTTACAGAACAAGAATTTATTAGGGAGAACAGCAGCAATAAACTACTGCTTTTCATCTTTGTCTATTCCTACAGATCCTCTCCTGAACCCTTTGGGACCCTCAGGACAACACAGAGACCTGTACGGGCCAAATGACATATATTTGCAGTTATGTCAACATTAGGATCCTACAGGCATGTCTACACTGGGAGCCGGGGTGTGATTTCCAGCTCAAGAAGACATACTCGCACAAGCTCAGATTGCGCTAACATGCTAAACATAGAATGTAGCTGTGGCAGTGTGAGCAGCAGGAAGGGCTAGCTACCCCGAGTATGTACCTGTCAGAGACCATAGGCATGTACTCAGGGTGGCTGGCCAGTCCCGCCACTCATGCCACCATGGCTACACGCTATTTCTAGCAAGCTAGGGCAAATATGTTTCCTCAAGCTGGGAGTCATACCTCCAGCTCCAAGGGTAGACATACCCTATGATTCTCAGACAGGTTCAGTGTAGCTACATGAATTTATTCTTCATATTGTAATCCTTGAGTTTAATAATTTCTTCCATGCCACTGGCATCATGTCAACATGTCATTTAGCCAGAAAATGAGTGAACAGAACTTAAGCCATCCATAGCAGTGGGAGGGCCAACTCCACCATAAAGATAGGACAGGTGGCAGGCTCTGGCAGCAAAACACTGGGGACAGGGCCGGCTCCAGGCACCAGCTTAACAAGCAGGTGCTTGGGGCAGCCCAGGGAGAGGGGCGGCACCTGCGGCAATTCGGGGGCGGCAGGTCCCTCGCTCCCTCTAGGAGCGAAGGACCTGCCGCTGAACTGCCGCCGCCGATCGCGGCTTTTTTTTTTTTTGCTTGGGGCGGCAGAAATGCTGGAGCCGGCCCTGACTGGGGACATCAGGCTATTCAGTGGCTACCATTTGGTAAGGAACAGATGTTTTCTGGTTTGCCTAGGGCAGCAGAATCTCCAGACCTGACCTTTCCCCTTCCAATTTGGCCCAGGTTTTCATATCCAAAAAACACTAGAGGTTTTCTCAGTTTGTGAGTATCTAGCTTGAACTAGCTTAAGGCCCTTGCTTTTTAGAAGGTGCTAAGCACTCAGCCTTTGAAAATCAGACCCCTTTAAGGAGTCTGACATTAGGCCTAAGAACATATCTCCATTTGGATTTCTTCCTGCTTAGCTCACTCAGCTGGTTAGTCATTACTCATGCATGTAACCCCGGAAATTCCAACATACACTCATGGGGTGACCCTATTAGGAACAGTTTCTACATAGGAGAAGGAGACGACTGAAGAGTCACTTTAGGGACTGGAGGCATTGGCTACTATGGGTACTACACTCATGAGTAAAGTCTACTTATGGGAGTTCTGGGTTGCAGGAACAGGTCACGTACAACATGGCTGAAATCATACTATCTCTTAGGACCACATGAATTCTGGCATCTTTCTCTTGGTAACATTGCTATATCTCCCTAGTTCTGTAACATTTTTTAACTTTGACTCTAAATATGGAATTGTAATAAAAACCTGTGATGTATTTAACTACAGCTGACATTAAATGGTAACATTAATTAAGATTTCTCTCTTCCACTTGTTATCAAGTCATATTTCAAAGGTCACATTTACCTTCAAGCAGTATTTTACTAGGCTAAATGGCTGGAGCCTGGAAATAAATTAAAATATTGATTAATTTTTAATATGCTCCCAAAATCTCTAGGTCTTATATAAATCAATATGCCCCTGGAAGGACTATATTCAATATCTGAGAAGTATCCCAGTAATTACTCTCAGGTTTATATCACTGCAGAAACAGACCTACTTCTAGAATAATATCAAATAGAATCTCACTTCTTATTTAAAGTAGCTAGCCTCCTAAATACATCCGTGTGCAGAGCAAAAAGCAAAGTACACCACATGGAAAATTTCATTAGACAGTTCTGTGTCAGCCCTGTACAAAGCTCTGTCAAATCTTTACCATCTCTCAACACCTCATGGTTCTGATTTTATGTCCCTGTCTTAATATCAATGTTCACTTTAAACTCTGACCTATTTCTCTGGATTAAGTAAAGAGCACTTATTTCAAAATCAGCCCAAGGTGGCAAGAGCATATCTGTATTTTTGTGGTATCTTTTATGCACATTAATTAATAATAAATATATGGAGATATACCTATCTCATAGAACTGGAAGGGACCCTGAAAGGTCATCAAGTCCAGCTCCCTGCCTTCACTAGCAGGACCAAGTACTGATTTTTGTCCCAGATCCCTAAGTGGCCCCCTTAAGGATTAAACTCACAACCCTGGATTTAGCAGGCCAATGCTTAAACCACTGAGCTATCCCTCCCCAAATTATAGAAGGGCTTTTAGAGAGGGGAAAAAATAAATTACCTTTATATATACTTAATGTATATAATATGACATATATGGGATATATAGATATAGATGAAAATGTGACATTAATTTGTGCCACAATTAGTGACAAAAGAAATTAATATTCTATTGTCTTGCTACAGAGTAGTGGCATCTCTTCTGAGTGTCCTGATTTAGGTGGATTTCCGTCTGAAATGTATCTGAATTTCTTAGGTCTCTTAATCCTATAAGGTGCTGACCCCCTGCAGTTCCTGTTAATTGCAGCGAGTGCTGAGGGTGCTCAGCATGCTGTGCGATTGGGTCCTTTGGACAAGAACAGGTTTTCTTATGACATTTCTGGTGTTTCCTGTTTCCACCGTGAGAAAACTTTCTTATGTCATTTAGTCATTTCTAAATGACTGCACTGGAACTGGAAGATGCAGAGGCACTTGAAAAGGACAGTCTGTGCATAGGAAGGGTCCATTGTAGGAATATTAGCATATTCCTGTATGATGGACTGAAGGTACAGTAAACATAGCTGTCATATATCTCTGCATTTGGTATCCAGCTGCTTTGTGTCTGGCTCCTTATTATCTATCCTTAGTGGCCAATCCTACCCCTTCTTTCACAACCTTGGGGGGACCCCAGCAGTGAAACTAGTGTGGTTCTGCTGTGCAAGGGAATGGCAGAATTGGAAAGGGACGGTGCATGAGGGTACACCTCTGCATTATATAAAGCCTGCTGCATTGGTCCTTCCTCTGTAGCAGTATGTAGGAGTGGGCCATTGGCAGAGCAGGTGCCAGAGGATCTGCTGCTGCCTCATTCGCCATTACTTTCCCCTCTTAGAATCTTGAAAATAATATGTTTTTTCTCACCAATTTTCCCTGTTTCTACTTGTAAAGGACATGGATGATGACTGTAATATTTATGACTATTATATCTGCATCTGATTGTTATTGTGATATATGAGTAAAAGGGTTAATTCAGGCCTGGGTTAGATTGAATGAACACAGGAAAGCAGACAAGCACTTCTGTTAGCTACCTATTTACTGATAATTAAAGGACAACTAGAGAACCAACTGCTTGGAAATCTGTCTCTGACCTCCCCTGGAGGGCTGCATAAACCAGTTTGGCCAGGTTCAGGAGACTCAGAACTGAGAAATTGTTAAAAGGTCTGCCCTGCATAGAGTGGAAGAGAGACACAGGAACTGTGGATAAGCAAACTAACCCCCAATTCCCAGAAGAGGGGATGTCTGGGTAAGCTAGGCCTCCCTAAGCTTTGGATAAAACGTGTGTGTGTATGTGTAAAATTCTTTATTCTTGTTATGTTTTATTCCTGTTTTTTGAGATTAAATACTATTTCGTTTTGATCACAAATGGGTCACAGTTCCCACAGGCAAGATTAGCAGGGCTTGAATTCAGTCAGATCTCAGGACTCTTGGTTGGCACACAGTGTACTGTATCCTAAGACCCAGTCTGTGAGTGGGAGAATCACAGGATTCCACCCAAGGACAGGTGAAGGTGAGAGGCCTAACACTTGAGGAGGTTGCAATCAGAGAGACATAAAAGGGCAAAAGATGGAGATAGCCCTGAACTGTGACACTACTTTTCCCCTTTTTCTTCTGCAGCCCAAGGCAACACAGTTTTGCACTGCTCACTTCCCTGTGTGGATAGCATGATTGCAATTCCACTGGCGGTCTCCCTGTGTGTTGCCTCTGACTGTACTGCCAAATGTGTGCACACGCAATAGCAGATTTAACAAGATGTATGGAAATGTGTATTGGAGGGCAAGAAAAGGATGCTGGTGTAAAAATAGTCCTGTACACTATTTATTATGCTACTGTGGAGAATGGAAAATAGGTATAAGTATATACCATACTACTATGCAATTCCCTTCATGTCTCTCATTCTATTTTTGTAAGGTGGTGTCCCTCTTCTGCTCCTGCTCCATTTTGCAAGGTATACTCATAGAGTAGATAGCCTTAGAAAGGATGCAAAATATGCAACACACCCTCCTCAAACTCCTGCAAAGTTAAAACTCTCCCACTCTAACTCCATTACAGATAACTTTTGCAGTGTGATCTGAAAGTCAACAAAATCAGACTTGGCTAGAAAAGTGAAAGAAGCAAATTCCAAAAGTTGAGGACACTTGCTCTGAAAATACCCTGCCTCTATCCTCTCTCATTTAAACCAGGAAGATTTTAGCTCAAGCACCTCAGCTGATCTCAATTGTTGAGTTATCATCTAGGGAGTTTACCACTCCAGTTTCTAAGAGTATGGTTTTACTACTCATACCCTGGTACGTAAATACCTCCATTTATATCTGGAAAGTGTAAAAGGAAGATGTCTGCTCTCCCAAGTGAGTTGAGAGTCTTGATAAAAGATGCATGTATTATGTTAGCCATTTCCAATGTTATTTGCTATGTAGCTTTTTAAATATCAGGCACACCACAAGCAAGATAGTGTCACTAACATGGCAAAATCATGAGTTTAGATATAGCACTTGGAAAGTGTGTGAAATAAAAAAAAAATAAGGAAAGCAAATATAGTTTCGGAAGACGGAGGGTCACATCTCTTCAGAGGAGGAGCTGCTTGAATTGGGAAAAGGCAAGGGGATGAATTTGAAAATATGTATTTATTTTAAAGTAAAAACTTCTAAGCCACAGTCTGTGATGAAGAGGGTGCATTCATATCAGCCTAGCCTGACATTGGCTGTTATGGTAATGCTGATCCATACAAGAATCTCCATTGTGACAGTTCAGTTTGATCACAATGTTGCCTTTTCTGTTGTCCCAAGTTTCTGTTTTGTCTAGACCAGTAGCTGTTACCTTCCTTAGCAGTATTCACTCAGACTGCCTCATGTACTTAAAATATTAGGAGGTCACTTAAAATAGCATCTGTATACAGAGTACCCTGATACAGTACACTCTAATAAGGAAAGAGTGCATTCAGTTACTAGATCAGCGTCCTCATTAGAATCATCAATGCTGTCTCTAGAAGCTGTTCATGTCCAACTTTTAATCAAACTATTCCCTTCCTTCATTATCATCACAGTCCTGGAGAGGCAGAAATCCAATGTTATGCTATGAAATATTGGCATCATTGACTTATATTTAGCTTGTACCATTTGCCTTAATTCAAATGTCTGACATTATACTGTTTGCAAATAAAAGCTAGTGTTTAAGGGCAAAGTTATTTTATTGAAAACATAAGTTGACTGGAAGTATCACTCATGGCCGGCTCCAGGCACCGGCTAAGGAAGCAGGCGGTTGGGGCGGCCAATAGAAAGGGACGGCACTCCGTTCCTGATTGGGGCGGCATGTTGGGGTCTTTGGCGGCAATTCGGCAGCAGGTCCCTCAGTCCCTCTCTTCCTCTTTGAGCTGCCGCCAAAGAGGAAGAGAGGGATTGAAGGACCCGCCACCGAATTGCCGCTGAAGACTTAAGCGGACCGATTCAGCTGCCGCCGAAGTGCCGCCGATTGGTTTGTTTGTTTGTTATATTTTGTTTTCCCCACCGCTTGGGGCGGCAAAAAAGCTGGAGCCAACCCTGGTATCACTGACCTGTTGACTGGCACCTTCCTTTATCTTAGCTTCACTTAACCTTGGAAATTTTCCACGGAGGTACTTGAAAGCTGCTTGTGTTTTGTCAATGGCCTTGACAAAGTTCTTCCTCAGACCCAGCTTGATGTGTAAGGGTGGTAACAAAATCTTCCTTGATTCAACAAGTGGTGGATGCTGAACACTTTTCCTCCCAGGCTCCAATGACTGTCGGAGTGGCCAATCTTTCTTGATGTAGTAGGAATCTCTTGCACGACTATCCCATTCGCAGAGAAAACAGCAGTACTTTGTGTATCCAGTCTGCAGACCAAGCAAGAGAGCAACAACCTTCAAATCGCCACAAAGCTGCCACTGATGTTGGTCATAGTTTATGCACCTCAAAAGTTGTTTCATGTTGTCATAGGTTTCCTTCATATGGACTGCATGACCAACTGGAATTGATGGCAAAACATTGCCATTATGCAGTAAAACAGCTTTAAGACTCGTCTTCGATGAATCAATGAACAGTCTCCACTCATCTGGATCGTGAACGATGTTGAGGGCTGCCATCACACCATCGATGTTGTTGCAGGCTACAAGATCACCTTCCATGAAGAAGAATGGGACAAGATCCTTTTGACGGTCACGGAACATGGAAACCCTACAATCACCTGCCAGGAGATTCCACTGCTGTAGTCTGGAGCCCAACAGCTCTGCCTTACTCTTGAGTAGTTCCAAATCCCTGACAAGGTCATTCAGTTCACCTTGTGTTATGAGGTGTGGTTCAGAGGAGGAGGATGGGAGAAAATGTGGGTCCTGTGACATTGATGGTTCAGGACCAGAAGTTTCATCCTCTTCCTCGTCTGACTCAAGTGAGAATGATTCTGGTGCATCAGGAACCGGCAGTCCTTCTCCGTGGGGTACTGGGCGTATAGCCGATGGAATGTTTGGATAATGCACAGCCCACTTTTTATCTTTGACACACCTTTCCCAACTGGAGGCACCATGCAGAAGTAACAATTGCTGGTATGATCTGTTGGCTCTCTCCAAATCATTGGCACTGCAAAAGGCATAGATTTCCTTTTCCTGTTCAACCACTGGCGAAGATTTGTTGCACAAGTGTTGCAGCATATGTGTGGGGCCCACCTCTTGTCTTGATCTCCAATTTTGCAGCCAAAATAAAGGTGATAGGCTTTCTTAACCATAGTGGTTATACTGCGCTTTTGTGATGCAAAAGTCACTTCACCACAAACATAGCAGAAGTTATCTGCACTGTTCACACAAGTACCAGGCATCTCTGCTCACTTTGGCTAAACAGAAATGTGTCCCTTTGCAAAATCAAACACTGACAAATAAGAGAGCACGACACTGTATGATTTCTAGAGCTGATATAGGGCAATTTGTTCAGCAGAGTGATTTAAGCTTCATTATGATTGCATCATCCATGACTGCTTGGAATAACATGATGCAATTCCTATCATGTCTGACGCAATACCAGCTTCAGATTGCATCATTCATTGTTTTGCCTAAAAAGCAAGTACTGTCCAAACCCAGTCATAGTTTTTTTCATAGATCCAGTCAAAGATGTATTTTAGTCATTTCTGGTTTAAATTGAGATCCCTTCCCTTTATAACTCACTTATCCTCCGCCACTCCCAAGTCAAGGGTCGTATATACTGACCCAATAGCATATCTTGAAAACTAGAGCCAATCAACAATTTTAAGCATCATTTTCTTTCTCAGTGACCCAGAATTAGTAAAGTTTGACTACATTTATTTTAGAAGCATTTTGGCTGTAGAGCAGTGTTATTTTTGCATTATGTGTGAGAGTGAATATTCTTATCTTACCATGGAAACGTTGCTAGACTGGCTTTTGTGCTACGAGGAAAGGTTGTTTTTTTCTAATCATCATTATTATGCTTGTCCTTGAATAAAGGATTTATAGTTTTCCTATTTTAATGTACTAATTCCAAGTTAGGTGCATATTAATTCAACTCATAGTCAGATGCAGCTATCAGTCAGTCTATCTCCCCTTCCTTCCTTGAACATGACTTGTATTTTTTGTTTTTCAGTCTTCCGACATCTGCTTACTTTCAAAACCCCTTTTTGTAGTTAGACTTTGATTAATGCACACCTGGTTTATTCCTTTTTGGAGAAGCAATTGCTCTGCAGCTTCTGTCTCTTTTAGACTACACTGGTATTTCTGCCCACTGGAACATCATGAACAGAGACATATGAGATAAGGCAACATCTATGTATGTGTATCTTTATGCTGACAATAAAAAATAAGTGAAAGATAATTTCATTCTGGATCTTGCTTTCCAAGTTACTTTACAGAAGCCATCCGGCTTCAGACTTATGCGTTCAGTAAGAATGTTATTGGAGAGCTCCTTGTATAGTATATTGTTGACCTTTCAATGCAGATGCTGATCCCCCATATATCCCATTATGTTTTCACAGATCTAAAAGCATTTATTGTTAGATTTGTTTAAAGATTTTTCTCACAGACCATAAGCCTACCGGGATAGGGACTGCTTCTTACTCCGTGTACATTGAGTGCCCAGCACAATGGGAGCCCAAATCTGATTGGGGCCGCTCTGCATTACAATACAAATAATAATTGAAGAACAGATACTGCAGACTTCCCTCCTCCCCCCACCCCCAACATCTGTCTCTAATACTAATCTTTCTTGGTTCTTTGGAGATTGTTTTTTCATGTGCAAACAAATCTCTCAACATATACAATTTCAAATACCCTTTACCCTGTAGAGAAATAGTCCACTGCATAATATCTGCAGGAGACATGTGATTTTTATTTTCTAGCATTGCTATGATAATGGGCTGAAACATGGTGGTTTTCTCCCCCCCCCCCCCCTTCATTTCTCTTTAAGTCTGTTCCTTTGTCTGTTAGCTGCCAGCTGGATGAACTAGAAAGAACAAAAGAACATCACTAACTAGAAGAGATACCTGGCTAGATATCATGGTGCAGGCGCTTAAATGGTCAGAACTCCATTGACTTTAATGGAGCTCTGACAATTATCAGCTGAGGATCTGCCCCACTATACATACGCTAGATATCATTAACAGCAGTGACCCACAGTCCGTAGAAGCAGCTCTGCAGGGTAAAAATTTGCCCAGTGTGGTGGGGCAGCACAATGCCTATGTGTCACTTAATTCCCACTTCAGTGATATAGGGGTCACTTGAGATTTGAGTGATGCGTCAGCTTTATGCAGGCTATCTGTACACATGTGAATGTCACCACTAGTGAGCCAAAATCCTCATCTTGTCACATGAGCCATTGAAGAAAGCAGAATAAATATCTAGGATATGTGCCAGATTTAGGTGCAAACTGTTTAAGATTTCTCAGCAGATCATGGCAACAGCACAGGGAAAAAAAAGCGTGGGGGGGGGGGAAGGTGTGTGGGCAGCAGGGTAGGAGAGGCAGTAATTCATGCTGTTCTGGGGTGTCTCTGCTAGGAATGCTGTTTTACAATTTCTCTTCAACTTTTGTATTTTTAAAAATCAATTAAGATAAAGGCTGGGTCTAGTGATCTCTTCCATCTGCTGTATCATATGAATATCACTTCGTTTCATTTTTATGTTCCTTGCCACAGGTCAGGGTAGCTCAGTCATATTCTGTAATTTATACTTGTATTGTAAAAATGATGAGAGTGTTACAGTATTCAAATGCTTGTTAATGCTGATCTCTGTGCACTGTATATAGAATATTATCCGGACTCAGGCGTAGAACCAGTATGAGCGTTGGGAGGTTTGAGCATCTCCAAACACCCTCCAGTTTTACTCAATGCATTGAATCAGATCTTCAGGAGACACCTAAAGTATACAAATCTGAGTCCATCCCACTTCTGTGTGGGGTTACATTGTCCTAGCACCCAATGGATTAAGAATGGATTGAAGTTAATGGCAGATGAGGGTGCCAAGTAACTTCCAGGCAATGCTCAGCACCACACAAGATTGGACCCATGGTAACAGCATGAAAAGGTACCAAAGGACACTCAAGATACAAACATTTAAGATCAGAACACTTTAAAGCTTGAGGATACTCCACTTAGGAAGGAACAATCAGTTGCACACACATACAAACTGGGAAATGACTGCCAAAGAAGGAGTACTGCCGAAAGGGATCTGGGGGTTATAGTGGATCAGAAGCAAAATATGAGTCAACAGTGTCAGACTCTTGCAAAAAAAAAGCAAACATCATTCTGGGTTGTATTAGCAGCAGTGTTGTAAGCAAGACACAGGAAGTAATTCTTCCACTCTACTTCACGCTGATATGGCCTCAACTGGAGTACTGTGTCCAGTTCTTGGTGCCACATTTCAGGAAAGATGTGGACAAAATGGAGAAAGTCCAGAGAAGAGCAACAAAAACAATTAACAGTCTAGAAAACATGTCCTAGAAGGGAAGATTGAAAAAATTGGGTTTGTTTAGTCTGGAGAAGAGAAGACTGAGGAGGGACATAACAGGTTTCAAGTACATAAAAGGCTGTTATAAGGAGAAAGGGGGGGGGGGAATGTTCTCTTTAACCTCTGAGAAGCAAAGGGCTTAAATTGCAGCAAGGGCAATTTAGATTTTACATTAGTTAAACTTTGGAATAAATTGCCTATGGAGGTTGTGGAATCTCCATCATTGGAGATTTTTAAGAGCAGGTTAGACAAACACCTTTCAAAGATAATCTAGATAATATTTAGTCCTTTAAATCTCTTTACTTGCACACTGTTCCTGCCACCCCTGAGCCTGCAGCAGACCAATCACTGGGCTGGTCTCTGGCATACAACAGAGCAGCCTCATGGCTGTTCTCTTTTATGCTAGTTGCTAGTGGCTCCCAATATGCAGGGATTGCTGGTATGTAAAAGACACTTTGTGCCACAATGGGGAACCTGGTGAGGATACAACCGCTCATATGCCACCTGAAGATTCCCTCATGCCGGAGAGATCCTTGGGAGATGGAATCACTGGCTTTCAGGTTTATTTGTGCCACCTGAGCAGAATCTCTCCCTTGATCTTTTGTGACGTCTATGAAATGAAAACACAGTAATTAACCACACTAAGTGTGGTAAAGTAATGGAAGGATATTATTTCTATAATATGGAAGCTAGAGAACAATGGTCAAAATTCTCTCTAAGCACATTCATAGTTAAGGAATATGGTGATTACTATCTGCTATGATTCGATATGTCTTACTGTAATAGCCAGTAGTATAATTACAGTATGGGACCACATTCAGCAGTGATATAACTGGTGCTATAAGTTATACTTTTCTTATTACTGGCAATTATACCTTGCTACAGGCAAATGATACAGGCCATCTCTCACCTGTCTCTCACTGCCCTCCCCTCCCGCCCGCCCGCCCCCTCCCCACAGCTTTCCACAGTTGAACAATTTCTTTTCATCTCAATCATCATTCTCTCCAGTTCCCCATTTTAAAAACCACTATTTTCAATTTTTGCTAAACTGTCGTCTGTATATTCCTTGACAAGTGCATTTTAATTTAAGCAACCAATGCTCGCTAGACCCTAGATTTTCCCCTAACGTTCATCCTATTTATCACACCCTGTACATTCTCCAGGACTGAATCCAATATAACGTCTCATCTTTTTGATTGCTCAACAAATTGTGCAGGAGAACAGTTCTATATTACATTTAGAAACTTGATTCAGACATTCCACAGTTCTCACCTGAGTCAGTTTCAGGGCAATTGAAATTCCCTGTGATCAATGTTATAGCCTCTTTAAAAGCCTCTGTTATCTGTATAAACATTGGCAGATTTGCGTTTTCATCATGCCCTGGAGATCTGTAATGACTTCTCATTATCTTTTTGACCATTTCTATCTGTAACCTTAATCCAAATTATCTGTTGCAGTAGCTAATTTACATATGCCACCTTTTTAGTCACATATTAATGCCCTCCCTCACTTATACTGCTACTTTCTCTTTTTTCAGCCAATCCTACTTTTAGATAATATATACTGAAACTGGAATATCCTGGCCAGTTTTCCAATTTTGGATTCAATTGTGGAAGTTTTGCCCCTGCAGGTAGGGCCCTTAATGAGTCAGCAATGATTTTAAAAACAAGTCCTTTATGTGTCCAGTGTTGTCAATTCCCCCCACCCCATTCTACAAAAGATTATTCTCAATTATTGCAAATATACTATGTTCACACGTTTTATCTGCTTTCTGTACTCAGCTGTCTATACTTGAAACCCTGCAATACTCTTATTATACTTCCTTATTTGTAAAAACCTTCCTTTTTGGATAAAAAGTGTTCTATAAATGCAAAACTAGTGGGGGGAAATGAATCCGCTGGCACTTTCTGTTCCCACCTCAATCTGGGGTGGTTCTAATAACTGTTGGGCTTGAGTTGTGGACTGAGATTGTTTAAAAGAATAAACAAACAATGGCCTATATAGAAAAACTGGTGATTTTGACAGTTCTTAATCCCTGATCATTTTATAAACAAAATCCCAAAAGGGGCTGAGCACCTCCACCTCTTGACCCCCGTGCAAGGCTGAATCAATGCTGCTAGTAATCTCAGAAGAGAGGCCAAGAACTGAGTGGACTTGAAGAATGAGAGCCTAGTCTTCGTCCCAGTAAGCCAGTGGCAAAACTCTCTTTGGTTACATGGGAGTAGGATTGGGTCCTGAACTATCATCTCATCCCTAGATGTGGTCCCTCCAGTTCAGAGTTGAGGCACATTAGCAGGACCATAGGGGGAAACTTGCACTGCTGCTACTCACAGACTCGTAGACTTTAAGGCCAGAAGGGACCATTATGATCATCTAGTTTGACCTGCTGTACAATGCAGGCCACAGAACATTGTCCACCCATTCCTGTAATACATCCATAACCTCTGGTTGAGTTACTGAAGTCTTCAAATCATAATTTAAAGACTTCAAGTTACAGAGAGTCCACCATTTACTCTAGTTTAAACCTGCAAGTGGCCCGTGCCCCATGCCGCAAAGGAAGGCAAAACAAAAACAACTCTGGATCTCTGCCAATCTGACTTGGGGGAAAGTTCCTTCCTGACCCCAATATGGTGGTCAGTTGGACCCTGAGCATTTTGGCAAGACCCACTAGCCAGACACCTAGGAATGCTTTCTCTGTAATAATGGAGAGCCCTCCCCATCTAGTGTCCCATCACCGACTGTTGAGGATATTTGCTAATAGCACCCACAGATGGACCATATGCCATTATAGGCAGTTTCATCATACCATCCCTTCCATAAACTTATTAAACTCAGACTTGAAGCCAGTTAGGTTTTTTGTCCCCACTGCTCCTCTGAAAGGCTGTTCCAGAGCTTTACTCCTCTTATGGTTAGAAACCTTTGTCTAATTTCAAGCCTAAACTTGCTGATGGTCAGTTTATATCCATTTGTTCTTGTGTCCACATTGGCCCTTAACTTAAATAACTCCTCTCCCCTCAGTGGTATTGAGCCCTCTGATGTATTTACAATCAGACCACCTCTCAGCCTTCATTTGGTTAAGGTAAACAAGTCAAGCTCTTTGAGTCTCCTTTTATAAGGTAGGTTTTACGTTCCTCTGATCATCCTACTAGTCCTTCTTTGCACCTGTTACAGTTTGAATTCATCTTTCTTAAACATGAGAGACCAGAATTGCATACAGTATTCCAGATGAGATCTCACCAGTGCCTTGTATAATAGTACTAACACTTCCCTATCTCTATTAAAAATACCTGGCTCGATGCACCCTAGGATTGTGTTAGCCTTTTTCATGTCCGCATCATATTGATGGCTCATAGTCATTCTGTAATCAACCAATACACCCAGGTCTTTCTCCTTTGTTGCTTACAACTGATAAGTCCCCACTTTATAGCAAAAATTCTTGGTTTAAGTCACATGACTGCACTATTAAATTTCATTCCATTTCTATTGGTCCAGTTTTCAAGGTAGTCCAAATCTTGTGTGATATTCGGGTCCTCCTCAGCATTGCCAATGCCTCCCAATTTTGTGTCATCTGCAAATTTTATTAGCAGACTCCCACTTTTTGTGCCTAGGTTATTAATGAAAATGTTAAATAAGATTGGTCCCAAGATTGATCCCAGAGGAAGCTCCACTAGTAACCTTCCTCCAGCCTGACAGTTCACATTTCAGTATGACCTGTTGTAGTCTCCCCTTTAACCAGTTCCTTATCCGCCTTTCAATTCTCATATAAATCCCCATCTTCTCCAATTTAACTGATAATTTCCCATGTGGAATAGTATCAGATGCCTTATTGAAATCCAGGTAGATTAAATCTACTGCATTTCCTTTGTCTAAAAAATCAGCTACCATCTCAACAAAGGAGATTAAGTTGATCTGGCATGATCTATATTTTGTAAATCCATGTTGTATTTTATCCCAATTACCTTTGTCCTTAACTACTTTCTCTTTCAAAATTTGCTATATTTGTTCAGAGGAGAATGGTGTTAGGTTTCAGTGCTGTCAATCAAAGAACTATTATGAGTACCATATAATTTTGTTTAATTGTCTGGGTGCCCAGGATAAAGTCTTTCCCCCATCACTATTACGTTAGAGGAATTCACCATTTGTGTGTGTGTGTGTGTAGAGGGCTCACTGATAGCATCAAACTCTGTACAATTAACTTCCTTAAGTACATTTGATAGCAGCCCAGAATGATGTGCCCAGAAACATTGGGTTTTTTTACCCAAACAATGGCACTTCTATCAAACTTCTGCTTCCCTTCTATCCTTCACCATCTTGTTAGCCACTTTTAGTCTATAACTCACAGCCTGCAACTGGGACTGGCTACATTCCCAAAAAAACATCGGTTTGCTCCTTTGTTTTGCTTTCTAAAATAAAGTGTCTGAACCTTTGAAATGCTGGCTCTGCTCTCTCTGATGTCATTTATACCCACAAGATCTGTATGTGGCTAATGTGCAAAATATACATCCAGTACAAAATTAATTAGAAGCTGATTCTGGAGAGGAGAGTTTGGACACAGAATCATAAGCAGTGCTAAATCTTTTATGAAGTTCTTCATCTTGTGTTCTGTGAAATGCACCTTCTACCAATACGAACAGAAATAATGCATGTTGTGGTGTATTTTAAACAAAGTTTAAGATATATATTTTTCTGACTCTAAACTATTGCAATTCCTATACTAGTATTTTAATCTGTTTATTTATGTGTGGTGACAAATATCAAACCACCAGTCAATTGAGTAGGACTTCAAAATAACTCTTAAATCATATCATTATCATGACCTGGATTACCTTTTCCCCTGGGAAGGGAGGCTTTGGGTTGGAAAACCCCATAAGGATCATCTTGATGAGTTTCCCTAGTATGTTCTAGTGGGGTAGTAGGATGGACCTCACACATGGAGCTGCTAGTGATTCTGCCTGCAGAAGCTGTGAATCCCCTGACTCTCCAGGCTGGCTAAGGGACTCACTTGAAGTGTATTATTTAGCCAGTAGATGTCTCTGTGTGCTGCATAGAGTTCAGGACAGGGTACAGTCCCTGGTAAACAAGGGAGATAAAGCTGGAACTCAAGCTGTGTGGAAACTTGCTTGCTGGTATCCATAGTTTGTGGTGGTTTTCTTTAATAATCACCTCTTATTTGTCAGACTGTGTTTTCATATAATGACAGAGACTCTCTGCTCCTTCTGGTTCCTTGATAGTGAGGCTGCTTTGTCAGGGCTTCTCTCTAGCCACTGCTTTGAGGAGGGCTTTCCTATTTCCAAGAGTGGTTGTGGAAGAGTTAACACATAATATCTGAGGGGCCACACTTGTCCACTCACTCTCTAGCTGAGGATTCTTGACCTCAGAGGCCCCAGACAGGGGACAATAATGCTATGAAGTTAGCTGACCTCTCACCCTCAAGTGGAAAGGAATGAAAGTGGAGAAGAAGTGTATCCACACAGAGGGAACTCTCGATGAAGGTTTTACTAGGCAGATGATCTGGGCTACTATGCATAAGGAGCGGTGAAAGCTGAAGGACCATATCTCAGAAAAGTGAATTTAGAAATTAAAGGGAATTAAAATGGCCCTGTTAATATGTGCCCATCCTGAATGGGTGGGACCACCTCAAATACAGGTAATGGGGGGATGGGCTATAGATTGAACATAAATATAAGGTCATTTCAGAGTAAAAGCTCTCCCTCCAGTTGCTGAACACATTTCATTCATCCCTCACATTAGTGGCAATAGGCTAGTCAGCTGATAGGTATCCTCTTTGTTAACTGTTTGCACTTGGAAGTCAAAGCAATGCCTGAATAAACTGCAGAAAAGGCCAGAGGAGGAGTGGAAGCATCCAGAATGAATGAGAACTTAACATAGCTTCAGATCTTTTTTTTAAAAAAAAACACCTCCCACTCAACTATATGTCTTTATAAACATGTTTATATATCTTTTTGTTTTCAATTCCTGTGTCCATTTATCGGTTGTATTACTGTCTGGGGAAAAACAGACAATATTTCACCAAAGCAGACAATAGAGTGACTCATTGGGTTATTACTACATTTATCCCCACACACAAGAAACTGAAGAATCTAATACATTAAATAGTGATTTCATTTCAAGTGCCAGCAAAATGCCAAAACTCCAAGGGGGGCTGTGAAGCTTGGCAGCCAATAAGGCTCCAATTGCATCTGGAGCTCCCAACTCCCACAAAAAGCTGTCCCCTCCCGCCCCCCATAGAAAATCATTCTCTATCTATCTTTTGAGTATAATCAGCAGCTTTATGGTGCATGAAGTATTTGGACTGATTTAAATATTTTTCAGAATGACACAGAGAAATAATGAAATAAATAGAGCAGTTCTATTCACCCAACTAAATAATTTAGGAAAAACAAACCGTGACTACTGTGTAAGGTGCCTACCACCCAACTGGGGAGGAGCTGAGCTTGGGACATGAACTTCCAGTTTCCTGGCAGAATTCTGTGATGCTGTCCAGTAATCCATTTGCATGCTAGGGGAAGAGCATGGCCAAATATATCCAAGGCCAGAGGTGTCACACATCCAGCACGTACTTATGCATTTATACAGTTTGCATGGCAAATGCAAAAC
The DNA here is from genome assembly GCF_002925995.2 of Terrapene triunguis. Classification (NCBI taxonomy): domain Eukaryota; kingdom Metazoa; phylum Chordata; order Testudines; family Emydidae; genus Terrapene; species Terrapene triunguis. The sequence continues at coordinate 6,272,703 of NW_020664447.1, forward strand.
TTAACATTCTATTAAATTAAAATAAAGTTTCTAGCCCTTGCAAAGTTCCCCTTTCAAATGTGAACAGAATATAACTAATGCAGCATAGTCTTCTGGATTCTGCGGACAGTCTGAAATAATGGATCAGAGAGAAGTAGATACCCCTGCTCCCCATTAATCTCATTGGACTGTTAACTCTAAAACCGATTGAGGACATATGCCATGCCATCAGCTATTTTATCACTGATGGTTTTATCAAATGGGCTGGGAACTGGGCTTCCAGCAAAGCCCATGGGTGGAGAATTGCTGCAGTGAAGGAAATGCATAAGAATGGCCATACTGGATCAGACCAAAGGTCCATCTAGCCCAATATCTTCTGACAGTGGCTAATGCCAGGTGCCCTAGAGGAAATGAACAGAACAGGTAATCATCAAGTGATCCATTCCCTGGGGCTCATTCCCAGCTTCTGGCAAACAGACTAGGGACACCATCCCTGCCCATCCTGGCTAATAGCCATTGATGGACCTATCCTCCATGAATTTATCTAGTTCTTTTTTGAAACCTGTTATAGTCTTGGCCTTCACAACATCCTCTGGCAAAGAGTTCCACAGGTTGACTATGTGTTGTGTGTGAAGAAATACTTCCTTTTGTTTGTTTTAAACCTGCTGCCTATTAATTTCATTTGGTGACCCTTAGGTCTTATGTTATGAGAAGAAGTAAATAACACTTCCTTATTTACTTTCTCCATACCAGTCATGATTTTATAGACCTCAATCATATCCCCCCTTAGTCGTCTCTTTTCCAAGCCAAAAAGTCCCAGTCTTATTCATCTCTCCTCATACGGAAGCTGTTCCATACCCCTAATAATTTTTGTTGCCCTTTTCTGAACCTTTTTCAATTCCAATATATCTTTTTTGAGATGGGGCAACCACATCTGCACACAGTATTCAAGATGTGGGTGTACCATGGATTTATATAGAGGTAACATGATATTTTCTGTTTTATTATCTATCCCTTTCCTAATGACGCCCAACATTCTGTTTGCTTTTTTGACTGCCGCTGCACATTGAGTGGATGTTTTCAGAGAACTATCAACAATGACTCTAAGATCTCTTTCTTGAGTGGTAATAGCTAATTTAGACCCCATCATTTTATATGTATAGTTTGGATTATATTTTCAAATGTGCATTACTTTGAATTTATCAACACTGAATTTCATCTGCCGCTTTGTTGCCCAGTCACCTACTTTTGTAGCTCTTCACAGTCTGCCTGGGACTTAACTATCTTGAGTAGTTTTGTATCATCTGAAAATTTTGTCACCTCACTGTTTTACCCCTTTTTTCAGATCATTTATGAATATGTTGAATAGGACTGGTCCCAGTACAGACCCCTGGGGGACACCAGTATTTACCTCTCTCCATTCTGAAAACTGATCATTTAGTCATACCTTTTGTTTCCTATCTTTTAAACAGTTACCAATCCATGAGAGGACCTTCCCTCTTATCCCATGACAGCTTACTTTGCTTAAGAGCCTTTGGTGAGGGGCCTTGTCAAAGGCTTTCTGAAAATCTAAGTACACTATATCCACTGGATACCCCTTGTCAACACGCTTGTTGACCCCCTCAAAGAATTCTCATAGATTGGTGAGGCATGATTTCCCTTTACAAAAAACATGTTGACTCTTCCCCAAATACAATCCACAGGAGTTTTGGGTATGGGGGAATAAGGGATAACATTTCTCTGGGATCAGAAGCCTAGACTTGCCTGATTAACCCACCCTCTGCATCTGGGGAAAGAGGTGGAATTTAATTAGCTGACCCTTCTAAAAAAAGAGTTCAGTGGGAATGCAGGGGAGGATTGCAACATCCTTCAGGAAGTGGAGATGCCTGGGTGGTGCTCCCAATGAACTGTCACTGGATTTACCACTGTGAGGAACTGTTTCAAAAAACCAAATAGACAAGAGGGAAGATTGTTTGGGGAGCATTTGAGGGCTGAGGCTCTGAGGTAAGAGTCAGGACATCTTGTTGGGAATTACTGGTGCAAGAGACTGATTTTGGGGAAGGGACTCCTATGCTTGCACAGACTTTGAAGTAAGAGTCTGCAATGGGGGGAAGGGGGATTATGTCTTAGTAAGAAGGCTTAATTGAAGAAACTACCCCAGCTGAAGATAATTTCCCTTGATTCCTTGAGAAGCACAGACAAAGGTTAACCCAGGTTGCTAGATGGCCAGGCAGAATAAAGCTGGGTCTGACTGGAGGCAGGACATGTTAGATTAGGCCTTTCTATTACAGAACCACAGGAATGCAGGATCTCTAGACCAAAGTAGTGTGTGCTTCAGCTCATTCAATGAAGCCTAAGCCTAACTCAAGGGGCCCTATCCATAGGGACCCTAAAACTAGGGCTGGGAGCCCTACCCATAGCAACCATAACCCTAGAGCTGGCGGCCTTACGCATAGGACCCCTAACCATAACTCCAAGGGACCTACCCATAAGAACCCTAACCCTAGGGCTAGGAGCCCTACCCATAGGACCCCTAACTCTAAATCCAAGGGCGCTATCCATAGGAACTGTAACCTTAGGGCAGGGAGCTCTACCCATAGCAACCCTAACCCTAGGGTGTGGAGCCCTGCCCATAAAAACCCTAATCCTAGGGACGGGAGCCCTACCCATAGGAACCCTATCCCGAACTACAAGGGTCCTACTGATACAAACTCTAACCTTAGGAACCTTAACCCTAACTCAAAGGGCCCTATCCATAGGAATAGTAACCCTAGGTTGGGGAGCGCTACCCATAGCAACCATAACCCTAGGGGGGGCAGACTTACACATACCTATAACTCCAAGGGACCTATCCATAGGAACCCTATCCCTAACTCCAAGGGCCCAACCTATAGGAACCCTAACCTTAGGGCTAGGAGTGCTACCCAAAGGAACCCTAACACTAGGGCAGGGAGCGCTACCCATAGGAACCCCCACCGTAACCCCAAGGGCCCTCCCCATAGGAATCCTAACCCTAGGGGGGGAAGCCCTACCCATAGGAACTCTAACTCTGGGGCTGGGAGCCCTACGAATAGGAACCCTAACCCTAGGGCAGGCGGCCCTACACATAGGACCCCTAACAGTAATTTCAAGGGCCTTACCCATAGGAACCCCCGCCCTAACTCCATGGGCCCTATCCAGAAGACTCTTAACTCTAGGGCGGGTATCCCTACCCAATGGAGCCCTAAATTTAGGGCAGAAGGCCTACCTATAGCAACCCTAACCCTAGGCTGGGGCACCCCACCCATAGAATCCCTAACCCTAACTCCAAGGGACCTACTCATAGGAACCATAACCCTAGGGTGGGGAGCCATACCCATAGGAACCCTAACCCTAAATCCAAGGGCCCTACCCATAGGAACCATAACCCTAGGGTGGGGAGTGCTACCCATAGGAACCCTAACCCTAGGCTGGGAGCCCTACCCATAGGAACTCTAACCCTAACCCCAAGGGCCCTACCCATAGGAACCATAACCCTAGGGCTCTGAGTCCTACCCATAGGAAACTTAACCATAGGTTGGGAAGTCCTAGACGTAGGAACCCAAATCCTAACTTAAAGGACCCTATCCATAGGAACCCTAAACCTAGGGATGGGAGCCCTGCCCATAGGAACCCTAACCCTAACTCCTAGAGTCCTACCCATTGCAATGCTAACAGTAGGGCAGGGAACCCTATCCATAGGAGTTAGTGTTAGGGTTCCTCTGTGTATGGCACTTGGTGTTAGGGTTAGGGTTCTTCTGGGCAGAGCTCTCTGCCCTAGGGTTAGAGTTCCTATGGGTAGGACCCTTGGAGTTAGGGTTAGAGTTCCTATGGATAGGTTTCTCTCCCACCCCCCAGGATTAGGTTTCCTATGGGTAGGGCCTATTATAGCCATATAATCTTCAAATAATTCTTTTCTTGCTTGTTTGAAGCAGCTCATTATTTGTCCTTGATGCTTGAATTCTGAGTTGTTGGATATATGTCACACGGTACGTTTTTGCACCAAGTGGCAAGTAATATAGCAGGCCAGTTTTAGCTCTGCTTGGTGCATTGTCGGTGAAGGTTTTGATATTGTAAATCCAACATCTATCAGCACACAGAAGAAAATGGTGTTGCATTTGTTTTATGTTTGTCAGTCCCTGCATGTTTCACAAGATCTGCATGATATGCATGAATCTGGGTTTTACATCATCATCACCGACCACAGGCTTTATCCACCTTATTTTCTTTTTTCTCTCTCGTTTTTGTATTTTTTTTAATTTTATTTTGCATATTTTGCCCATTTTGTTGGTGGCATACTGCTCTTGATTTGGCTTAGCCTGAAAATGGCATTTAAACATGGCTTAACTGGAACATATGTGTGTTTAATTGGGTGTGTTTTCTTATTTGAACAGAAGTGGGGACAGGAGGATTCTAAAATTCTAATGATGTGCATATTTTCCCTGAGATGTACACACCTGCTGTCTTCTCTCCCTCCAAAATGCAAAAAGACAGTTTCACAGTTTCAAGCTACATGCAGGGTAAGAAGCTATTCAACATGAATAAAGGTGGCAGACCCTGGCCTTGTGATTTACAGAACCATTATAATGTGTCTGGAATGATCTGTTTCAGGAACTCTGCTATTGTTCCAGTGGTTCTCAAACTTTTGTACTGGTGACCACTTTCACACAGCAAGCCTCTGAGTGCGGCCCCCCTTGTACATTAAAAACACATTTTTATATATTTAACACCATTATAAATGCTGGAGGCAAAGCATGGTTTGGAGTGGAGGCTGACAGCTCGCAACCCCCCAATGTAATAATCTCGTGACCTCCTGAGGGGTCCCGACCCCCAGTTTGAGAACCCCTGCTTTATGTGAAGGGGGAATACCATAATCTCTCTTTTGGGTGTGCTTTGTTGTGGAGATGAGGGGTTTGAGAAAATGAAATATTTTTAGGTGAGGTAGCTGCAGCCTCTCTGCTCTTGGAGAGTTTTTGCCTGGGCCAGTTTTAAGCCATGAAGACACATCCTCAGCCTCATAACTATACAATGCTCAGTGCATCATGAGCCTTCCAAAGCCTTCCAACATGATAAACTTTGCACTGGATACCACACAATCATTTTACAAGGATGAACATGGGAGTGCTGGGTGTTCCCCCGAGGTACAGAGCATCACACCATGATGCATGAGGACTTCAGTGAGATGACGTGTGGAACAATTCAGTGTCAGTCAGGGTATCAGAATTTGGTCCTATATGAACAACAGTCAAAAAGTAGTGGCCTGGGGAGATTAGTGAAGCTTGCAACCCACTGGAAAAGAGGACTGTGGTGGTTTTAGGCCACCTTTTGTGCCCTTCTGACCCTGGGATGCTCTGTGGTCTCCTGGGAGCCTGCCTAAGTTATGACAGTCTTCCTTGGCTGCCCTATGGCCACATTTACCACCTACAATCTCCACAGTGTGTGGGCGCCACCCCTGAAATACCCCTCCCACCCACAGTCTGACCCCAAACACATCCTCTACCCCAGGGCTTTTGAGGGAATGGTCAGAAGTCAGTCTTACAGATGTCTTCTGTGGTGTCTGCACTGGAGGAATTCTCCCCTGGCCAGAGATGGAGCTTTTAGGGCCTCTTTATACTGGTCTCACCCTCTTATGCAGCATAAAAGGACCAGAGCAGAGCTGAGGATCTCACGTCTGATTTTTAGAGATGCTGAGCATACACAGCCTCAGCTGAATGGAAACTGTGAGGGTTCAGCACTTAGAAAATCAGGACTTAAATTATGGCATTTCTCACTTTAATGAAGGCAGCAACATTGTAAAGACGAATAAAGGATTATTTCACTCCGTTTTAAAATATTATCTGTGTATTTCAATACCTATCTCTAACATTGTGTGAAGCAGGAATTCATAGGTTAAAAATTCAGTTGTCTGCAGCTCAGGAGCCATAAAAAGCCGATTCTATAATTGGAGTTAAAGGAATGTAGGCAGATGTATTAGCACAGAGAGTGAGAAAGAGAATCAAGATTTAGCTTGCAATTTATTCAGTCCCTGTGTTCACTATCATTCTAAGTCTTATTAGTTATGTCAGAGAGTTAGAAGAATGCTGATACTGTCTGTGGCCTTTTAGAAATTGGTCATCCTAACTGGGGTTCATTCAGTAAAAGTACAGAAATGGTGACAGTACTGCATTTCCATCCACTTAAAAATGGGACCCATAGGGAAATCTGAAGGTGCCGGCCAGGATGAATTTCATTCTGTTGGAAATATTTCATGTTTTTAAAATCCCCAGATTTGGATAGGATCAGCAAAAGTATTTTGGCAACTTTCAAAGTGCATGTTTCTTAGTCTGGTTTAAAATATTTTTTTAAAAACACATAAGAGAATTTCACACACACAATTAAAAACAAAATTTAAGGAGGTGGATTAAATCATGACAATTCAGAGCTGAGACTGAATACCCTTGGTTTACCTCTGGAGTATTACTGCAGTTTGATGCAGCCCTCCATAAATTGTGCTGCGTGACTATTTCCTCAGTTCTGTTACTAACAAGGTAACACTCTGTTAATTCAAAAAAGCATGGATTTGGGTTCTTCATCATATAATTTTAAAAACTGCAGATAAATCATGGAATTAGTTTCCTGTTTGGGTAATCCCTCTCTCCAGAAAAAGTGTATGTGTTGTACAGTATCAGAAAAAAGGGGGCAATAGCAGATATTGTTGGACAAAAGTACAAAGAAAAAATACAGCAAAAATCAGCATGACCCACCCATTTCTTAAATTATCAAAAATAAAGCAGCGAGAAACAGAAATTATGAACACCTTAGGTTTGTTATTTTTCTCAGCAATTGTGGAACTTCAAGCCCATCCTGCTGTCTCTATGCAGTCCCCTTTGGACATATGAAGTTTTGCCCAAGTGGAGAGTACAGCGTCTGCTATTCTCAGCATTTGGAGATTTTCCTGGCTGCTATTTCACTTTAAGTGGTAGAGAACAAAATGCTCCATTAAAGTGGTTGATTGTGCACTCAGAGGAAGGCCAGCAGATAATGACATCTTGTTTTGCAGCTGCTTCTATAAAACGTGGCTTGACAGTTAGTACAAATCCTCACTCTTTGAAAAGCTATGCAGGCCAAACAAGCAATATGATTTTTTATATTCAGTAAAACACTGAGCTTAGTGACAAAATGCATTTACCTTGGTAACAATACTCTTAATAGATTACAGTGTTATGTCACATATCCAAATGGCCAGTTAGCTGTCTAAGTGAACATTTACATGCACAATTTTTGCAACTGCCCTTTCAGCAATTGTGTGCACAAACTAAGTGCACATGTTTTACACATACAATAGCCCTCAAGCCATTCTCAAAATCTGGGCCTTTGGAACCCTGATAATGAGTCAGATGTCATAGTTGTCTAGACAGTGTGTGTCCCCTAAAAGTAAATTATTATCTCCTGGCAGAAAAGATTCACAGTCTGTTACTGCTTCAAATAACAACAGTTACTGAGGTCAAAATGTTCACAAATGCCTTCTCAATATTTGGGTGCCTCGGTTGAGATACTTTTTATCTGATTTTCAGAAATGAGCACCCATAACTCCAAATGGAGTCAGTGAGAGCTGCAAGTACTGATCAGCTCTGAAAATCGTGCCCAAGATGTCTCAAACTGGGCACTCAATAAATAAAATGCTCCTGTATTAACTTGGACCATGAAGGGATCATGTGAAAAATCTGGTAATGCTAATATGATCATCACAAAATGAATACATGTAAACACTGTAGTTATAGTCTAGTATCAGCTTAAGTAGATATTACTGTACCTAACACATTGCTTATGTGGTATGCTATTGCACATTACAAAGAAATGCTATTAAATTCATTTCAATTAGTGTACTGGAAGAATTACTTAGCAGGGATTTAGATGTTGCAGTTGAAACTAGCTTCATTACATGGAACAAATATCTGGAAAGAACATTGTAAGGCAAATAATACCAGGTCTGCTCATATTCAGGGGAAGGAATCCCAATCTTGCAGACTGGGGTGTGACACCAAGACTGATCTCTCAACACCCCTTTACCATCTATGTCAGTGCTGCCAGAAAGCTGGAAACTGTGTTCTAAGAGTGGAAGCACTAGTAGGAAAGAGAATCTAACACATTAAGTACATTCAGGAGTTTGTCAATGCACTTGCCTCCTCGTCCACTGATTGAAATTCCAGGACCAGACTCAAAAGGCTACTCTGGCTGGTCCAAAGTTGCCACAACTATGCACTGGCTAGGCCTGTTTTCTTCCCCTGCTGTGACTGTGCGGCATTGTTGTGGACAACTCATAGTGGAAGAGTATCCAATCTGCCATCTGGAGGGCATCTTACAATGCCTAGCCTCCCTTGATACAGAGGCTTTCCTCTGGTTATGGAACATGGACACTGAGCTCTGATGTCTGCATGAAAGATGAGAATTATTTATTTGTATTACTGCTGTGCCTAGAGTCCTCAACCAGGATCAAGACTCCATGGCAGTTGTCACTGTACATACATGTACTAAGAGACAGCCCCTCCCGAGAAGAGTTTACAATCTAAACAGGTAAAATGAATGAAAGATGGGAGAAAGAGAGGTTTATTATCTCCATTTTAGCTGTGGAAAATAGGCTAAGATTAGGAGGATCCCCTTCCTCAAATTAGTGAGTGGTTATTCTCCCAAGTCATCACAGTAATGCTAGTGGGATTATTTGGGTGCTCACCAAAGAGATGAAGAGTCTGGTACAGAGAGATTACAAGGTCACAGAAGTTTGTGGCAGTCAGGAATTTAACTCTGTTCTAATTCCCGACCCAATGCATTAACCACAAGCCCGTCTTTGAGCTATGAAATATCCCAGCTATGAACAATACCTGATGTTTATATAACATGCAGCATTGTTCAGTGCTGGTGCAGCTATACTGCTGCAAGCATAGACAAGTCCTGTGACACACAGGCCCATTGGTGGCAACTGGCAAAGGGTTCTCTACTCAGTCAGCAACTCCTAACAGACTAGACAAACTCAATACAACTAACATGACTTTCATAGTCTTAGCTATAAAGAATAAGGCTAGGTCTACACTACAGCGGGGTTCCGACCTAAGATACGCAACTTCAGCTACGTGAATACTGTAGCTGAAGTTGCGTATTTTAGGTCGGCTTACCTGGCGGTGAGGACGGGGGAAAGCCGACCGCTTCCGCGCTGCCGCCGACTCCGCTGCCGCCTCTTGTCGAGGTGGATTTCCGGAGTCGACGGCAGAGCGATCAGGGATCGATTTTACCACGTCCTCACGAGACGCGGTAAGTCGATCCCCGATAAACCGATTGCTACCCGCCGGATCGGCGGGTAGTGAAGACGTAGCCTAAGTAAGGCACCTAATAAAAGCTTATGTCATACTCATCTTCATCTTCATTGCAAGATGAATGTATAAATATTTAGAGAATTGTGTGCATGTACTAAAAATATGTTTTGGAGACTGTATCCTAGGCAGAGCTGACAAACAAGTTTCTTCAAGACAGATGATAAGATGTATATCTCTTTGTCAAATGTAGATTAAGTGTTGTAAACCAAAACAATGGAAGCCCAATTTACAGACTAGTCAATGGGGGATGGGAACTCAACGGGAAGAGAAGAGGGAAAAGAGCTTTGCCTAGAGGAGCACTTCAAAGATTTATTGAACAATAATTGGGGGACAAGTAAAAAACGTTGTCATCCATTCATGAGGAAACCGCTTGAAGGGTGTCGGGTGTTTATGAAAGCTTAATTCCTGGTTTTGATTGAAAACCAGCAGCTCTGTCAAAGACTGAATCCTTGAGGGGAAAACTACTTTATTAAATAGGAAATGTAACTGTTGATAAGTGAAGACCTAGGACTGCAGTTTGTTTTGTTTTATATGTGTAGCCATTTCTGTTTCCATTTATTATCCTTACTCACTGTCTTTTAAAATTTAACCTTTGATAATAAACATATGATAGGTCCACAATACATATATTTCAGTGCAGTAATATTATAAAGGACCTGATCCTGAATTGTATCAGTCAAGTTGTGTGTACACAGTCTCTTCGGGAACAACTTACCTGGTACTTTCTCTGAGTGTCCAGTGATGGGATGGATACTACAGGGGATGCTTTCCAAGAGGCCTTGGGAGTGGGGTGTACATATTGTTAACTTGCAAGGCAAAGTAAGGACTGGCAGAGCTCCACAGTGGTGTCAGGTGTCAGTTAAGCACAAGCAAGTCTCTCACTCACTGAGGCAGGGGGTAACACGGTGGCTCACAAACCTGGGCACCCCAAGGTAGCCTCACATACTCTCTCATTTGTTGATCTCAATTATCACATCATGTACCCATTGAGGTCATAAACCTAGCACACTTTGGGCACTGAATGAATAAATAATGAATTAATAGCAATTTCTACAAATATTTGCAAACATTCAAGGAATTCCAATAAAGTACAACCTGTAAGATCCAATACTAAAGGGTAGCTGGTGTTTCAAAATATGAACATGCATAATGAATATTTACAATCTGCAGCAGAGGGTTTGGGGAAGATTATTATAACCTGGCAGCGATGGCCTTCACTGTCATTTGGATTTCAATATATGAATAAGTGATTTTTAAATATCTGTAAAAATCTCATCTACTAAAAATTTGGACAGTTGCATTTTCCTGTGGTGAGCAACAGCAGCATTTTAATAAGCTTAATTTCCCTGGTTCTGCACCCAATTGACTTCTGTGGAGTTCCACTGGGGTTGTATTTGGCCTAATATCTGCTTTAGTTGGTAATTGTTACCTTGCTCAAATGAGAAGCAATGTAATGAAATTATTGACTACTTCTGCTGGTCATTTTAAAATATGGACAAACACTGTTGTCCTCTTTTTTTCAGAAGGGTAAGCATGCTCAAATCTTGGGCTAATGCCTTGGAAAATTACAAATATATTTTCAAATGTTTTAAATTGATATTCCTGATATTTCTTAGCACAGCTGTGATCTGCTTCCTCAAGGCTTATGCAAATAGTCCTATTGAATTCAATGGTCATGTGCGTAATGACTGCCAGCATGAAAAAAGATTGCAGGATTGGGATGTAGTAGTAAACTGCAAGTGGCCTTGTCAAATTCTTTCAGGTTCATACACTGTCCTCCAGTGGAACTCTCATTAACATTGGTCAGGTTTCCAAGTATGCATCAAAAGCAGTGAATGACCCTAAAATCAGTCTATATGCTGCACTCCTCTCATTTGCTTAAAACAGTCACATTTTTACTGCTGACTTCCTTCTCCCAGAGCTGCCATTTTTAATGCATGTTCAAACTTCATTTAAAAACCTCTGGAGAATTTAAAGTATGGTTGAACAAAACTCACATCTAAGTTACAACCCAGAGTATGGTGGGGTTTTTTCATGATATAGTCTTGGGACTTGTCTGTTTTCTGGATATCATAGCTTCTCAATTCGCTAAAATGCCCCAATGTATGAAACAAGTCTTTAATATTGTGACAAACTCAAAGTGAGGGATGCTGCAAAAACAGTAGGTGGTGGAGATTCGAATGATGTGGGCTTCCTCTTTAAATAATGTATGAAGTTTTCTATAATCTCAGTTTCATGATTCAGCACATACTAACATGACATACATTTATAATCCTAAACAGTGAGATAATTGAAGGAGTGTAAAGGACAAAGATAATTTGAGTCTAAAATGGAGTGAAGCACATACTTTAATCAATGAGGATTTGTAGGCTGTCATGGCTTGTGGTCTTAGTGGAATTCTTGTGCATGCAGATAATGTAGTATTGATATTTATCTACTGAACTAGCTATTTTCTAATAGTAAGATGGGTATAAGAAACCTCTGAGTCATTTATTGAGTAATTTGGGTTTATTGAATCACACTGTGTAAAGAAGAAAAAGTCTCCTTTACCATAATCTAAAATTACTGATGGCAGCAGTTTCCAAATCATTATTCTGGTTTGTGTTTAGTTAAATATTTAAGTTACTAGATTGAATGCGGGGCTAAACTTTGTAGGACAAGGTAGTGAATTATGATAGAAACATTATTAATCTCCTCTTTGGTTGCTATTTTTTGTTTGTTTTATAATTAAAACATTGGAATGTGATAATGGGAACATTATTACTAATGCACTCAGCTGAAAAACTCTGTAAGATACTCCTGGGGGAATTCTGCACCACTGTCCAATGCAGAATTAATGTTATGTGCAGAATTTCCTTCTCTCCTCCCCAGAAATGGGCTGCAGAGCTGCTGGCCGCCACTAGGGGGTGCTGGACCCAGAAGAACCCAGCTCACAAATAGAAGACATGCCCGGGGTGGGGAGGAGGAGCTGGAGGGCTTTCAGCTGTGGCAGTACCCAGCATGCCCTGAATGAAAGAGGCAGTGTGCAGGAAATTCCATGCTAGCCTGGGACCCAGCATCAGGCTGTTTCTCCCTCTGGATCCTGGGCGCTGGGCTCTGGGGAGTAGGGGGTGCGGGTGACTGGGCTGGGGGGGGGGGCTGCAGCTGGGCTCTGGGGGGTAGGGTGTGCCTGCAAGTGTCTGAGCTGTGGGAGCACAGCTAGGCTCTGGGGGGGGGGGGGTAGGTGGTACATGTGAGTGTCTGGGCTGGGGGGCGCAGTTGGGCTCTGGGCAGTAGTGGGTGTGAGTATCTGGGCTGGGGGAACCCTGCAGCTGGGCTTTGGGGGATAGAAGGTGCAGGTGTCTGGGATGGGGGTGCCCCACAGCTGGACTCTGGGGGGAAATGATGTGGGTGTCTGGCCCCCCTGCTGGGCTCTCGGGGGAGGGGGCAGAGAAACAGGAACTCGGTTGTCGTCGGAGTTTCTTTAACTCGCCACTCCTGGGGGAATTTTTTTGTCTGTATTGTTACAGGCATAGTTGTTGATAGGTATTCTGAAATAAATGACTAAAATAATTAAAACTGATGTGTTTATGTAGTGCTATTTTGACAAATAAAATATGCAGAATTTTGCAGATTTTTAAAATATTGTGTCCAGAATTTTTAATTTTTTGGTGCAGAATTCCCCCAGGAGTAATAAGAACAAGGCACATTATTTCAACCAACTCTTCTCCTGGTTATGGCCCTGATTCAGAAAGTGTGTTTAAGCACATGTTTAACTTTCAGCACATTGTGGTAGGGTATATATCCAGTCCTGACTCTGAAAGAATTAACGTGGGCCTGTGAGGCCTAATTAAACCTATATGATTGCACCTGGAGGGTGGGCCAGGCCTAATTAAAGATGAAGCCCATCTGGGGAAGGAGCTGGGTGGTGATTGTAAAGAAAAGAAGTTCAGATTAGAAGGGGTTGCAGGGAAAAGATCTGTAGTTATTCTCTGGGATTAAAGAGTGGAGAGTCTAGAAAGATCAAAGCGGAAGATAGGGGGAGAGTTGGCCTTGGGATTTTCTCCTAAATAGAGAAATCTGACAGGAGGCCAGAAGAGAGACATAGCAGCTGCAGTTTATGGAGCAGGCTCTGGTGGTGAAGAACCTTGATAATAAGGCAGGCTCTGAACTTCCAGGGAGAGAGTCTTGGGAGAAGTTCATTTGAGGAACAGATGGATGAAGGTCAAGTCTGAGGCGGGTGGAAGTGGGTTGATGTTTGCACTTTCAGTTTGGCATTTTGTTAGGGGATTCTAGGGGACAGCTTGCAAGTCTTGGCCCTGAAAGAAGGGTGAACCTAGTGAACTGTGAGAGACGCCTACCTGACAGTCTGTGATAGGAAGTCCAGGGAAACAGCACTAAGAATATTGATGGGACAGACCTTAGCTGCTGGTTATAGGCTCCCTGAACTGGAATCCAGTATCGAGGGTGGGCCTGGGTCCTGCTACAAGCCACTGGGTAAGTGGCAAGAATGATCAAAAACCCTCAGCAAAGGGGTGTGAAGATCACAGGGCCCAGAGTAGAGGCCAAAGTCTCTTTGTAAGAACTTTGGACTACTATTTGTTGTTACCTTGGAAGGGGTGGGACCAGGGCCGGCTCTAGGCACCAGCGTAGCAAGCAGGTGCCTGGGGTGGCCAATGAAGAGGGGGGCGGCACGTCCGGCCATTTGGCAGCAATTCGGCGGCGGGGCTGTCACTCCCTCTTGGAGCAAAGGACCTGCCGCCAAATTGCCGCCATAGAATGAAGCGGCGGTAGAGCTGCCGCCGACCGCGATCACGGCTTTTTTTTTTTTTTCCTGCTTGGGGCAGCAAAAACACTAGAGCTGGCCCTGGGTGGGACTGAAGTGTGACCTGTCCAGAAGGCTGAGTTGTGCGAACAAAGATTACCACCAGACTGGAGTTACCATTGACAAGGAGCACTAGAATAGAAAGAGCTATTATGCCACACCCAGTCACAAGGAGACATGGCAGCAGTGAGTCTACTTTTCCACAACATGCTTATGGTGCTTTTCTGACTCAGAGCTCGTGTGTCTATGGATTGTAGGGCCAGATTCAAAGCTCTCTGAAGTCACGGGGAGTCTTCCCAATTGACTTCAATGGGCTTTGCATCAAGCCCCTTTAGAGAAGGATGTATTACAATTTTCGAAGAAGTCTTGTCTAATAGATAGAGCACAGGACTGGGACTCCAAGCACCTGGGTTCTATTGTGCAGATCTGCTGGGTGACCTTGAACAAGTCACTTGCCTCCTCTGTGCCTCTAGTTCCCCATAAGTAAGCACTACATAAGAGCTAGGCATTATTTATTATTTTATTATCATCCTTTACATCTGTCTACAATGGAGAATTTTATCATTCTCATCAGCACTTCCCTGCTTCTGGTGCTCCAGGGGGAATTTATTTGGTGAAATTCCTTATTGTATATGTGGCCTTTGAATAATGTATATCACTATCGCCTGATCTCCATTCTTGTCTATGTTCATGAGTGGGTTGCGTGGTCTCAGAAGAGAGATGTACCAGTAATGTCAGGTATATATTTTTAGGAATATGGATTGCAGCAGGCCCACTGAACTGTCAAACATGTTATATTCAAATAGGATTTGAATTACACTCTGTTGAAGATTTAAAACTGACATAGTCTAGAATTAAAACAAATTACGGGCATAATGCCTCTCATTGCAAGGTTCAACAAATGTTCATTTGTTTGCTTGCTTTGAACAGTTGGAAGCTTTTGCTATTTTAAGCTGGAAATGAAACAATGATTCGTGACGGGAGGCTACAGTAATTGTTTTAATTGATGTTACTGTGCTATTTTGGCTTATTATTTGACCAGGTAATACTTGGAAATGGGTTTTAAGCTTAATTAACTTGCTCTGTTAACAAATAAATAACTTGAGCAATATAAATTATTTTTATTTATATAGCTTTCAAAGCCAGCCCCAATGATAGTGTATGCAACAAGATTCAGCCCTTTGCCATTTGAAATAATTAAGGGTGGAATTTTCAAAAGCACTCAGTATTGGCCTAAATCTGCTCCCATTGAAGCCACTATAAGTTTTACAATGGACTTCAATCAGAACAGAGTTAGGCCAACATCCAGTGCTGTTGAAAATCCCATTATATGTTACAAAGCCTCTGAATAATGGAGATTATATAGAAATTGGTGACATTCTCTTTCTGCCTACCTGGCATTAGTATGCACTGAACAAAGTTGCTGGTGGGTTTCAAGTTGACTGGCTGGCAAGTCAAGACACAGAGTTAAAGGACAATTAAAAGTGTGAAACATGGGACAGTATTAAGGCAAGTGGAAAATTTAATCTCTGCAGCAGCCAAGTGATTCTGGCACCAAAACTGGCAGGATTCACAGTAGGGAAATCAGGGACTGAGCTGTGGCTTGTTGGCAGGTCTGCTGACTGCACAAGGCACATTTCCTCTGGAAGAATAGGGCCCCGTGTGGTTGCAAGAGCTGAAAGTGCTACTAACTATACTTGCATTATGGTAGGAGGCTGAGAGGAAGGGAGACGGGGTGAAAGTAACTTAAAGGACTTACCGGTATGCCGGGGCCTCGACTGGAAGGGGCGTGGCCTCAACTGGAAGAGGTGGGGCCTTTAGAGCCCCAGGCCCTTTAAATCGAGATTTAAAGGGCCCGGGGCTCTGGCTGCGGTAGCAGCAGCTGGGAGCCACGGGCCCTTTAAATCACCACCAGAGCTACCAGCTGCGGAGGCGACTGGAAGCCCCAGAGCTCGGGGGCCATTTAAAGGGCTGGGGCTCTGGCCGGCGCTACCGCAGCAGAGCCCTGGGCCCTTTAAATCGCTGCCTGAGCCCCGCTACCAGAGCCCTGGGGTAGCAGTGGCAACCAAGAGCTCCCGCAGTGATTTAAAGGGCCAGGGGCTTCCAGCCGCTGCTACCGCAGCGGAGCCCCGGGCCCTTTAAATTGCCAAAGGAGCCCCGGGGCTCCCGGCTGCTGCCGCTACCCTGGGGCTTCGGCAGCGGGGCTTAAGCGGTGATTTAAAGGGCCCCGCTGCCAGAGCCGGCGGCGATTTAAAGGGCCCGGGGCTCCGCTGCAGTAAAAGCAAAGGAATTATCTTTATTTTCTTTTAGCACCCCTGCAGGGTTTCTATAGGTATCAGGCAGATGATTTTTCACCAGAACCTGTGCAACTGGCTATTGCTTCCTTGTCATGCTCCAACTTTTACCTGCTTGACAAACCACTGAGAAGCTGAGGGAGAATTTGTCTTTAGAATGTTCCATAGGAAATCTTGATTTTTCTGCTGGGGGAAAATTGAAACATTTTATTTTGTTGAATGGACATGAAATGTTTTGGTTTTGAATCTGTTTAATAAAACACTAAACTGTATTTCATGTCAGCATATCACTTTATGGGAGTTTAGTTCAGGGCCCTGTGCTCTCCTATGGCTGAGCCCCCTGAATTTTGAATTTTCCTTTGATCCAGCTCTGTGGGGTGCATCTTGGGAGTCATCTGACTTTGGGTGGATCATGGGAGATGCAGTCCAGCCAGGGAGCCTGGTTCACTGGTGGGAATGAGGGCATCAGGCTCCTGAAATTCAACTCCCATGAGGCAATGTGTCACAATGGAAGAATGCAGTTTAATGTTGAACTGGCTCAAAGTGAAGTATTCCTGGTCAGTTCAAAAGGAAATATTTCAATCTTGGTATAGCAAAATGTTGCATTTTGATTGAAAATGTCAGGATAAAATGTTTCAACATTTCCAAACAGAATTTTTGGGGGAATTTTCATTCTGCAAAATTTTTTCAAATTTTCAGTGTTTTGTCCCAATTTCAAACAAAAACAAATGTTGCAATGTTGGAACTACCTGTGGGCTGGTAAGTCCAAATTTCGCTCATCTTTAAATACTTAATGAAGCAGATGTGTAAGCAAGGGTTTCAAAAACGACTAGTGATTCTGGTTACCTTAATTTTTAGGTGACTGGCTTGAAACACCATATGGGCCTGACTTTCAGAAAGTTCTGAACCCCTATGCCCTGAAAATCAGAACCCTTTAAGGTGTCTCAGTTTGGACACTCAAAATCACTAATCACTTTTGAAAACTTCAGTCGTAGACATTGACATCCCACATTACTTTAAGGCCAGAAGGGACCATGATGATCACTGACCTCCTGCACATTGCAGGCCACAGAACCTCACTCAGCCACTATAATCATGGTTTCCCATGGATGTGAAGAGGGTGGGAATTTGTCACATCACCACTGTGGCTGCAAGGAAGTCTGTCACCAACTTTTAAAAACATCTTATTTTTTTAATTTAAGGGGCACTTTCACCCTATAGCAAACTTGAAGGAAAAGGGGGGGGGCAGGCAGGGAAGGAGATAATTCTTACGAGGAAAAAATGGAGTTGGCCAGTCTTCTTTTTTTTTTTTTTTTTTTAAATTGGATGGCCTTTTCTACTGAAGGTATTTGAGGGGAAAATCTCTTATCGACATAGCACAGTTCATTCTTCAGTCCTGCAACTCAATTTTTTGTTAAAAGCATGCCCTGAAGACCTAATCCATCAAAAGCTACATTCTCAAGGAAGGGCAGAATGCATGTGCCTGCAAAACTACTTTAATCTCTTTTTTTCAAGTATTTGTAGGGGCAAATCAGTAACGATGTATTTGCCTAGGTAATGACACGCATGACACGGTGTACAAATTTGGGTGTTGAGGTTGCCTGTGTCTACTCCCACAGGGTCTAAGAACCTACGAGAAGTATATTCACTGATGTGGCATAGTGCCATCTTGTGGACTATGCAGATATCTAACAGGAAGTACAGGGGTGTTGGAACAATTTGTATAGTGGGGCTGCTGCGAGCCATTGAATCAAACTGCATATGATGGAAACCACTTCAAACCAGAGGGTACTGCTGCACCCCCAGCACCCGTAGTTCCAGCACCTATGAGGAGGTAAGCTCAAGAGACATGGAGACTGACAGTTTAGGCGCATTCTGATTAAGACATTGAATTTGGTCTCATCCACGAAGCTGCTAATGCAGCAGTTAAATAAAGGTCGTTTAATGAAACCTGAAACACTCTGCTTCATCAAGAATGCTACAAGTGACATGACTAGAATCTGTCACTTTACCACTTTTTGTGGTGACAAAACACAAAGGCAAGTTAGAACTACACATCTTGGTACCTTGGACAGTTCACCTTACATGGTTGCATGAATGGCCAGTAAAAGATCAATATTTTTAAACACCCCCCATATTCACTGCTTTACTTATTTTTAAGTAACATGGATTTTATTTGCTGGCAAGCTTGTTTTGTTGGTTTATTTAAGGTTTAACTCACAACCCAGTGACTAACTCTTTATCGCCAAGAATAGTATATAAAAGGCCCCATCTCATCTGCCTCTCTCTGTCCCCTAATCCTCTTTTCACATGAATTCTGCCACCCTAATTCACTAGTAGTCCCATTGAAACCAGTGCGGACAACCGTGGAGGAAGGTACTATTCAACACTAGTAAGATGGCAGAGATGGGGACTAAATTACCCATGGAATGGTTAACAGAAGGGGCTTTTTTCCTTAATCCAGAGGTTCTATACACAGTCTAATCTACAGAAGGGCAACACATTTAGGAAGGAACAGTGGAAGTTTTGAAAAATCTATGAACACTCTGTGATGCAGGCACTGTGGAAGACAGCTGTAAGATTTCCTCAGGAGTCCCAGTGTAGGAGGAATGCTGGTGGCAGGACTGGGCATGGCATTGCTGTCAGCAAGGCTGTTATACTCAAGTACCCACCCAAAATCAGAAGCCACCTTAATCCCCACAACCTCTGGGTTGGATTTTTGTGTGTGTTGCAATTCTTAATGGTGCAGCACAGAATCCCATCCTAGATATAATAAAGTGTGTGTCTGTTTGTTTTTCTAAAGGAATTGTTATGAGAGAACTCCCAAATGTATCAGACTGAGACACAAACAAATGTACTTGTCTCATGATTCCTAGAATTTGAATATCCTTTTCAGATGGGATATTTTGGGCATTTTAGATTTTTGTAATGTCTTTCATTGGTGATCCAGGTCCTGTATTCCAGAGATACACAGCGGGAAATAAACTATTTGAGAGAAAAGACTTCATGCTTAACCAAGCTTATAGTATTTTTAAGCCTGTGGTGAACTTTGGCAGATTAAGTCTGTTCAATCCAATAGGCAGGCAACATTTCATGGCTTTTTCAATGTCAAGTATGGAAAAAGGCCTTCAGTTAAGTGATTTACCTCTCCTAAGGGTTGCATGATAAAATATCTAGTACAAAAAAAATTAAATACTTTGGGGCATAATAAAAATCTAGAACTTCAGCTATTAACAGCTTCGGTGCAATTAAAACAAATTTACTGCTTATGATAGGACACATAAGTCTATTATAATGCCAGTTGCTTGGAATGATGGTTTTTTTCCCTTCAGTTAAAAGCACCCAGTATTAGTGTGACAAGTGAAGATCTGTTAAAATGTGATTGATGCCATAACTTTTTAATACAAGTGAGAATTTGAGTATCTAGTTTCTGCACCATCAATACTGTGAACAAAATAGCATAAAACAGCATGCCCGTTGCCACAGGACTACAGTCCATCCACTTCTGGAAAGTTGCAAAAGTGTATAATGTACATTATAAATCAAGCTATGGACAGATTCTGAACATATTATAATAACACTGCTCTACAGCCAAAATGCTTCTGAAACAAATGTAGTCAAACTTTACTAATTCTGGGTCACTGAGAACGAAAATGATGCTTAAAATTGTTGATTGGCTCTAGTTTTCAAGATATGCTATTGGGTCAGTATATACGACCCTTGACTTGGGAATGGCGGAGGATAAGTGAGTTATAAAGGGAAGGGATCTCAATTTAAACCAGAAATGACTAAAATACATCTTTGACTGGATCTATGAATAAATCTATGACTGGGTTTGGACAGTACTTGCTTTTTAGGCAAAACAATGAATGATGCAATCTGAAGCTGGTATTGCGTCATACATGATATGAATTGCATCATGTTATTCCTAGAAGTCATGGATGATGCAATCATAACGAAGCTTACATCACTCTGCTGAACACATTGCCCTATATCAGCTCTAGAAATCATACAGCGTCGTGCTCTCTTATTTGTCAGTTTTTGATTTTGCAAAGGGACACATTTCTGAGTAGCCAAAGTGAGCAGAGATGCCTCGTACTTGTGTGAACAGTGCAGATAACTTCTGCTATGTTTGTGGTGAAGTGTCTGTTGCATCACAAAAGCGCAGTATAACCACTATGGTTAAGAAAGCCTATCACCTTTATTTTGGCTGCAAAATTGGAGATCAAGACAAGAGGTGGGCCCCACACATATGCTGCAACACTTGTGCAACAAATCTTCGC
>NW_020664447.1:6293437-6324857 GCF_002925995.2 Terrapene triunguis
AATGTCACAGGACCCACATTTTCTCCCATCCTCCTCCTCTGAACCACACCTCATAACACAAGGTGAACTGAATGACCTTGTCAGGGATTTGGAACTACCCAAGAGTAAGGCAGAGCTGTTGGGCTCCAGACTACAGCAGTGGAATCTCCTGGCAGGTGATGTTAGGGTTTCCATGTTCCGTGACCGTCAAAAGGATCTTGTCCCATTCTTCTTCATGGAAGGTGATCTTGTAGCCTGCAACAACATTGATGGTGTGATGGCAGCCCTCAACATCGTTCACGATCCAGATGAGTGGAGACTGTTCATTGATTCATCGAAGACAAGTCTTAAAGCTGTTTTACTGCATAATGGCAATGTTTTGCCATCAATTCCAGTTGGTCATGCAGTCCATATGAAGGAAACCTATGACAACATGAAACAACTTTTGAGGTGCATAAACTATGACCAACATCAATGGCAGCTTTGTGGCGATTTGAAGGTTGTTGCTCTCTTGCTTGGTCTGCAGACTGGATACACAAAGTACTGCTGTTTTCTCTGCGAATGGGATAGTCGTGCAAGAGATTCCTACTACATCAAGAAAGACTGGCCACTCCGACAGTCATTGGAGCCTGGGAGGAAAAGTGTTCAGCATCCACCACTTGTTGAATCAAGGAAGATTTTGTTACCACCCTTACACATCAAGCTGGGTCTGATGAAGAACTTTGTCAAGGCCGACAAAACACAAGCAGCTTTCAAGTACCTCCGTGGAAAATTTCCAAGGTTAAGTGAAGCTAAGATAAAGGAAGGTGTCTTTGTTGGTCCTCAGATTCGTGAACTTCTTCGAGATGATGCATTTGACCATGCACTGCGTGGCAAGGAAAAGACGGCATGGAAAGCCTTCCAGTTAGTGGCAATAAATTTTCTCGGAAACAACAAGGCAGACAACTACAGGTTGTTGGTGGAAAACCTCCTCAAGGCATACAAAAGCCTTGGTTGCAACATGTCACTAAAGATACATTTTTTGCACTCTCATCTAGATTTTTTTCCACCAAACTGCGGAGCAGTGAGCAACGAGCACGGCGAGCGATTTCACCAGGACATTGCAACAATGGAGAAACGCTATCAGGGCAAATGAAGCCCATCAATGCTTGCAGACTATTGCTGGACAGTGACAAGAGATGCTCCATTTAATGAATACAAGAGACAAGCCAAGAAGCGCCGAGTAGACACTGAATAGGACTAAACTATGTACAGAATAGTTTTTTGCCTTTTGTTTCATAATAAATTTTATTTATATAACCCTTTTGCTGATTTTTAAAGTGTTACATAAACAGGACAGGTGAAATATTATCATGTAAAGCAACCATAAACACGTGAAAAGACCTAGGTTTACAATTTATGATTAAAACTCTACTATCTACACAATATACATAGACATAAAATGTACAAACTTAAATATCTTAGAAACAGTAGCCAATCAGTTGTTTTAATTGTCATATTTGAATTCAGCACATCAAAATACATAATAAATAGCACATTTTATCTCTGAAGCAGACGACTTCTCAAAAATTGTAGACCAGTGAGAGGGAAAAGAATCTAATATAGAGACTTAATATAAAATCCCAAATTTTAATGCTTGATCCATAAATAATTAAAGATTACAAGTAGATGTCAATAAAAATAAAATGGCCAGGGACTTACCTCATCACTTTTTGAGAGCTGGAAATATGTATCATGAAATTTGTCTAATACCTTCGGTCATCAGGTATGTTTCTTCTTCTGTACTCTGTAGAGAGAAACTAACATCTCCCTTTTCTTACTGGGTCCTTTTCTACATTATAATATTGGCAGAGGTACTTTTAGATTGGGCAGTAGAGGTAATGCAGGTTTCCATGTTATTCAGGATTGGTCCCAAAGTGAGGAGACTATAGTACCTTAATATCCACTGTTTTCACTCATTAAAACTAATGTAGGAATCTTATTAAACACATACAGAAACATCCTAGGTATGAGTCTCTATAAGTAGGCAATTTATATACTTCAGCTGAGTTTGAACTTCAATTTCCTTAAAAATCAAATTCTACCCTTGGAAAAGCCTGGAAAACTCTGTCTCCTGTTGGACTACCTTCTGACCTTAATTAGGTTAGTGCAGTCCCTATGAAATCACAGGCACTGCACTGATGTGACTGAGAGCGAAATTGGATCCATTAACTTGAACAGAAGTTACAAGCCCTTCTCCAAGGACAGCATTTGGCCTATTGTCCGCAACTATGAGAGTGAGAGAGGAACTGGCTAAAGAAAACCATTAGGCTCTAGAATCTTATTTATACTCTGGGCCAGATTCTGGCACCCTTACTCATACTGAGTAGTACTGTACTCGACAAGTAGTCATGTGGAGTAAGATACTACTCAATATAAGATTGGCAGAATCTGTCCTTCAATCTGTTCTTTGAGTTAGAATTCCATAGGCTCTGGAAAAAACCCTGAAAACCTTAGGCTAATTGTTCTGGTGATTCCATAATCTGGAGCTGCAATATTTTAAATCTCCTAGGGGTTCCATAGCATTTAGGTGTGTACAATGCCTAAGGAAACTGAAACCAATCATACTGCCTTAACCTTCTTTACTGGTATTTTAAATTTTCATATCAGGCACATAAGCAGAGACTAAGCTTTCCAGGACATCACTTACAGTTTTAAAAACAGTAGCTCTGCAGTCCCCAAATACAATCCCATAAACATGCAATTGATATTTCCTGGTCTTGTTTGTTATGGTGTGAAATGTAAATATGAATCCCCAAATCTAGCTATCCAAAGGGCACGCTTGGCAACTGCATGACCCAGATATCTTCCGAGCTTCATTTTCCAAGTGTAGCATCTGCATTTTGGCTGCTCAGTGAAAAATAGTAACATTTTCTGTTGCCTGAATTTTAATTGAACTGTTGTCTGGAGGCTTATAATTATCATCATCTGATGTTTTGCTTGTGGGGCATATACAGCCACAGATTGTTATGTTAAGAAGGGATAAAACTCTACATTATTTTGAACATTTTACAATAATAAAATGCATAATATCATCAATATAAAACGTAATATTCAGCAGAAGGATTTTCCTGTTTTGGTCAAAACATATAAAGGGATAGCACAACTTGATGCCAACTATATATTTTAAATGGCCTTTGGCAACAATGATGAAGATTCTACTGGTGTGCAATGTACTGAAACTGACTGGTATCATGGCATGAGCGCTGCTGATAGCCTGGATGGCATTTATGAGCCCCTAAACGCTGAGATTATAATACATGGATCCTTAGATTAATCTGAGCCATTGCTTAAGTCCACATCCTGCAACTTTAATATCTTTCTTGCCAGGCTGTAGTAGCCAGACACAATTGGGAAAAATTTCTCCCTTGATATATATGTAAACAAATAACAGTGGTTACCATTGGCATGGATTACTTGCTCTGGCAAACCTAGCAATTTAAAGCTGTGTAGCGTGCTAGCTCTTTACGAGCAGGTCTCTCATGTGGCTATGCAAAAAAGTGCCTGGGTTTTGACTGTAATTTGTTTTTGCTTTGTTTTTGTTTTTAAACAAACACATTGATTGTGTAAACAGTAATTTTCCAAAGTCTGACACGTCTTGTACCTTTGTAGTTCATCAGAATTTAATATGAATAGCTCTGATATTACTATGTGAATTGAAGCCACTGAAGTGTGCATTGCCTTTCATGTAGCCTGAGCAGGTAATTAAGGAAACATGCGAATCTTCCTGTATCTTGCAGAAAACTCAGTGTTTTTGTTCTTAAATAACAGTAGGTAGTTTCAGAAAGGCAAATTCTTCTAATTCTAGGAAATTTGAGATATTGTTATTCATCAACTCATTTGATCCGCTTTCAGTTCACATTACTCACTTTTACTAAATAAAAGACATTTTGAACATTCTTGTTAAGAAAAATACCATTATCATATATCCTTGATGTTACCGACATGTTAAAAATGCATACAACGGATATAAAAGCTCATTTATTATTGTTAACGCTGGCTAAACAAACCAGTTATGATGGCATGGAGGAATCCAATGGAACCACACAGCCTGCATGGTTTACTATGATCACAATAAACTGTGTCATGGAGCAAGTCTGAGCAAAGGCAACACAGAATTCAGAGCAGTGCAAAAGAAATGATGATGCAACAGTTAACTATTTCACACTAGAGACGTAAAATCACCCCAATCCTATACTCTGACCCCATGTGATTTTTACATATACTGCAACACATAGGTTTAAATCTGGTAATAAAAATGAAATTGTGTTAATGCATATTTTGGTAAATTTAAATTTAAAAAAAGCTTGGAAGAAAAAAAATCAGATCAAATGCTGGAAGAGTGAACTGAAAAATTTTCTTTTCAGTGTAGATTCATCATCTTGTTTAAAGCCAGATGTGACTTGCTACGTGCCTGCACAGGAAAGTAAGGGTCTTCTTGATCTTGTGAGATATGTAGCTATAAAAACAGAAAACTATTATTTACATGGAGATATTAGAGCTATAACAACAACAATATCCGATCACATAGCGATATAAAACCATTTAGTCCTGGAACCGAGCATTCAAAAGCTAAAACCAGACAACTCTGTAGGAGAATTATTAGCTTGATAATCAGTAGAGGAGCACAGAGTTGTATAAAATATGGAGACCATCAGCTTCAGTTAACAGAGTGAGCTGCCAAGGAACCTTGAAATTTTCAGAAAGGGAGAGGGGAAATGGGTGGATAAGGATAGGGACAAAAGTGTATGGCTCACCTCCACCTCTGACAGAAAATCTCTGAGCCTGATAATGAACTTGACTGTTTCTAGGACACTGAGACAGAATGAAATTGTTGCAGAAGTTCTGAGCAGAGAAAAGACCAAAAGCTTTTTAACCAACTTCAAAAAACTGGATAGGCTATAATAACACCAGAATCCACTGTCTCTTATAACCCCCAAATGCAATACCTTTCTAACTGAGACTTTAAATCTGGAGATTTTAGAAAATTCCTCTGCAGTGACCCTTATAGAGAGAAAAGTCAGACCTATAGTACCTTTATAAAACAGAAATATTGAAGGAGGATTTACCCTGTGGCAGTTTGATTTAAAACTGCAATATCCAGTGAGAAAGAATATAGAAATTAGAGAAGGAAAAGACCTACTGGGTCATCTGCTCTGTCCTCTAAATATAGATCAAATAATGGACGTTATTAGACAGTGCTGCAGAGCACCGTGTTCTCTGTCATACGCAGATCTTGTTGGTACCATGAGTTTAGTTTCCTAGGATGCTCTGATGGCACAAAGCAGCTTAATTGATTACTTCCTTGATCGAGAAATCCTATATAGGGGAATCCTTGAATAGCATAGAACTGCCATACCAGCTCCTACACCCTTCTCCAACCTTGTGAGTCCCCAATGCAAGGGGCAGGACCAGGAGAAAGGCGGCATGGTAGTGTTCAGGGAGCTCTAACTTGTACCTGAAAGTGGACTGGTGCCATGACTGGGGCAATGAAATCAATGGGAGTGACGTGCCTGGGTCTTTGTCTCCTATAGGCACCACTTTTGCACACACTCTTTCTCCCCACCACTCCCCCGAGCTGTACCTTCTGCATTTCATCTTTCAGGAGAAAGCGCATAATCTACCGATGGCCCACAAGAGAACCATTGACCTTTATCCTCTTGGAAATGTACAGCTATGATCAACTACAGAGAGTGAGTGACTTGCAAAGAAAAACTCTATTATATATTTTTGTATTGGTAGTAACATATCTACTACTATCACGTCCTTAATCTCCTACTTGTTAATAGTGGGGCATCTCTGGTGTTAGGCATGGGCAGTATGTAATTTCCTTCTTAGAAACATTATACTTTGCTTACTAAAGTTACAGAAAGAGAGAGAAATCCATATAGTAGTTCGCGATTTGGGCAAGTCTAAATTCCACTCACTTGCTAGTGTAAGTCCATGAAAGGGAGGGTTTTTTCCCCCTTTAAAAGGCTATGGAAAAACTTCCCTATATTCCTGCATGGAAATGGTTGGTCCATCTACCAAGCAAATTTTATGAGCCAGGCCCTAATATTTCTTGTTAAACAAATTTGTATAACCAGGATTTCAGGCTTGATGAATTTTCAGATTTGTAGATTTACTATTATAAGGTATTTTTTTGATTTTGAGCATTTTTTAAATGTTCTTAATTTGTTTTTAAATGAAATGGAAGGAAATTACTAAAGTAATTTTGAACTGAAAAACAACACTTTGTTTCAAAAATATCAAAACGGAACATGTTGACTACCTCAGAATTTTTTTGGGGGAGGGGGCAGCTTAACATCAACAACTCCGTATAACTAAGGGTACATCTACACTACCTGCCGGATCGGTGGGTAGTGATCGATCTATCGGGGATCGATTTATCATGTCTAGTGTAGACGCGGCTAAATTGATCCCCGATCACTCTGCCATTGACTCCGGAACTCCACCACGGCGAGAGGCGGAAGCGGAGTTGACGGGGGTGGCGGCCATCGATCCCGTGCCGCGAGGACGCGAAGTAAGTGATTCTAAGTCGATCTAAGATATGTGGACTTCAGCTACGCTATTCTCGTAACTGAAGTTGCGTATCTTAAATCAACCCCCCCCCAGTGTAGACCAGGCCTGAGACAAATTCGTGAAATGCTTTGTTGTCACTGAATCTGCCTTTTTTGCACTTCAGCTGAAATATTTCACCCAGCTCTGCCAGGCACCAACCAATGTTCAGTTATCACAGGCACAGATCATTCTAAACTGTCTTGTCTGATTTAAGGTAGTATTAATAGTACATTCGTAGCTCTTGGATAATTGCTCAAATTGCTGTGCTCAAAGGATTATTTTACTTTGCTAATTCATTCGTTTATTTGTGCTCCTACAGGCATTATTTTATAGCACTCAAAAGTATGCTAGATACTTCATAGATTTATCTAAGATTAAATTATGATGATTCAATAACCCTAACTCCCATGGCACGTGAGAGATTAAACAATCAAGCTGTATAAGCATAAAGTTCAAACACTGTACATGACCAGTAGAGATTAGGGGAAAAACTGGAATGTTTTCTATGAGAAATCATGCACCATTTCATTCTGGACACCTTTGCACACCCCAAATGGTACTTTCCTGAAAAACTTGGTGAAATGGCTGCTTTTTGCTTCAAAAACATCACCCTTCGTATTTCAAAGCTATCTTTTGCTCAGAATGTGCTTGATTTCACTCAGAAACAGATGTATTTTAAGTGGGAAAAGGGGCAGGTTTTGAGTAGAAATTGAACAATGAATCCATTTTTGAGTTCACGATAACATGTAAGAACTAGACTGTCATTGTGAACATTACTCAGCTGTAATAGCCAGTCTGCGACACAATGGAAAGCCACCTCTAAAGAGGTAAGTGGTAAAATTTCATCTTCTTTTGTACAGTTTATTACAGACCTTCTGTACAATTAGAATTTGAACTTGTGCACTGTTTTATAGGATCCTGTTCTGTGAGTACCGTAATGTACCTGAGCTCATTTCCATTGACAAGCACCTGCACAAAGACATCACGATAGTATAAAAATATCAATGTATGTATGGTTTGTGATGTAATATGGGTGTATACACTTACAGATATATAGAAGAAAAAGATGTTTGGTTTATAATTCTGTTTGACCTTTCAGTACATAAAAAAGAACCAAAGCAAGACTGCTTGGTCTAATACCATCAAAATCATACGCTTGCCTTCACTTTTTGATACCCACAAAAGGGTTAATCAGATGTTAGAAGTTTCAATGTAACTGTATCACGCTCTCAGGTTACATTCAGCCAGTTGGGGAGTTCTGCTTCCATCCTTGGCTGAGTGTGTTGTCACCAATGGCGGAGCCAGCTTCTGCAACCAGTGGGGGCAATGGGTCATTGCCAGAGAACGAGCCCACCCACACTCACCCAAGAGCAGTTGGTCCTGCCCCTGAGGTTAGGCCCAGCTCCCCGCTCCGAGTGTTGCAACCTGGTGCATGGGGTTGCAGCACCATTCAGGCTTGGCTCAGCCCCCCACCTCTCCATCATGAGTCAATGGCTTTGCAACATGGCCCACGTGATCCAGTGCCCAGAGCAGGAAGCTGGGCTGAGTTCTGCTCTGCAGGACAGGAGCTGCCACTGCCAGGTGAGTGTGGGGCGGGCTCATTCTCCAGCCCCGTGTGAAAAGTCACATCATACACCTCCTTTCGTCAATGGTATCATATGCTTGAAAAGGCACCACACATACACTTAAAGACCCAGAAGAGGGGGGCAGACCCCCTCCTTCCCATTAGCTCCACCACTGGTTGTCACTCAGTAGCCCTGGGACAGATGTGTGGGTGGAGATCTGGAGTTAGCCAGAAGATTCCAGCTCCTTCATTTATGTTATTGAATTTATTGCCTGATAAACAGAGCTGTTTCTAATTTGCCTCTGGACTCTCTAGTTCCAAACACAATGACTGATTATACTGGTCTTCCAACATGTTAGACTAAATGAGCTAAATACATAGAGCATGGCTAGAAGATGACTGATTACAAAACCCCCAAAATGTGAAGGACTAATATCCAGGAATTAGTGTGTGTATGTGGGGGGAGGTATTCAGCAGAGAAATTATTGACCTTCAGAAGTAAAACCAAAATCTAATGGCAAGGTAGTTTGTCTTTCACTGGGGTATACAGTGAAACTCTGCGTGACAGGCACTCACAAACACAAACACACACACACACACACACCTGGTGATCTGATGGAAGAGGAACACATTTCTGATAATCTGGTTAGAATGAGTGATTTGAAACTGTAAAATGTTAATTATATTTTACATGATGTTGTAGTAACGTTGGAAGATTCAGAAAAATATCACAAATAAATCCATGTGATAGGGAATCAAACCTGAATGAAGGAACTGATTAAAATTTTCAGAATGATTATACAGAGAATTACAGCTATTTATTCTGGACATAAAGCCCTGAAAATGACAAGGGTCACTATGAGAGGGAATTCTGTTGCTAAGTAACTAACTTCAAGGTAGCCTATAGAGTTTAATATATCCTCTTTTATTAGAAATGAAAAAATGTTGATTAATGAATATACTTAATAGATAGCAAACAAAGGTGTCAAGGCATCTACGTTATCTCAAAGGCTGGATGAAATATTTAATGTATATCTTGAAATCCATTGTGAAATGAAAATCTTCAAGATGAACCCAGCCATAAGGAACCAAATGCCTGCAGAGGCTTAGAAGTACACAGGCAAGTGCTCCCAGCTTATAAATGATGACGGAATCAAAGAATAATATACAGGTACTGACAGAGAGATTAAAGATTTCTACAGCTGTTGTATAAGACTGGTGGTAAAACCAGCTAAAACTGTCAGGAAACGGATGACTCGGGCAACCTTATATTGATTAAATAATCTGGTTAATAAAATAGGAATTATCATATTGAATCAGACTAGCAATCCATCTAGTCCAGTATCCTGTCTCTGAGAATGGAGAGCAGCAGATACTTTTGAAGAAGGTGCAAGAAATCCTCCAGCAGGTGGTTACAGAATAACCTGTCTACAGGGAATGTTTTTTACCTAACCTCCATTGGTTAGAGGATGTATTATTATTCTATCCCTTCCAAAACTGTTTTTTTTTAAACTTACTTTTATAACTCTGAGTATCTAATTTATAATGAGTTTGCATGAAGACCAGAAAACTTCAAAATGGCCTTTGCAAAGAAGAGATATGGCAGTGTCAAAAGGAACTGTTTCTTTGAACAGCAGAAGACCGTTTCATTGCTTGTTCCAAGTCTCTTTCATCTAGTACTCTACCCACCCCCATCCTTCTTCCAAAAAACCTCCCTGTAGGCTTTTCTCAAGGCCTCACTCCCAGTGCTTGTTCAGGCTATGTCCTTGACTTTCTCTTCCTTCTGTATCTGTTTCTGTGGTGCTTCTTGCTGCCCTACTAAAACAATACTCAGTGAAACTCTTGTGCCCATATGTGCCTTTGTTTTGGGCCATGACACGTGACTGCCTTTTGGGTGGAGGCTCCTATTGTTTGAACGACCTTGTTCCATAAAGAAGCGTAGAGGCTTCTTACAACTATCTTAAATGAAGGGTGGCAGTTACATCCAAGTCATAACAAAACAGTTCCTTGTCAGCAACTGAGTTACCCCACTTGGAGCTGTGGTGGTCATGGAAGCGACCTGTGAATACCATAGGGAGCTGGAAATTGAAATAGGAGCATTAGAAAAAGAAACTTGCTGCTGCTTGTTGTGATGAGACATGTACTTGGGTGAAAGGGACAAAGTTTTGTTTTGTCTATTAATATTATGTAAATAAATTGGAGTAAAAAAAAAGATTGCTTGAAATAGGGGAAAAAACTGTAATCAAGATTTTTGGACTTAATCCAAAGTCTACCAAAGTAAATGGAAAGACTCCCACTGACTTTAAAGGGCTTTGGATGAGATGTGATGACTTCGGAATCTGTTGTACAATTTATGAATTCTGCGTGAGATTATGAGATCTAGGTAACTTTACCAGGCTGCAAACTCCATTCTGAATGTGCAACCTTTTTCCTTCTCTGTTGTCCGTTTGCCTCCACATAGAGCTGAAATTCCACAGACTGGTGGCAAAAGAATAACAAAACAGGGCTGTTGAAGTTAAGTGTTCTTCCATTGACAGGGAGTAGCTTCAAACAATTGCCTTCTATGATGAGATAATTGGCTTTGTGGATGGGGAAAGCGGTGGATGTGATATACCTTGACTTTAGCAAAGCTTTTGATACGGTCTCCCACAGTATTCTTGCCAGCAAGTTAAAGAAGTATGGATTGAATGAATGGACAATAAGGTGGATAGAAAGCTGGCTCAACAGGTAGTGATCAATGGCTCAATGTCGAGCTGGCAGCCAGTATCAAGTGGAGTACCCAGGGCTCGGTCCTGGGACCGGTTTTGTTCAACATCTTCATTAATGATCTGGATGATGGGATGGATTGCACCCTTAGCAAATTCGCGGATGACACTAAGCTGGGGGGAGGGAGGGGGGCGTAGATTCCCTGGATGGTAGGGATAGGGTCCAGAGTGACCTAGACAAATTGGAGGATTGGGCCAAAAGAAATCTGATGGGGTTCAACAAAGGCAAGTACTTTTAAGACGGAAGAATCTCATGCACTGCTACAGGCTGGGGACCAACTGGCTAAGTGGCAGTTCTGCAGAAAAGGACCTGAGGATTACAGTTGATGAGAAGCTAGATATGAGTCAACAGTGTGCCTTTGTTGCCAAGAAGGCTAATGGCATATTGGGCTGCATTAGTAGGAGCATTGCCAGCAGATCGAGGAAAGTGATTATTCCCCTCTATTCGGCACTGGAAAGGCTACATCTGGAGTATTGCGTCCAATTTTGCTCCCTTCCCCCGCCCTCTCCTTCCCCCCCCCCCACTACAGAAAGGATGTGGACAAATTGGAGAGAGTCCAGCGGAGGGCAACAAAAATGATTAGTGGGCTGGGACACATGTCTTATGAGAAGTTGAGGGAACTGGATTTATTTAATTTGCAGAAGAGAATAGCGAGGGGGGATTTGATAGCAGTCTTCAACTACCTGAAAGGGGATTCCAAAGAGGATGGAGCTAGGCTGTTCTCAGTGATGGCAGATGACAGAACAAGGAGCAATGGTCTCAAGTTGCAGTGGGGGAGGTCTAGGTTGGTGTAACAGGGTGCTGGCCAGGAGAGCCTGGCCAGGTCCCTGTTAGCCCCTCTCCAATTAAGGGTCTGGCATGGGAGACCACACCCTGATTACTTGAGAATCAGCACCTGCAGGCCTAATCAGCCGGCCGGCCATATAATAAAGCTGGCAGGAGGGAAACTAAGGGGAGGGGGGGACACAGGAAAGGTAGGAGCGTATGGCTCTAGGTCCCTGTTGGTAGGGAAAGCTAGCAGTCCCCCAGGGTGTTGGCCTGAAGAAAGTGTAAATAGTGGTGGTGGGAATTAGAACAAAGGAATAAAAGAGCACTGGTACATACACTTGAGGTGGTCTCTGACTGAGTTTTGTGGAGGAGCCAGGAGGGCGCCATTACAGTTGGATATTAGGAAAAACTATTTCACAAGGAGGGTGGTGAAGCATTGGAATGTGTTACCTAGGGAGGTGGTGGAATCTCCATCCTTAGAGGTTTTTAAGGCCCAGCTTGACAAAGCCCTGGCTGGGATGATTTAGTTGGGGTTGGTCCTGCTTTGAGCAGGGGGTTGTACTAGATGACTTGCTGAGGTCTCTTCCAACCCTAATCTTCTATGATTGGCACCTAACTAGGGAAGAGCAGGTGAGAAGAGGAAACAAAGTCACCTGGCTGGGTTTTTTGGTCACCTGGAGAGGCTGAGCAGGACGTCATCTGAGAAAGGGGGCTAGAAGTTATAATAAGGGAGGAGCTTATTTCTCCCTACCTCTCACCATTTTTTCTCCAATTGTGGAGGAAAGAGAGAATTAACTCAGTATGTAGAGGCTCCTGCTTGCCTTCTTCAGCTCAGAGCCCTTAAGGATTCCCAAGGAAAGGGTGAGATAGGAAGGGGCATTGCAGTTAGGATATTGGTGTTCTATGTGATCTGTACTCTGCTTCATATGATTTAAGCAAAAGAGCATTAGCAAAAGAATCTGTGCTGCTCTGTGTATGCTCACAGTTAACACTGCAACCTGTGAGTTAAACTGTAACTCAGAAGGCTCATATCTTTGGGTGGGATTCTGGAAGACAAACAGATGATGTGTTTAAGTATGAGGATGAAAAGTCACCTGGACTGTGGATTCCAGAAGGGAGTGTTAGGCTTGCAGGTCTGTGCCCCAAGAGTGTGTCCTGGGGACCCCAAGACTGGGGCAGTGGCTCTGTTCTGGCTCTGGAGCCTTAAAACATCCAAGGACCCAGAGGCTTGGCTTCCCCTCACAGCAGTCCAGTGGGTGGCCAGCAACAGAGCACCTGATGGGAGCTATCACATGAGGTTACAGCATTGTTACAGCAACAGATCGGACACTATCAGAATGAGACAAGTGTCCATAAACAAAACCATCAGACTGCCAATGAAATGCGTTCAAATTGAAAATGATCTTCCCATATTGGCACCAAAACCACCTCCCAGCATAGTACAGAATTAGATAGGCTTGTCATTGATTAATAAGACTTGATTAAGAAAACAATTTTTAACAAGTCTGAAGTCTATACTTTCGCTTAAGCATCCTGAAATGTAACAAATTAATGTGAAACCTGGTATAGATAACATATTGGTAATTTTGTTATGCTGTATCTACCTCGTGACTAAATATGTAAACATCTTAGGGGGAAAGCCCCAGTGAAGTATTATCTCTAGTAATAAGAAGTAGAAGTAAACAAACAATGGATTTTTCAGTTCACTGGCAATTCCAGAAAAGAAAAATACTTTGGGTTGAACTCTTTTTAATTTTTGGTGAATCAAAAAGGGGGGGGATTATTTGGAGTCAAACTATTTTGTTTTGATTTAAAGCATTTTTAATGTATTCAGAAATTTCCTTTATTTTTTTTTTAATTAAACAAGTTCATTTCTATGATGGAATATTTGGAGGATTTTTTTGACTAAAATAATTCAGCAAAATCTATATGAATTTGCAAAATGTTCCGTGTCACAGAATCTTCATTTTTCATCACAAAATTTTTGCTCAAAAATATTTTGCCAGCTCTAAGGCGTTTTAATGAGGAATCATAGGATAAAATTAAGAAAGGAAAAAACTTAAATTTAAATATTAGGACTGATCACTGACATCTATTAAGCTGTAAAATAGTATCTTTAGGGAAGTAGTGGGGACTCCATTACTTTGGATTTTTAAAATTAGATGGAACAAAATACTAGGAAATAAACTGTAGAGAACAACTCTGCATTGGCAATGGGATGAACTAATGATGGACCTTTTCCATTTCTCACTTCTATGATTCTGTGATGAAAGCTTTAGTTTTCTGTGATATTGTAATGTAACGTCAGTCTTCACCCCATTAAACTACTCTTCATAAGTATAAAATAAATGGTCACTGTGTTTCTAATAGCCTCTCATAAATGAAAACGATCTTGCTGTAAAAAGCTGCCGGTTAGTGTCCAGCCCTGAGAGAGGCATATGTGGCTAATAATGAATCTTACCAATATTTTTTAAAAGAAAACATTGTTCCTTTTGAAAGTTGAAGGATACAAACCATAATCTTTTCAGAAGCTGTGAGTCTTTAGCAGAAGTTGAGATCATTTATCCTTATTACAGATGTAAAGACTACAGAACTACATCTATCTAGAGAGAACTCATTTTTTCCCTTCCTTTCTTGTGCGAGCCTGGAAACAACTATATTTCATACCTTTGTATGAGGTAGCAAGATTACATGACATGGCTTTTCAGTCAAGGTAGGGTATTTTGCTTATGCTTAAGGCTATGATTCTGTCACGGAGGTCACGGATTCTTCTGGGGCAGGGCTGGAGCAGCTGTCAACCCTGGGACTGCTGGAGCAGCAGCCACTGGAACAGCTGACTGGCGGCCAGCCATGGGGCTACTGGAACAGCTGACCGGCAGCCAGTCCCGGGGCCGCTGGTCCACCAGAGCAGTGGTCCCCAGCCTGCCGGAGTAGCAGCAGGGGTTGGATCAGCAGCAGGCAGACCCTGCCACAGGAGCAGAGGGGGGGCTGGAGCAGCTGCAAGCTCCGGCAGCACTCTGTTTGTCTCTCCCACGATATTTTTAGTAAAAATCGCATGCTTCTGTGAATGTTTGTTTATTGCCCACGATCTGTCCGTGACTTTTACTAAAAATACCCACAACAAAATCTTAGCCTTACTTATGCTGTACTTGGAATATATGTGGGCCAGATTCATCCTTTGCATGGTGTAAATCCAGAGTAATTTGATTGAATTCAGTGACTGACAGAATAATTTGGCCCATGATGCAGAATGCTCCTTGTTTCTACACTGAAAGGAGCTATTTTTCTTTTCCTTTTTGAATACAGGCTAAGGTCATGGTATTAATAAGGTTACTGTGTTTGGTATCATTAATCCAGCTGCATCATTGCTGTTAACTAGATATCATTCACACAAACACACACACAAGATAATACATTATTATTTGGGCCCATTCATTAAGCATGCCAATTTGTTTATAATTAACTCAAGAAATTTATGGATTTAGAAAAACAATTACAGTAGCTGAAATAAACACATTAGATAACGATCACAATGCCAAGTTTAATTGCTTCCAAGAAGAATTACTGGTATTAATACCACAATCATCACTAGTCATGTTTGACAGCATTATGTAAATATACCAATTATTAGTTTTCTGCTCTAACTTTGAAGTCTACTTTAAATATCAACTTACATCCTTTTAATTTATTTTCAAAAATCTTGTCGCAAACCATTTCCTGGCTTCCACTCACAGGACTTTGCAGCATACAAAATACAAATACAAAATAAAGACAATCTCTCTGATATTCCCACCACAGTCAAATTAAAGAGGAAACGCTTGAATTTATCTTGCTTAAGCACATTTTGACATTATGCATATAGAGATGGGGTGGGGAATTATTCTTATGAAATAATTCATCCTATTAAATGTAGAAAGCTAAGAGAGTAGATCTTGGTTTAAAAAGTATGAAAATATCTGTATGAATCTGAATCTATAGATTGGAATATCTTGTTGCAATTTGCTCATTAAACAAAAATGTTTTTGGGGGGTAGGGCTGTGTGTGATTTGTGTGTGTGTTATCTCAAAGCCAGTATGTATGTGACCTTTTCTTGTTGCAATGTATGAAAATAGACATTTCAGAAAAGTGTGGTGGTTTTACTTATACCTTATTTTTACCAAATGAAAATACTTTCCCCATTAGTCTCAACTTACTAACTTGGCTCAGTTTTGTCATTTTCCCTACTTAGACAATTTAAAGCCACTCTTTGTCATCATTATTTTTATTCA
This sequence comes from Terrapene triunguis, assembly GCF_002925995.2. Taxonomy (NCBI): domain Eukaryota; kingdom Metazoa; phylum Chordata; order Testudines; family Emydidae; genus Terrapene; species Terrapene triunguis. The sequence goes on from NW_020664447.1 coordinate 6,309,383, forward strand.
CCTTTTCCAAAGGCCACTACCTAGATGATACTCAAGAATCTGGCACCATTTTAGATCTCAAGATACTAAGAACTTTTAAACATTAGAGAGAAAGCAGCATTAATAAACAAAATGGCTACTGATGGCAAAATTATCCTGAATAGTGAAAGAGACAAATGAATAAATAAATAACCAGTATATAATTTATCAAGCATTCAGCTCCCTCCTTGGTCTATATAGATGTGAATTTCATGACACAGCAGTGTTAAGGTGTATGCTGATATGCAACCTAGCTTAAAACTTATTTGTCTACTCTCTGATTTATGGGCATGTGCCAATACAGCTTATAAATTTTAATGTATTTAATTTCCCTTCATCTGATTTTTCTCAATGGTATTGTGTGCCTGCTGTTCCCATTGATTTCAATGGGATATGCAGGTGATCAGCACATTTGAAATCAGGCCAGAAGCATCAGAGCTGGGAGAGTCAGGGGGCCATGCCCACACACTTTTAAACAAGGGCATAGTTTGGGGGACAGAGGCCGTGTTGCCCTTCCCCCAAACTGCAAGCCTCAGGCAGGCGCAAAGTGGCACAGACAAGGGCTGTGCTTAGCGGTGGGAGAGCTGATAAGGTGATCAACTCCCCCACTACGAAGCACTGCCCTTGCTGGCAGTGCAAGCCTCTTTCCAGTAGGGAGGCTGAGGTGGGCCTTTGCTCCCTCTCGTCATCAGGCCTGGTTCCTCTTAGTGGCCCCGCCCCTGCACCTCTTCCCCTCCCAGGCCCCGCCCCCTGGCCAGGCCAGAAGTCAAGCTGGGCCATGGTAAGAGCCACCCAGGGAGCCTGGGCTACTGGTGATCCCCAAACCCTCCACCTGCCCTGGGCGGGGGGCTTGGGTGCCCAAGAGCAGCCCTCGGCCTGTGTCCCTGCCCCTGGGGCACACCACCCAGAGCAGATGGAGGGTCTGGGGCTCCCCAAAGCAGCCTGAGATCCCTGGGTGGCTCTTACCATGGCCCAGCTCCGGCTTCCATCCTGGCTAGGGGACGGGGCTGTAGGGGGGAGGAGGAGGAGCAGGGGGCAAGCCCACAAAGGGGGAAGGGGCGGGGCATTGTGTCCCCTCCCCCCCCCCTCGAGGTTCTGGCACTCCTGAATCTGGCTACTTGAATATAAGATAAAGATGATTAATTAGGACTGGAGGAAAGGTTTGTGCTATCTTAATGCACTAATAACAATTTGGAGTTGTAAGAATTTACATACCACTTATACTGAACAAATGACAGAACTTGCAAAAAAGCATCTGGTTAACCATTTTCAAACATGAGTGCCTAAAGTCAGGCACCTAAATCCATCCTGGGCACCTAACTTAGTGGCTTGGTTTTTTTCAGGGTTGCTGAGCACCTGCAGCTCCCATTGAAGCAAATGGCACTCAGAACTTTTGAAAATCAAGCCACTTACTTGAGTGATTAAATATGAATTTAGGCCCAGATCCACAAAGGGACTTAGGTGTCGCAATACTGAGGGTCATGGCACCTAAATTTTAGGTGCCTAGAAAATCCAGGAACACTGTGATCCACAGGGTTAGGCTGTGAGTTAGGCTCCTTGGCTCCCTGTAAAATGCATGGGGAGAGAGAGGCACCGTAGAAGGTTGTCCACAAAGCTATTGGGCAGGGTGGCTTACCCCCTTAGCTTGCCACCAGGAGCTGTTGAGAGTGCAGCGTCTTAAGCCCCACTCTCTCCCAGAGATAGGTGCCTCCTGCAGCCTGGACTTAAACACCTCTCTTTGCTAGCAATCTGTGAACCAGAGGATGATAGGCAGCCCTCTGCCTAACTCATGTTCAGGGCCCACTCAGCTAAGTATGCTCAGAGTCTGCCTAGATCTACACAAAACAGCCCAGTGGAGAGAAGGAGGATTTCCCTTAAAACCTTTAGCCCCGTGGTTAAGGTACTCACCGGGGCTGTGGAAAACCTTTTGGTTCAAGTCCCCCTAATCCTTCTAAGGTTGCCAACTTTCTAATTCCAGAAAACTAAACAGCCTTGCCTTGCCCCCTTCCCTGAGGCCCCACCTCCCTCTATCGGTCGCTCTTCCACCCCACCCCACCCCACCTTGCTCACTCGCTCATTTTCACTGCAAGGCCCAAGCAGGCACCAGGAGCTGCAACAGTTTGAACGTGGGAGATGGAATGTGTGAGTCAAATACCCTTCATCTCACCAGGGAGAGATTTTAAACACTATTGTAAAATGAATTGCCCCTCCCCCCCCCAAAACGAGTCCTGCTCACTCGTGATGAGCAAGACTAAAGACTCACAAGAACAATCAGACCTCTGCAGGGCAGGGGTGGCTGGTGATGCCAAAGGAGAACCTGCTATGCCACTCCCAATCAAGTGTGGGATGCTGGCTGGGGAGTCACTCTCTTTGACAGGGCCTGATTCAGCAAAGTACTTAAACACCTACTGAGACTTAGGAGGTGTACAGGCAGATTACTGCACAGGGCCCATGCCCAGAGACCCTGGCCAATTTAGGGCCCCAGAAAAATCTCCCCGGGCTGTGCCCCCCGGGGCTGGAGGAGCTCTCGCTCCCTGTGGTGGCCCTGGAGGGCTGGGGAGAAGACACAGAGCTTTTCCAGTCTCAGAGCTGCAGATGGAAAGGAGTGAGTGGGGCTGTGGGGGAAGGGGCCGAATGGGGCAGGGCTGTGTGGAACAGGGGTGGGGCTGTGGGGGAAGGGGCCAAACAGGATAGGGCTGTGGGCAGTGCTGCAGGTGGAAGGGGTGGAATGGGGGTGGGGCCTCGGTTTCCACTCCGAGAGCCTCCCACTTACTCCAGCCCAGGGCCCCAGTAAACCTTAATCCACTTCTGAGAAGGTTAATAGTGCTGCTGAACTGGCATGCTGAATTAAAGCCTAGCTGCCTAAGCTTAGGCACCCAGAATTGAAAATGTTGGACTGTACTTTTAATCAAATCATGTTACAAAAAGTCACATACAAACATATGTGCAGAATGGTAGGCGCTCCCTCTTCAGTCTATCAATATGGCATCGATGTTATGGGTCTGTAATGGATTATATATCCACTGGCACTAAAAGGGTTAACTGGAACTAGCTAGCTCAGTTAAGTCATCTGAAGGGTGGGCTGAGCCTAGGTAAAGATGAAGCCCGGGTGGGGGGGAAGCTGCATAGTGAGCATCAAAGGAGGAAGCCCACGCACAAAGGTGATGGTAGGACAATCCAGGAAGAGCTCTGTAGTCCCCCTCTGGCTACTAGCAAGTGAAGGAAGGAAGGAAGGGAGGGCCTAGAGAGAGGCAGATGTATAGTAAGCCCAGGGAGGGACTGAGGGAAAGGGCCTGGAGGAAGGCAGGCTATGATAGGAAGAAATCCAGAGAGGTAGTGAAGAGTTCAAGGGAGCAGCCCTTAGCAGCTTGCCCCAGAATCCTTGGACTGCAACCCAGAGTAGAGGGAGGGCCTGGTTTTACTTGTGGCCACTGGGAAAAGGTGATGCAGAATACCCTTATGCCAGGGGGAAGGACTGTTGAATCTGGAGCCAAACCTTCAGGGAAAAAGTCCTGAGAGGTGGTGGCCTGTACAAGAGCAGGAGGACAACACTGCAGAGTCCTGGAAGGTTCAGTAACTTAAAAAGCACATACAGCTATGTGGGAGACTAGCATTGGTAAGTAAATGTTGAAACGCTTTCTTTAAATTCATTTCTTCTGTACTCACAGGCAATTATTACCAATTATCTGGTTGAAAAGATCAAAGGGAGTTTTATGAGGTTAAAAGATGCTTTTATCATTCTCTTTAGCCCTTGGTGAGTTTGTATTCTCTCAGTTCAAGGAGGAGAAGCTGCTATACACTGAAAAACATGTCGCTCTTGTGACGTTGCACCCCATAATGCTTTATAGAAATATGCTTATGAGTGTAAATATGACATAACTGGAATCTGTTTTATGCTAGATATGCCCTGTAACATATCTTTGCAAAGGTTATGATCTACTGAATATATTCATCCTATTTGTATGCATGTATCATTTTTATATATGAAGTTATGAGATTTGGCTCTATGCTTGTATTTAAAGTGTTTGCTGTAGGAAGCACATAAGGCAGATTTGGTCAACATGAGGTTATTCAAGTAATTGGGAGTACTTAACTATAGCAATGGACTTTGGGAGACGCCAATCCACATCTGAGCTTTCCTGGGAACATTCAAACTAACATGTAAACTAGCAATCCTTCTCTGTCCACACAATGGTTTTCCTTTATTGGGGCTGACTCAATCAACATATAAATAGCTCCTAGTGTCTCAGCCTAAACTAGCATTTTCCCCTTCCCTAGTGTATGTGCGTTCCCTAGTTTAGTTCATTCAGTAAGTGAGTCCGTTTCAATTAGTTTTAAAATTAGAGAGAATATTTTGTTAATTTCATATTCTTCAATCTATGGCTAATATGAATTATTGCCAGATGGAGCATAAGTCTGTCCAAGTAGGAGATTTTGTCTTATCTCAAGAGAAATGTTGCCAGGTCAGTCCTCAGAGGAGTCGTATGAAGGCTGTAACAGATGTGCTTTCCATTGCAGACTGAAAGTGGTAAGGGAATTCCCCAGCTGTGGGCCTACTGAGAATGTTCACTCTTTTACCCTACAGTCCCACTCGGGCTATCCTCTCCATAGATCCTGGATATAGAGGCCATTGAGGCCTCCAATTGTTCTTAAGCCCTAAGCCCTATCAGTCTATTATTTTGCATGCATGCCACATCTTCCCCAACAAGATAGATTATAGTCAGACTTTGATTTAGATCAGTACATCAAATATGAGCATCTCTATAATATATCATAATATTCATGGCTTATTTACAAATAACTTATAGAGCAGTGCATAGAAATAACTCACTAAATAGGTTATTCCAAGTCTGGAAGCTCTAGTAATTTCTCAGTCTTGCAGTTAATTGTCATTGTTGCTATGTTCAAGAAAAATCTAACCTCAGACATCATTTATCATACCAAAGTAAACGAATCATGAAAGCAAAACGAAACAGCAAAATAGCATTAGTCACACAACAGTTGAATATGTACTGGGAGAACTAGGGTTAGATCGACAAAGGGAACTTAGGCTCACTTGCAACACCTAACTCTAGGGTACCCTGCTGCCCAGTGGAGTACAGCCCTGAATTAGTCACCCACACTCACTATACAATGTATGAGGAGAGTTAGGTGCCTAAGATTCATAGAAGTCAGCATGCTAAGTGGGAAGCCACCTAAGCTAGCCAGTAGGAAATGCCAAGGAAAGGGGTGGGACCTAAGCCCCTCCTCTCAAATGGACTTAATTGCCAAACTCTGGGCTGGAGACACACATCTAGCTCCACTCAGAGGTGAAGCCTCTCCTGGGGTGAAGTGCCAAAGCCAGGTCAGACCTTCCTTACTCCCCCACAAGAAAAGAGGAGGCATCTTCCTTTTACCCAATATCCCAGCACTCACCTGGGATGTGGGACACCCAGGTTCAACTCCCCACTCTGCCTGATTTAGAGCAGGGACTTGAACGCCACTCTCTCTCACCTTCTTAAATACTCATTGGGCCAGAGAGAGTGAGAATAAATAGCTCAGTGATTAGCACACTTTCCTGGGAGACTGAGATTCCAGTCCCTGCTCTAAAACCAGGACACTTTTCTTGAGGGGCTTGATCCAAAGTCCACTGAAAGCAACACAAATCTGTGCACCAGGCCTAAGGGTTTGATCCTGCAAAGATTTTACCAACAGTAGTTCTGCTGATTTAAATGTGAAGCTTTCTATAAGGGGGTTTGGTTGTCTAATGTTAGGCTCCCGAATTTGAATATTTTGGCCTATGCTTTCAAAATTTGTCATAAACAGGCTGTGTGGATTGCTTTCAATAACATTTTTAAAAGGAATTTTAAAAACAATAAGTTAAATTTATAATGGCATCATCTAGACATGCATTTTCTAAATTGACTTAAATAAAAACAAAGGTTATACAAGAATCTATCCTCCATAAGACTGAAGTAATGGAGTATTTTTAAAATTAATCTTAATTGATGGAACATGAACATAAGAACGGCCATACTGGGTCAGACCAAAGGTCCATCTAGCCCAGTATCCTGTCTTCTGACAGTGGCCAATCCCAGGTGCCTCAGAAGGAATGAACAGAAGAGGTAATCATCAAGTGATCCATCCCATCGCCCATTCCCAGCTTGTGGAAGACAGAGGCTAGGGCAGAAGTGGGCAAAATACAGCCCGCGGGCCAGATCCGGCCCATCTAACATGTCTGTCTGGCCCGCCAGGCTCTTTGGCTGCCCCCTCGCAATCTCCGAGGTGCTAAAAGTCCTGGAGGTGGCTGGCTGCTGCTGGCATATCTCTGTGCGCCCCTGGCGGGCTGGGGGGGGGGCTGCAGTGGGTCTCTGTGCGCTGGCCCCAGCACTGTCCTCACAGCTCCCATTGGCTGGAAACTGGTGCTTACGGGCGTGGGCAGTGCACAGAGACCCGCTGCACCCCTCACGCCAAGGGGCGCACAGAGACATGCCACCAGCAGCCGGCCGTTTCCGGGAGCGGCGTGGGCCACGACATGCAGGCAGCCTGCCTGAGCACCCCACTGTGCTGCTGGCCGGGAACTGCCCATGGTAAGCGCCTCCCGGCCAGAGCCTGCACCTCACATCTCCTCCTACACCCCTGCCCCAGCCAGAACCCCCCACCTGCACCAAACTCCCATTTGAGAGGAGGGGCTTAGGTCCACCCCTTTCCTTGGCATTTCTTACTGGCTAGCTTAGGTGGCTTCTATGAATCTTAGGCCAACACCCCTCACCCTCTGCTGCACCCCCAACACTCTGCACCAGCCCAGAGCTTCCTCCTGCACCCAAACTCCCTCCCAGACCCCACACCCCCTCCATTAATATAGTAGAAATGTGCCGCCTGTGGCAACTTACCAAAATTCGTGGAGTGGCCTCCCTGCGGAAATTATTGCCCACCCCTGGGTTATGGACAAATTAATTTGTTTCCAATCTTGTATCTTAATTAGAGGGATAAAAACTGTTACACCCTTTCTGATTAAAATGTGAATCTTTGAGAGAGCAGGGTACTGTAGGTGACCACAAGGACTGAAAGAATCATATAATTAAAATTGTGTTCATATAGCTAAAAATAAGATACTCCTATCTGAATATAAATGTATTGTCCCCAAAACTGTTCTACAGTGATAAAGGAAAAATAACACATCTTCCATGTAACAAATAGGAGATATATCACTGTACTAAAATAAAACCTCTTTTGTTATGTTTTCTCTGTGCTAACAGTAAACTCATACTTTCTGTATAAATTTGTTTTTAGATAACTATATCTCTGATACAGAATTCTATAGAATGGTTGAAATCACTGTGGAAAGAAAATTCTCAACTTCATTGTATAGATTTTAGTGTTCCATAGAAGTTACTTGATATTACATTTTTACAGAACCCTATTGGTTTCATCCAACTGTATTCTACAGCACACTTCTAAAAAGGCAACAGCAAACCAAGAAAGAACATTAATGTCTCCAGGAGAGAGCCTCTGAGTACCTCCCCTAGAACATGCCACTTCAACTCTGTTTTATGACACGGCTGGTGCCTCTGCAGACAGCTGAGTCCAAAATATTATAAAAGTGCAGTAGGACGAAACAAAATTTCTGTACTGCCTTGGCATTCAAAAAGTATGGGTCAGGCCTAAAAATATCATTAGATTCTGAAACCTAATAAAATTGGGTTTCTTTTTATTTGCCCTCTGATTTCTGAGCCTTTAGGATGTACTCAAATCACATTTTTCAAGCTTTTCTCTACAATGCACGTGGGTTAGTCAGTATTTCTTTTAAATAAAAGTTGAAATTCCCACACATCAGGATTCCAGAAACTGGGGCATTAAGTAAAACACAAGATATCATGAGGCTCAAGATAAACTTGCATGAAAATTAAAATTACAACAGCTACATAGATATGTGCACCACACTCTCTTTCCCTCTGTCCTTCTAAAAGCTCCATGGTGGGTCAGAAAAAGCTTCAGGGAGGTGAAAGAGAGAAGGCAAGGAATTATTCTTTATAAGCATTTGCTCCTTTTCTGATCTGAAACAAGATAACTGGGAAACATAGTTTCTCTTGTCAAAATAAATAGCCATGATTATTCTGCTTTATATCTACCATACAGTTTCTATCATACAGGACTGGAGTTCTAGACTAGCATACATAAAGGTAGGGAAGAGACTTGAAATGATCCCCACAATCCACCCATGCTCAGGCAAAAGCCAGAGTAATAGAGGAGTTTACATTATGTGTCTGGCTTTGCAGCTTCCTTCAATTTTACTCTGTTTTGTATTTTAATTGCATTAACTTTGTTAGTGAGAGGAGCTGTAGCCAATGTGTGCCACTTAAAAATAAAAATGCTATCCAGCCAAAATCTTGATCCTTAATCCACTTCTATTCAGTCCTTACTCAAGCACAATTCCCATTGAGTAAGGATCATAAGATCTGGTCCACTGTTGACAGTAAATGGTAAGGTTGCTCTTACAATTTGCAACCTAGTGAAATAAAATTTCTCATCAGACAATAGAAATACTGTATTCTAGGAGTGAAATCCTGGCCCACTGGAGTCTATGGAAGGCTATCCTAGCCTCAAGTGAGGCCAGGAATTGGATTTCACCTTCTATGCTCCCTCACAGATGGGCTTATCTGCCTTCCATCCATCACTTTTATCCAAGTTCACTCCATGGAATGTTTTCTTACTCCAAATTAATGTGGACTATGATTATGGAGAACACATTAGACCATAAAAAATAGTCAGAGCTCAAATTATGGGCTAGCTTGACCTTAAAGATGCATCCTCTTTGAAGAGGACTGGTACTGTTAGAAACAATATTAACTGAATTTTAGTCTGAATGCTTTTCCTACATCTGAAACTTATTTACTACAGCCATTTATAGCAAGCCACTATATAGTCCTCTCTCACCAATATTGTAGATTATTTTGAAAACCCACATAAATGTTGCAAAAGTCTTCATTTGTCAGAATGTATAATACAGGGATGACGTGGCCACAAAATGTCAAAATATTGTAAAAACACTTAGAAAATCTTAAGTCTTTAAGCAGTTTCTTAGAAATGCTAATGGTACATCATTTAAATGAAGTTATGGCAGATTCATATTTTTTTGCAAATTGTTTGCTACTTTCAAGAGTACATGTGGTATGTTTTATCTTGAAAAGCAAAAATAAAAGGCAATGCTGGCTGGATGATACTTCATAGACAGTAAAGCTTTACTTATTTAAACAATCTACTAAAGTCACAATACAATCATGGTTCCTCTTGGTTTTTATGGGCAATTTTGTGGCGTGACACTGAGGCAAAGGACTCTTCATTGAAGTGTCTTTTTAATTACAGAAGAAAAAAGAACTACCGGTATGTACTTTTAAAAATTCTAAATATAGCTTATAAGACAATGCTGGTTTTTAAGGCAAAATGTGCAGCAAGTCTATACAATGTATTATATATTTGTCCAGTTTGGAAAACACTTACTACCTTGAAAGAATCGAGACACTTGCACCGGGGTGACTCTTGAATACAGCAGTGGAGAGATTCTTCACAGGCAAAGTGTAAAGTAAGTCAAAAACTAATCTCCAGGTAAAAAAGGCAGTGCAGGCAGCTAGCTAGCTCCAGGCTACATAGTACAGCCAAGAACATCAGGTACCACATTTTAGCTCTGATACAACTCAGCTGTAACCAATGGACTCTTGTCTGCTTACTCCGAGGCTGAATTTCTACGTAACATGCACAAGTGTTGACACTTTCATAAATAATAATCAGCTTAGTGCTATACAAAAGACACAAAAGCAGTCCTGTCACAAGGAGTTTATAATCGAGAAAGAAATTGTCAAGGAAAATGAGAAGCTCTCCAACAACTGCATTGGCTGGGTCAGTAGGCTGGAAGGGAGTTAGGCTAAACCAAAGGCACCCACAAATATGCAACCTAGAACGACCAGGTGACAAAGGACAGTATGATGGGAATCTTGCATATAAAGCAGTAATATTAGCCAAACAAAAAGCTAATTAGCATAAGAATATAAGAATGGCCATACTGGCTCAGACCAAAGGTCCATCCAGCCCAGTATCCTGTCTACCTGTTACCTGTTAGGTTCACTCCCTAACAGGTAATGATCAAGTGATCTCTCTCCTGCCGTCCATCACCACCCTCTGACAAACAGAGGCTAGAGACACCATTCCTTACCCATCCTGGCTAATACCCATTACCTGACTTAACCTCCATGAATTTATCTAGTTCTCTTTTAAACCCTGTTATAGTCCTAGCCTTCACAACCTCCTCAGGCAAGGAGTTCCACAAGTTGACTGTGTGCTGTGTGAAGAAGAACTTCCTTTTATTTGTTTTAAACCTGCTGCCCATTAATTTCATTTGGCGGCCCCTAGCAGATGATTGGCACTGCAGACTGGTATTATAATAAGTGCTCTCATTGTGGCTTTTAACAAACAGGCATGGTCTTAAATAGCTGTCAAAGGTCCACAAATGTGGAACGGTCAGAAAAGCTGAATAGAGCTGCAGAAATCAACACATTACCTGTGACTTGACTCTGCAATGCTATCCACCCCATGTATTCAGGGAGCCACCTAGTGATGCCTGGCTGCATGCCAGTTTAGTAGTTACTCTCACAATGGACACTTTTCATTGCTACACTTTTGTAGAATGGTATGCGTGTGGCATGCAACCTGCAATATAAATGCAAATCTCCTTCCTGGGCCACTGCCTTGCCTGCCTTTCTTTCAGGGCCTGATACAATGCAAAAACCTGAGATGTGATGCAGGCCCTTCATTCAGGAATTGAGCTACTGATACACATAACTGGTCACCATCTCAGATTATTGCTGTTGAGGGCAGCCTTTATGCAAAGTATTATTTTTTTCCATTTCATTTTTTTGGTTTTGAGGGGGATCCTTTGCATGTCTTTCCAGCCACCCTGCCATGTTACTCCTCTGCATTAGTATGAGTCTTTGTGTGCTCTGCTGCTTTGAAAAGTTTGAAATTGTTTGGGCATTGTGCAATTTAGGGATTATTGTCAAGACCAGAGGCATCTGAAGTGTGTTTTGTGCATTGCCGCATGCTGCTTTGCTTTGATGACCATGGATTTGAATGATCAAAATTAGCTAAATCAGTGAACAGGAAATAAAATCCACATTTAAATTACATTAAAATGGGGTGAATGACTAGGTTACTATATTTTAAAAAATTACTTTTGAATCAATTAGAACGGATGCCATTCTGACACACAAGGAGATTGTTCTAAGGGCCACGTGCTGCTTAGGGAAAACAAGGGACCAATATATGTGAGTGTACATACCAAAGGGAAGAGTTTGGCTTAGCGTCATTTCAAAAGAAGAATCCACATGGAAGAGTAACATGCTGTGCCATTCTTGGAACATTTTTTCTGCAAATTACAGGAAAAACTTTGGCCAAGCCTTTCAAAGCATGGGGGCCTAAAGTCCGGCTCCTATGCCATCATAATAAGTGGCCTGATTTTCAAGTGCTGTGTATCCATCAGCTTCCACGGGCCAAGATTTTCAAAGCTGACTGGTGATTTTGAGTGCCTCTTAGTTGGCGTGACTCCTTAAAGGGGGCTGGTTGTCAGAAGGTGGGAGCTCAGCACTCAGAAATCATTAGTGGCATCTGAAAATCCTGGCCACTGACTTCATGTGGATTTAGGGAGCCTAACTACAGAGACCTATTTTTGAAAATCTTAGTCCCTGAGTCTCTCTCATACGGATATAGGTTAGAATCTGCAAATGTTAAAGAAAATTATTCTGAAAGGGTGCAATTCCCTCCTGTGCAGAAGACCAACACGAGATCTGGGCACCACTTAAGTATTAGTTCAGCTCTGTCCCCTGGGTGAAAATGAATAAGTTTATTATAAAAATATAGTAGAATTTGTCCTGTCATCACTTGTTGACTATTAGTCATCCAGTAGGTATGTTTCAGAGAGCTATAGTGTTGGTTCTGATTGCACTTTCCCAAATCAATTGGGTTGGTAGATTTTTAACAGTTCTCTTCATTCATTTTTTTTCTCTTTTCCTCAAAGTTCCTGCTTCACTAGGATTCAAAATAGTCACTAGAAGCTTGCTCTATAATCCTTTCAAGCCTACATTTAATTGCTTTTTATCTTTGTCTCTCACCTGGATCTGATATATTGCTTGAGATTCTGATAAAAATCATGAAAGAGAGAGAGACTGTTTCATTTTTTTAAAATCATTGATCTGTCTTACAGTGACAAACAGCATATGTCTATCTAAATAATGTTACACATTAATCTTGCCTTTGCCTTACATCCCACGAAATCTAGATCATCCATGCATACTACATCCACCCCAGTGGATCATAATTTGGTCATTTTGTCAGCCAAGAGGTGCTTTGTCTCTTTTCAGGCTGGTAGTTAATTACAGTTTCATAGTCCAATGTTGTCTTTTGAGTTTGTGCCACACAGAAAATTAGGCCAATATTGGAACAGTATAAATGTGGGGCCTGATCCTGCAAAAACACTTACAAAGCTTAGTGACTTTACTCTCGTTAGTCATTCCATTAAAGTTACTCATGTGCATAGGTGTTTGCTGAATTGGAGCCTGAGCAACATCTCTCACACATCACTGTTTCCATTTACAAGATATTTTTAATTTTACTCTTTAATTTTCATTCCAAATCACGCAAAGGTATTTGAAGTAAATTTCTGAAAAAAGACATTGTGACAGTAAAGATATATAGAAAGTGAGAGGGTTTTTTTTTTAAAAAAAACCATTGTTTAAAATAGTTCAGGATTATAATCAGTAACATAACATGGACATTTAAAAAAAAAATTTTTGGATTATCATCAGTTTAGTATAGGCCTAAAAAGCACAAAAAAGGAGGAGCTTACAAACCCTTATTGCTTTCCTTTTTAAACTTAAAAACGTCAAAGCAATGCTATCCAAACTCATAGGCATCTTGCTAGTGTATGAGAACCGGAAAGTGAAACTGATTAGCCTAGCTTCATTGTCCATATCGGTGGTTCTCAACCAGAAGTATGCGTACCTCTTGGGGTATACAGAGGTCTTCCGGGGGTACCAACTCATCTAAATATTTGCCTAGTTTTACAACAAGCTACATAAAAAGCACTAGCAAAGTCAGTACAAACTAAAAGTTCATATAATGACTTGTTTATACTGCTCTATATACTACACACTGAAATGTAAGTACAATATTTATATTCCAGTTGATTTATTTTATAATTAGTGTGCTGTCATTTCTGTATTTTTATGTCTGATTTTGTAAGCAAATATTTTTAAGTGAGGTGAAACGTGGGGGTACTCGAAACAAATCAGATTCTTGAAAGGGGTACAGTAGTCTGGAAAGGTGGAGAGCCACTGGTCCAGATTAAGTAAACTGTAGGTTAATCAATAGCTTGTGAAAAGAATTACATTTTAAAACTGTTTGTTAGATCTAGGATGGTATTAGTAGCACCAGTAGAGAACTTTGTGTATTAAATGATTTTATTTTGAGTGTCTATTTTAATAGGCCCCAAAATGTAAATTTACATTTATCTGTGTTGTATAAGATATGAGTAAGAACAGAATCTTGCATTATGTTCCCCACAGAGGTGCAGTGTCTGATGTTCTGCTCTGGCAAGAAGACCTTCCTATTATTTTCCCCCATTTGTCATAAAATCTGCTAAATGTGCATATAAAACAATAATTTGCTATACTAGTAAGTCATCTCCTAGCAATTGCTTCCAGAAACTGTCATCCAAACAAGAAGGGCATTTTTCTGCAGAATCAACAAAAGCAGGTGTGGGGAATGGGGAGGGGGAGGAGGGGAGGTGTAGTGCAGGTGCCCCAGCACCTCCAGCTCTGGAAACAAGAAAAAATCTGCCCCATACATCTGTAAGGATATGTCTTCATTGCAAAACGAGGTGTGTGAACTCAAGTTGGCCAGCCCACGTTAGCTACCTCGGGTTAAGCCAGAGGTTAGCTAACCTGAGTTAAGAACACACTTCTGTTTTAAGTGAAGATATACCTCTACAATGCTTGGGCTATCAGAATACTTCAGCCAAGACTACCAATGCAAATTGCAAACCCAGAGAACCTGCAGCTTGAAGGGAGGGAAGAGAGAGGTAACATGACATCAGGTGTAGAGAATTTAAAGATATAATAAGTCATGAGTGGGATCTCAACTGGTATTGAAGACATAATAAATCATGTGGGGGAGGGGGATATAATACAGAGAGAGAGGATGGGTGGAATGGGCTGAATAACCAGTCTGCTCTAGTTTGCAAAAAGATCCTTTCAGAGGACCTTTCCTCATTCCATGCAGCTTACCCAAGATGAAAATTTTGGTTCAGGGGAAAACTCTGGGGGAGAGGGAAAGGAGTCTTCTGCAGTGACCAGTGCAGACTTGAGGCTGCCCCAGCTGCTGCCGCTTTCCTGTTCTGCAGAGGTCAACAGCCAGTGGCTCCACACAGCAGCAGATAACTCCATCCCTGCTCCCTCCACCTTCCAACTCTGCTGGGATGTACATGGAGCTGGACCCTGCTGTGCACAGTCTGCAGATCCTGTGTGGGCTCCAGGAATCTAGTGAAGCAACAGTGCAACGCTACATCGATCCACTGTATGTGGGTCTTCCGTAGCCACGAACAAGTGTGTGTTGAAATCATATAGTCAAGAGATACCTAGAAGTAGAAAACAGAAAAAGAAAATAAGTAAACAAGAGGGGGGAAAACAAGAGGACACAGGAAAACATAGAAACAGAAGATGATGTAATGATATACACTCCCAGAGCCCCAACTCAAGACGCACCTTGCATGTCCCTATATACTCGCCGTAGTGCAGGGTCATTTGGTTATAAAAACTTTCTCCCAGCATGCCTGCCTTGGTTTGACCCTTAAATGCGGTCTTGCCAAGCAGCCAGCAACAGCCCTAGAGTAGCCATTACGCAACTGGTAGCTGCTGGCTGTGTGTTTCTGCCTTCCCCCGGGTAAAACCCTATTATGTTATTACTGAGAAGACCGAACATTCTCACACAGGAGGTGGAAGGAGACAATGATATGGCAAGAGCAGAGGCAACATTTAGATTAGTGACTTTGATAAATATTCATTTTCTCCTGTATTTAACTGGGTGTTTAGGGGTTGTTGTTGTTTTGGGGGGGGGGGTTGGTTTTTTTCCCCCGCTGACAGATCCTTTGTAGTTCTGAGTTTTAGGACAGTAGATGACAGAATGTTGTTGCTCAAACTCAGTCATTACCACCATTATTCATGATATCTAGAAAACAAAATTATGCTGAAACAACACACAAACCTGTAAATATTGGGCAAATTGGCCATCATATAAAAATTTTGAAATCCTGGCCATCTGTGGCACACACACAAAAACAACTCTGACAGAATATTACCACAAGCAGATGACTTCCACGTTATTTCTTTACTTTTTTTTTTTTTTTTTTTTTTTTTTTTTCTTTTTTTTTTTT
>NW_020664447.1:6324957-6340141 GCF_002925995.2 Terrapene triunguis
TTTTTTTTTTTTTTTTACAAATTGGTAAGCTCCTGAAGGTCTATTCCAGTATTTCTGGCCAAGTGCATGTGCCTTAGAGTTCTACTGCAGAGCATTAAAGCACTGGCCCATCTCATGAGAGGTCAGTTGCATCACCCCAGTAGGGCGCTCCAGGAGACATGTCTCAAGCAGGTAGAATATCTCCTGAAGTTCCTTGATGCATATAGAAGCCCAGCTGATCATATTCCCTTTAAGGGAGTGCAGCATGTACTCTCCTCTGTAAACATTCTGTTAGTGAGTCATGTCTTTGCTACCTTCTTTCGGGCAGCTCGGGTTTCTAACATTGCTAGCTCTGTTCAGTCCTTGTGCCTAGCTCTTTAAGAACTGTGGTTATGACCAGTTCCTAGAGAGGTGGGGTTCAAGTAGGGGAAAGATCCTGGAACCCTTTCCATTGCCCAACTACTGGTCACAATATGGCCCTTAACATTGGCACTCTGATGCAGTATTTTTATTCAGGTTTAATTTAAGAGTACCACTTCTTGGTTGAGCAATTAATTTAAAAGGAAGGAAACACTACTGCAGTAATTATGGCAGAGATGTAGAGTTTAAGCCATGTAAAATTTGATATATGGATAAAACCATGTCACGTTCTATATTGCTGCTTCTGCATTGGTGCCTTTATGGTGCAATAAATTTGAAAGTAGGGAAATGTGAGATAAACAAGGGAGGAACCTTTTCTGGAGATTTTTTTTGGGGGGTTAATTTTGCTGCTTTTCACTCTCGCGCATTGGTTTCAGTGAGAACCAGTGACTTGTTTATGGGTCAAGTCTGCCCATGGCCAAGGTGACTTTAAAAGAGAGAGAAAGAGGAAAGAGGTTTTTCTCCATTTTAGATTTGACTTGTCGGGGGTTTTCTCATGACCACCTGCATGGTTTGTTAACCACTTGGGTCAAAATGCAAGGGAGTAGAGTCAAATATGTTCCTACTAGAGCTTTGGTGAGGTGAGCCAAGGTATGGTGGTCAATCTCACTTTTAATCTCACTCCAAAAAAACAAAAGAGGGGTTGATTTGTCACAAAGTGGAACCACAACCAAAGTGTGAAAATTTCACATTCGAGGCTATGGTCATGGTCTTTACATCCTGGTGAAAGCCAGGACGTATTAGAAATGTTGAAAAAGTGCCCAATCTCGAGACCGAATAGGTTCAAATAAGCATCCAAACTTCTGAACTGTTGAGGCTTGCCCATCTCTAGTTGTCTGTTCAACAGGAGTGGGATCAGGTCCAAACTCTGAGTCTTGGGGGGAGGGAAGGAAATATCTGTGTGAGGAAACGGGCTTAAAAACTCATGGGCTACCACATAGAAATGTTTAGGGGCTTGTCTAGACAGCACAGTAAAGCACTTTAGAGGAGTGTGACTTGTTCAGCCTGTTACAGGACTATGGTACCTCTTAGATTACAACAACAGGGTCTACATGGGGCAGTTAAAGTGCAGCAAGTTAGAGCTCTCTGCAAAGCATACCACCATGTAGACAAGCCCTACAAGTGTACCACTATCATTCTAGGTGGTTTAGCCCTTTAGCTCAAACAGGAGAGTCTAAAAGCTATGCTTTTAGAGCCTCAGTCCTTGGTTCAGTCCCCACAGATGACCTGTCCAGCACTTGCAACTCCCATTAACTTCAGTAAGAGCTGTAGGTTTTAGGCATCTGTGAAAACCCAGCCATTACTCTTTTTAAATATGAAAACTGAAATGTCCTTTAAGTTTCTAATTACTATGAACGAGAATGGCTAAAGTCCAAGCTTTGCAGAGCCCAAAGGCTGGCTCTGAAAGCATCACAAGTGCCCTGCGGAAGGAGGCATGGGGGTCCTTTGAAGGAAGTGTTACAGCTTGGTAAGATTCTCACATAGAACAGTGTTGGGCTCTTATGAATGTGGCAAATAGGGGTGGAGGAAAAGGAAGTTGAGTCCCTGAAACACTAATATAATTAACCTGTAGAATTGCTCTTGGGACAGATTTCAGCTATACGATTATTCAATGGAGCCATAATTCTTGATCCAAGGGCTCTGTTAAGAGGAAGTATAACTTGAATGTAATGGCAATGACACAATTCTTGTTAATAAGCAATTAAATAAATAGTTGCTAGAGAGTAGCCTGGATTGTACTCTGTGTGAATAGAAATCTCTTTTTAAGTTTCATAAGGGACCAAAGCTTAGAAAGTTGTGCCAAATGAAATGTTGTCAGAGGTCTCTGCCTCCTCCAGTGGGAGCTATCCAAATGTTTTCATTGTAATTCATATTCTCAGCATTCCCCTTCTCAAATGCCACAATGGAGAATTGCTTCTGTGAGATGAATAAAGTGGAAATTGGTATGGAACAAAGATCCTCAACATGTTTGCCCATACTAAAAAGGTTAGGCCCTCCAACCTCACATTTTTTGAGTGGCGAGTGTTGGGGTGATATGTTAGATTAGAAACCTGAAAGTGTTTACTTTGTTCAGTGCCAAAAGGACTTCAAAGATCTATCAGTTTTTATCTGCTCAACCAATACGTTCAATTGAGTGGTAAAGCTAAGCAGTTCTGGTGTGGTGAAATGGGTTTGACATTCAGGATATGTCAATCAAATCCATAGCATAAAATGTCAGCCAAGGAATGAGCATTTGTGAGCTCACTGACCCTGGATTTATGGAAAGGCACAGGCTTCTGTGGTACCCTTAGCTCACCAGATGTGGTTTGCAAGACTGGCTCCAACACTCCTTTGCTCAGATGCTGCTAAGGCACAGGCTTCTGTCAGGTCTCTTGACTGGCACCTTTTTCTTGTTGGTCTGAAACAAAGTCCACAGACATTTGTGAAATTACCATCGTAGCCTGTCTAGTTATCTCGGACTATGTTAAAATATATGCCTCTGAAGTCATTTACTCAATACCTTTCGGCTTACTGGGCTTACGTGAAGGCCTAAACTTCTGTGAATCCCCAGGCCTGGTACTTCTAGCTTGCTAGTTTGCCGTCAAAGGACAAGGACTCTCTGACAGCATAGGTTCACTGGCTTTATCTTGCTGCTCTGATGTTAAACTGCAGGTTTCTGTGAGGTCATTAACCTGTAAACTATGGCGACTGAGCTCATGTCAAAACACAGGTTTCTGAGATTACTGGCTCAGCAGTTCTAGTTGGCTGAGTTCATGTCAAGGGACTGGCCTTTGTCACATTGACTCAACATTTCTGGGTTTGTGAATAGGCCCAGACTTTTTTTCTCTGGTTTGGCACCTCTAGTTTGCTGGGATTGTGCCAAAACAAAGGCTTTGTGAATATATGGGCTCGGCAGCCCTGATTGGATGGGGCTGATACAAAAGCATTGGGCTATCTAATGGGGCAGAGGAGCCTTCTCCTGCCTTCCACCTGCCCTCACGGTCTCTTTTTGAACCTCACTTGTGTCATGCTGAATCTAGATTTTATGTTTTCCTGGGCAGGGGGATGTCTAGCGTGTTTTGTGGTGGTCAAAATTAATTAATATTAAACCATCATAATTCTCCTTAGTGCTCTTGTGTTCCTTTTCTACACATTGTTTAATTTGTCCAGAGAAAGTAGACACAGGTGCGAGCTAGAACCTTAGTTGCAACAAACCATTGTGTCTTACTCTTCTCAGAGCAGCAACTCACATAGACTCTTGCTTAGCCCTTGTCTCTACCCATGTAGGATAATAAATGAACCTCTAGTTACTCAGCTACATTCTATAGCTTTCTGTGTATCACACAACTAACCATTAGTTTTCTGAAAAAATGCTTTATTTGTAAAACTTGACTGACACATGGAAATCAAGTAAAGTATCAAATTATCTCTATGTGGCAATGTGATAAAATGCACCTTCCTTCAATAATAAAGGAAATATAACCTATCAACCCAGATTATGCCTGTCTTACTGTTGCTGGATAAGGTTACATCCAAAGGGCAAATGGATCTGTGTAGGTGGACCATACAGAGCCCCACTGACTTCAGGGCAACGTGCAGGGTTGAGTGCTAAAATATGAGTTAGAGTAGATTGTTTCACTACTTCCCCTTACTGAATTTATATTGGACCATTCACTCTTGCTACAAGCTTTCTCACAAATGAGGCACCTGAAGGTTAATGGTCCTCTATTACATGGAGGGTAATAGTATCCTGTACTACCCTGACCTTTCCCCATGTTCTGTAATTTCATTTGTTGGCCATTTACAGCCTCTTGATTACAGCTTCAATATTCTCAGGTAAGCGTAATCATCAGCGAATCCAAATGAACAGCATCTGAAAGGGCAAAGATGCGCAGCATAATGTGTTTTCCATTGACTGTACTGGACATTATAATTTGTTTGTCTTGTTCTTTTAATGAAGACTGTGGATTTAAATCAGAGCCCACAGGAGGAGAGCAGTGGAAGGAGGAGTTGTCGTTGGGTAGCAGCGGGAGTCCATCCGTGAATTCTGGTTAGCAGTGAGGGAGCATGGGCTGGAGTGAGAGTTGCAGCATGTACTTCCTCCTGCATCAGTTCATCGCCATTAATTGGTGTGGAGTGTGACAGAGCCAACTCTCCCTTTTGGAAAGCTTATGACGAGTGACACTAACCTAGAGCAGAACTTGTGCAGCTCAGCCCAGGGTTGGCTGGCCCTTGTGTGAGGCAAAATATGGAAAAGGCCACTTGTCTTCTCTACCCACCTTGCACATCCTCTCAGGGACAGCCAGAATCTGTCGCTGTGTGTGTGTGTGTGTGTGTGTGTGTGTGTGTGTGTTCACAAATGTTAAGTGGGTGGGTGTGTGTCTCTCTCTCTTATATTTATATAATAATAAATTTTCCAAGCAAAAGATCTAAATTGAAAGAATACTAAAGTTACAAAGTAAAGCATTCAAAAATCAGGAAATTACACAGTTAAGTTGCGCAGGTAACCTTAACTCATCCCCCTTATAATGTGCATTTCAATACAGCCTTTAACTGTCATCACATGCTATTTTCTTCTGCAGGACCCTTGCCTCATTTGGTGCAGAAGATAGTCAGTGCTCACTGAATGAGGCAACTGTTCAATAATTTTTTTCACATAATTTAGTATATAGCCCCATGTCTCACTTACCACACGCCATCAAAGCCCTGCACTGAATAATGAATTGTTTTCTTTATAGCTGTCTTTGTGGCACTCAGCACAGTATCTGAGTGCCTCACAAACACTAGTAAATTTAGCTGTACAACACACCTTTAATACTGAGGAGCATTATCACTCTCATTTTACAGATGCAGAACTGAGACACAGAGAGATTAAGTGAACTCCTGGCCAATGCGTTACATAACTTCGCCTCACTTTGTCCAGTGTGTGAATTGAATGAGGTGGGGAACCTGTAGGGAAAAATCAGCATGTTCTCATATAATGAAAGGCTGTATCTTGATGCATACTCACAATGAGGCAGGGTTAAGGTTGTACAAGGAGTCTTAACTTTGTCATTTCCTGACTTCTGAGTGCTTCACTTTGCAGCCTAAAGGATCAGCTAAAGTAGCTTTTGTTGTATGAAACTTCCCATCTTTTTTTTTTTTTCATATAAAGGAAAAAGTAAGCAACTAAAATTCCATCATGTTAAGATTTGTGAGACAGCAGCACTATTCCCTGCCGGGTAATGTGAGACAGACGCCCTTGCATCATTTAATGCACAGCTATACAATTGAATATTCATACGATGCACCTGCTTTGGTACTTTTGCTCAGGCTAAATTCCCAGGAAGTCATTGGAAGCTTTCTGAGCAAATAGCACAAGAATGGGCCTAATGTCACTGACAAAATGGACCAGAAAAAAAATACTAAGGCTAATATTCCAATCACAGTCTGTAAGCTGTCCTTTCAAGATTTGTAACCTGTAGTGGGGCAGCTACCCCACTCCCTGAATTTGGGCTGCAGCAGGCCAGTGGGCCTGCACAGACAGGGAGCCAATCAGGGAAGGCCTTATAGGGAGCCAATCAGGGCCCAGATTGGAGGGAGCCAATCAGGGCCCAGATTGGAGGGAGCCAATCAGTGCCAGGCTTAGCCCTATAAGAAGGCTGCTCAGGACAGGAGCAGGTGGTCTGTCCCAGGCCTTCGACAGGGAAAGATCTGTCTCCAGGCTGGGAGACTAGCACCCGGGACAGCACAGTGCTGGGCAGGCCTGGGGGAGCAGAGGGTAACTCCAGCCTGGAGTCTGTCAGGCTGCAGGCCCTGAAGGGAAGGGCCTAGCTGATGCGAGGGGCCAAAGGGGAAGCGGCCCAGGGATGTGGACAGATGGAGGGAGAGAAGGAGGGCAGGACGGCTGCCACAAGAGGGTCCCTGGGTTGGGACCCAGAGTAGTGGGTGGGCCTGGGCCCCCCCCTCTTTTCCCCCTTGCCTTGCACCCAGCCAACGGAGCGGCCATCTAGAGCTGCACCAATCCCCTGCCAAGAGGGGAGTGACTTTGAGGGTGCAGTTGGCCACATCGGCCAGGACACAGAGAGACAGCTGATTGATCCCCCCACCCCCGGAAGGGGGCGAGGATGGACTAAGGGGCACTGCTGGAGGGCAGTGGCTTGAAGCGGATGCCGTGAGCTTGGGAGCAACGCGGGTCCAGACACACCAACCAAGGGCGAGACGACGGACGGGACACCACCAGGAAGGGGTGCTCCACTGGACTGAGCTAATTCCCGGAGCAACCAGTAGGAGGCGCCAGGTGGTGAGTCCCAACCCCGTCACATAACCCTACAGCAAAACTCTTTAATAAGCATACAGCTACATATTGATTTTTTTTCTCCTAATCTTTTTTGCCTGAGATTCCATTTTAGAACAGAGCTGAAATTCTTGCTTGTGAAGCTGTTAGATGCAGGTGCATATAACTTTAATAATTCAATAACAAAGGAAGTTTCCTGTGCCTTTGCTTGGAAAATTACAATTAAGTGTTTAATGGCTTCCTCCTCCTAGATTAGAAACTAGACTCTCTTTTCTATAGGAAATGTGAAAAGAACAGGCTTTAAATCATTTTAATATAGAACATTTATTAATCTTCGATGGAGCCCACACAGAAAATGTCTGTTCCTCCAGATTCACAATTTTGTTTTTTTTAATTAAAATTCTCAAATGTCAGATTCACTTCGGGAATCCTTTCTAATTCACAACAATCTCAGTGTATCCATTCAAAGCTTTTCTTGCAGAAAAATCTTGTGGGATCATACTTTAAGTTTGAAAATTTGAGATTAACGCCTGTGCTGAAATCTGTCATTCTCCTTGTGAATATGAAACATTTCTACTAAACTGGGCATTTGTTTTCTAAAACAAAGAAGATGACTAATCACTTGGGGCCTCCTTGTTGAATTGTTACAGTTTATGTACTACTTACAAGGCATTCCAGATAACATGATGTTACTGAATAGAAATGAAAGTTTTCTCTGAGAAGGAAAGCAAGCTCTGATGATAACATCTCTTGTGACTTTGTTTGTTTCCCCTTGATAAGGACATGTGGGATTTATTTTTTTTCTGAGGGGATTTCCTCTATTCATTCTCATTATCACAGGATCTGGAAGCAGGTAGAGTGAACAGTTATATTAATCCCCGATTCCTTGGAAAATATGCCAACATGTTTTGTTTTAAATTCTCAATTACCTTTATTTGCACTTTATGGTCCAGTGAGGACCTGCTTAATACTGAGTCCTCTGGCTCAACTGACTGAACTTAAAAGGAGACAGAGTGACTTGCCCAAGGCCATTTGAGTCAGTAACTCACTCCAGACTAAGTATCATCATGACCTTTTTGATCTTTCTTCATTCCTTTGCTCTCAGTGGTTAGAAAAACATATCTTCTTAAAAGAAATGCTCCAGTTCAGCTCTTAACTGCTGGTTGGATGCAAGAATCACTGGGTGAAATTCTGTAGTCTGTTATGTAGGAGGCCAGACTAGATGATCACAATAGTCATTTTTGGTGTTAAAATTTATAAATCAATATCAATTAATATAATATAAATATAAATCAATTAAAATCCACGTTAACTGAGAAGCACCAGCATTTTCTACAACCAGTTCATCCCAAAAGCCCAAAAGGAAATATTAATTCCTCAAATGATTTTGAATGGACTTCCTAGCTGATTTGTCAGCAGGCATAATATATGAGAGCATAATAAATGAATTTAGCATTATGTGGTATATAGTTGGGAATGAAAATGGTACCAAGATAATGATACAGACATAGGCATATGATGGGTATTAAATATGGAGACATTGGAAATATTAGGATTACTTAGCCTGGATGAGTAAGGAAAGGGAGTTTGAGGTATTGAAAATTTAGAAAGGCATAGTGAAAAATGATCAGCGCCTCATTTTACCTTGTCCCATAATCTGAAAACAAGGGGTAACTTCATTGCTGCACTAATTTGTGATGTGGCACTTTTTTGTGAAGTGAAAGCCCTATCTCCAAGATGGCTTTTTGTCAGTGGATTTACCTCCTGGCCTCATTACCCACTTTCCTGAGAGGCAGCATGTTTCCACATGTCACAAAATGGTATACAATGTGAGAGGCGAGAACAACAAATCTCCATTCAGTTCTGATTTGCTCCCTGGCAGAAATGGGCCAAATACCCTCTCGAACTTTGACAAAGTTTGGATTCTTTGCATCTTACATTTTTCTCTATATTGTGCTTTTATTGTTATTTATTCATGGGATTTTATAAATGAACATGTCACTTACAAAGCCTATAAGGAGCTGGGCAACAGTTCCAGTGCAAATTTGAGCAGAGAAATGACTGGTGACAAATTTTTGTAAGAAATGGGTTTAAAGAATTATTAACAAGAGGATGCTTAGGCTCAAATCCTTCAATCCCATGCCTGGCCCAAATAACAAGCTATGCACTGGGTATCTCCTTATGTCTGGAAGAACACCTCTCTCCCCAATGCTGTGTATGGCTGCGGTTTTGTGTTGTAGATGCTATTGCAGTCCTGAGGCTGTAGCAATCCTCTCAGCTTTAACACACCCCTGTGAGGAGGGGTGGAAAAACGTGTAGCAGCAGATCCTTCAGCCATTTGCACATACACTGTAGTCCGCTCCCACACATGCGACCTCCATACTAGCCTGGGTGAGCAACTGCAGACCTAATATCTGTCTGGTGATGGTGAGGATATAAAACATCCTTCCACCCTAAAACTTAACCTTCAACACTAACCTTTACACTAGGAAGAAAGAATCTCTCAGTGCAGCAGCCCTCTGCTGGGTGGGTCCTTCATGGGGAGTGGAGAGGGAAAGCTAGCTATTGCTTCACTTCTCTGGAGACTGGTGGAAGAGGAGAGAGATCTAGGAATTCCCTTACCACTGTTTCCAGGGTAGTGAAGGAAATATCTCTAGTGGCATCAGGTTGCTGACTTCCAAGTATTGGGGACCAAATATCCTTTAGGTAGGCCTCTTTCCCTTGGCCTCCAAAACAGGGAGTTCAACATTTCATCCTCCACACCTTTCCTTGTGATCTTTTGGGAAGAAAATAAACACGGTGGCCAAATACCCTATATCCAAAGACCAGGGGAGGTGCCAGAAGTCTCTGGGGGGAAAAATATTCAATGGCCCAGTAGCAGAGGTACAGCCGGCACAGGAAAGAGAGGTGTCTGGGGGACACACAGACTAATATTTGTATTTGCAGTGGGTGCACAAGGAATATGAATGTTTGTTTCCTGAATAACCTTTCATGAAGTACCATCTGGATACAAATATCCGTTTTGTTCCCTCATTTTGTCTGCAAATACTTATTTTCCCAACACTAGCATCAATTTTAGAGCTCCTCCCTTATTTTTATATATTTACTGCGAACCCTAATTTACGGTGGACTACTATACAGGGAGTTGATCTTTGAAAGACTTTTTAATGCCAAAAATCACAAAATGAGTGAGCTTTAGCAGAATATTATTTGTTAAAATATTGGCTAAATGATCTGCTATTTTTGGAACTGTTTGAGCGTAAGGATATGCATTAGTAAACATTGTAGGAAGGCATAAGATGGGCAAGGCAGATGTAATAAAAATCCTTTTATTGAAACTGAAGAGGCAGATTGATTGCTGTCTTGTGCTGCTTTGATATAGTGCTGATGATGAATCTTTAAATCAGACACTGCCACAAATTAAGTGACACACAATTTTCTGAAATACATATGAACCAAATTTAAGACCAAAAATGACAGTCAAAGCTATAATTCCTGCCAGTGTTTCTATCTAGAATCTGCAGAATAAGTAAAATGTTTGACACGGAGAAGTACTGGCAAGGTTGCTTGATCTGTGTTTAAAGATCTTTTGATGCCTCATGGAAACCTTTTGAAAAGCCTTCTATTTCCAGACCCATTCTGCTTATACAGCCTGTCATCTTGTTTGATTTATTTGTGTTTCTCTTTTTGCTTTTTCTATTGCTAGGGAGATCCACATAAAAACAGGATGTGTTTCTGAATTCATGTGCTCTTTTTACTTATCCTTCACCTGGAGCCCTTATCCTCTGTCTGTGACCTCATGACTGCTAATAGACATTATCAGATCATAAGAGGTTTATTATTTCAGAGGGGGGCATAAGAACTTAGGGGCTTGATCCTGCTACCAGTGACTCAATAGCAAAACTTCCTCTCAATTCAGTGAGCCAGATTCTGGCACCCTTACTCATAGGGAGTAACATCACTGACTTCAGTAGGACTATTTGCGGAATAAGGTATCACTCATGTTTTCCGGCATATGAGTTAACACAGGCTAGCTAACACATTTCAAGCCTTGTGTAGAAAGGGCACAGAGCTTGCTGGCCCCACGCCAACCGGACTATAAACTGGACTTTCAATGAAGATCAGAAATGCTGATTTATAGAGCTTTCTGGTTGGTAAAGTGCCAGACAACACAGCTTTTACTGTAGCCAGATAAATGATTATTCTTCAGTTATCCACAAGATAATTGGCAGGTTTTATATTTGATAGTTTAAAGAGGGTGTAATGGGGCTCGGCCGAGGTTCGTCCCTCAGCGGGGCTGTGGGGTATCCCACCGCCTTTTAATCTATACAAAGATGGTAAAGTTAAAGCCTATGGAGGCGCCTGCTTTGGTGTGGTTTATTATTATTTTAGTGCTGGATTGACAGCTCTGGGGGAGTGAAGTCCTTCACTTATTCTTAATATAGGAACAGCAGGATTGCAAGCCTTCCCCTCACTGCCTCACCAATACCCCAGTGTCAGACGGCATATCTTTAGCAGCAATCAGGCAGTTCTGTCTCTGTTAATTCAGTCCTTGATGTGTCTCCATTGAATCTGTCAACAATAACATTAGTAATTTTGGGAGTTTTTACTATGATGTGACTAGATATTACCGGCTAGGATACATTAAAAATGCAGAAGATAATTACAAGTATAGTCAAAATACTGCTATCCACAATTTTTAAGACCGATAATGTCCCTAATTCAATGACAAAAATACTCTCAATCCCTTGAACATTCCAATGTCATTTTTCATGGAGGACTGGGTTTTGAAAAGCCGAACATGCTGTCATATTTTAAGTGAACTATCTTTTAAAATGTTCTTTTAAAAAATAAAAACCACTTGAAGTCAGAGCTTTTTCAGTGCCTTTATTAGCCCCAGTTTCAGAGAGATTTGCCTGATTTGAATCCTTTGTCCTTGATTTTTTTTCCCCCAAGAGTTGTTCTTGACTTTCATGTCAAAGAGCTGAGTGCTGTGAATTACCATTAATAGAAGCCTATGCTCCTCTTAACCCCTTGTGGGAATGTCTGATGAGTAATTAAGCTAAAGAGCAACAAAGAGGGAAGTGAAGGGTCTTTCTCTTTAGTTTGATTGACAGTGCAGGTGCTGGAAGCTGACTTTACTGTAAGTTTCCCATTGAGAGTCTATCAGAAAGCTGTGAAAAAGCAACATCTGAAATTTTGCTCCAAGCAGCTAGGGGATTGGTGCTGTCTGATGTGAAAGCATAAAAAGAGAATAAAACTTTCTTTTTTTGCCCCCCCTTCCTCTTTTTTTAGTTTTTAGATAATGTTCATGTTGCAGTGTCTTGGTCACTTGTAAAGATTTGCAGGGTGAGTTTTGCTATAAGCACACTAGTCACAGTCCTGGTTTATCACACTCATTTTTAAATGACATCTAGATTTAACTATCTCAGTTCTTTTTAGATATTAGTACCGCCTGCCACCGGGTCATTTTTGTATTGGCTACAGCCAGCTCTACCGCCCCACTGTTTTTCTAATTTGATAACACATGCAGGGGGAGCAAATCAGGCTTTCACTATCAGCAGCCGCAGGTCTTAGAGGCAAGTAGTCAGGGCAAAGATGGCGGGGGAAGGGGGGGAACAGGGGGAAATGCTGAAGACAGTATTAAACTTCTGGCTTTTCCATTAAGAATATTTAGGGGAGTAATGAATAGATCTAGGCTGCTAAGCAAGGCTCCAAGTAAGGCTGGTTGGAAACAGCAATTCAGTTTTGTGAAACTTTTCAAGGTTTCAGAATTTTTTATTCTGCATTGGAACAAAAATTAGACCTCTGGAAATCTACAACGTGAGAGAGAGAGACACTATAGTCCAGTACTTGGAGTTTCTCTCTCATTTTGACCAGCAATACTATACTGGACCTGAGAAGCTTTTTTGATGAAAATTTCATCAAAACCGATGTTTCTGAAAACACTTTTATTTTGACATAGCAGTGTTTTGTATTTTTTTCAACATGAAAATAATCTTCAATCTCTCCCACCCCCCTCATCGGTTCTAGCTCTAACCCTACAAACTTTACTCACGCAGGTAGCGCTTAGTTACAAGACTAGCCCCCACTGAAGTCAATGAGTCCAGTTACACGAGAGCTACTCCTGAGACTGAGTCTACAAGACTGGATTTTGAATTTCTGGTGTAGAACAGTGTGTGGCAAGAACCATGACATGAGCATGACAGCACAGCAGAGTCAGGCCTGGCCAGTTCTTCTGCTGTTAGCACTGGCCCTAGACACCTGCTTACTCCTAAGAGAGACACATTGCTCTGAGAAGTAATCCCATGGCCATCTTGATACTTGGATAAAGGGAGGGAAGCGAAAAAAATGGGAGGTGAGGAAGGACATGAAGAGAGTTGTGTCAGGGAGAAGAAATAGAGAATGAGTAGTTAAGAAAGGGTGGGAGGAGTAAGGCTTCCCCTAATAAAGATGGCTGCTGTTTGTCATAATTTTTTAGTATGACTGAAGCCAAGCTGCCTTCAGTTAAAATGGCCACTCCCTGCTCTCCGTGCGTGGCCCGAAGAGGACACAGTGAGGGGCATAAAGGGCTTATGAGGGAGATGTAGCAAGTTGAAATCTCACAAAAGTGACTTTGTGGGGGTTTTCTACCTTTTTGGGCTTGAAAAAGAGGCTCCTTTGAGGTTTGGAGCTGACCCTGAAATCATAGAGCTCCAGCTCCCCAAATCTGGAGAGCCCTCTCCCTCCACCTTTCTGAAATCCAGGGAGAAGGGACATGTGTGATTGGAACCACAAATTTCTAAACTTAAAAATGTAAGTGACACACACAAACCTTCCCCATCCTGTAAAATAGTCTGTGGCTTTTTGAAAACAATTGCTGCCTATTATGTCTTTGTGGTGGTTCCAACTTTCATAGACCTGTCAATGTCCATTTTCATAAACTTCAGCTGAGCCAAACAAGCAGCCATTATGTCTAGCCTTGTGGTGTTAACTACGCTCTGAGACGGCTGGAGGGTGGAAAAAGCTGGATAATATGAAAAGTATCTCCTTAATACTCAAGTATCAAAGCGGTAGCCGTGTTTGCTGCTTTTACAGATCCAGACTAAGAGTCCTGTGGCACCTTATAGACTAACAGACGTATAGGAGCATGAACTTTCATGCATCCGAAGAAGTGGGTATTCACCCACGAAAGCTCATGCTCCTATACGTCTGTTAGTCTATAAGGTGCCACAGGACTCTTTGCTCCTTAATACTGATACAATTGCTATTCAAATACAGTAAAAGCTTTGTTATCTGGCATATTGGGGGAAATGGGTGGTGCCGGTAAGTCAAAAATTCTGGTTAACTATGGGGGCGGGAGTTTGGGTGTGGGAGGGGACTCAGGGCTGGGGTTTGGGATGCGGCAGGAGGTGTGGGGCTCACCTCGGGCAGCTCCCCGCAAGCGGCGGCATGTCTCTGCTACTCCTAGACAGAGGCGCGGCTAGGTGTCTCTGCATGCTGCCTCCACCCACAGGCTCCGCCCCCGCAGCTCCCACTGGCCGTGATTCCCGGCCAATGGGAGCTGCGGAGCCAACGCTTGGGCGGAGGCAGCACGCAGAGCCGCTTAGCTGTGCCTCCGCCTAGGAGCAGCAGAGACATATTGCTGCTTCTGGGAAGCCACGTGGAGCTAGGTGGGGAGCTTGCTGGCCCCACGCCAACCGGACTATAAACTGGACTTTCAATGAAGATCAGAAATGCTGATTCATAGAGCTTTCTGGTTGGTGAAGTGCCGGACAACACAGCTTTTACTGTAGCCAGATAAATGATTATTCTTCAGTTATCCACAAGATAATTGGCAGGTTTTTTATTTGATAGTTTAAAGAGGGTGTAATGTGGCTTGGCCGAGGTTCGTCCCTCAGCGGGGCTGTGGGGTATCCCACTGCCTCGCTCTAATTCGCTGTCAGTCCTGGCCCTGCGGTAGTGTGGGACAGCAAACACACTGTTAGGGGCTCAGGCCCTTTAGGCCGGGGCTGAGCCAATAGTTCTATACGGATGCCCAGGCCCTCAGTTAGGGCAGGGCAGCAACCAAACAGTCCGGGACTCAGGCCTTAAGCAGGAGCTGAGTCAATAGTCCAATAGCAGCCCAGGCCCTAGGTCAGGGCGGGGCAGCAACCAAACAGTCAGGGACTCAGGCCCTTAAGCAGGGGCTGAGTCAATAAGCAAGAGGTCCTAGCCTCTCCAGGCCAGGAAAAAGGGGGAGTCTGCCACCCAAGGACAGGGAGGGGCGCAGGCCCTCCCACTCCACTGCGTCCCAGCCCAGGGCCCTAGCAGCGGTGGAAAGTCGCTGCTGTCAGTGGGGATCCTGGCCGCAACACATCAACATAGCCTCTGGCAGTGCTGCAGCCAGACTGGGGTCAGCTGCCCCCAGGCTACTTCCACACTCCCCCTCGTAGGGTACCTGGGTCGTGCTAGTGTCCTCAGCGGTCTCTAACAGCACCGGTTCCTCCGGGTAGGTAGCGAAGGGCAGGCTCGGCTCCTCCCCGGGGTAGCTGGAAAGGGGCAGGCTCG
>NW_020664447.1:6340151-6383764 GCF_002925995.2 Terrapene triunguis
CGGCTCCTCCCCGGGGTAGCTGGAAAGGGGCAGGCTCGGCTCCTCCCTGGGGTAGCTGGAAAGGGGCAGGCTTGGCTGACCCGGTTTGACCTCAGGCCGGCTGCGGCCTGCTGCTGTCTCCCAACTGGGAGCTCGGTCACAGACGTCTGGTCTCTCTGGCGGCTGGTTCTCAACTGAGCTCTGCAGGCGGGCTTTTATTCTTCCGGGTCTGCGCCGTGACCTCTGAGGGGCGGGCGCAGGATCCAGTGGCTCCGCCCACGTTGGTGTTAGGGGAGGTTCGTCCCTCAGCAGGGCTGTGGGATATCCCACCACCTCGCTACAGAGGGATATAGAAACTAGACCAATTTTAAAAAACATAGTTGGGATGTTACGATAAATTCACTCAGATGTTAGTGTGCTGGGCATCCAATAAGAACTGAGATACATAGATTTAAATAAAGGTATGTGATACCTGTGAAAGTGAAAAACATTTATATTTCAAGTGTGTTTTGAAGCACACTCTCAGCATGAATGTACTACTTTTTAATAATAATTATATGTTCAGAAAATTTCAGCTTTTCCTGTTTCATGACGACTCCTTTCTCTACTTTGGACTGGGTATTAATATTCCCTGCATTACACAACATGTCCTCCACTGGTATTTCCATATGTTAGTGAAGACTGTGCTCTCACTGGATTACATATCACATTGAATTGTTTGTTACATTTGTTTGAATTCCCACTTCATTTGATTTTAAGTGCATGCTACTTACTGTGAAGCTACCAAATGTGCTTATACAATATTCTTAGTTCTGTACACTTGGACTTCATTTCCATTTGACTTTACCCTTCAGTAAAGTCATTTCAGAACTTTTTGGTTGCAATTAAAAATTATAATGTGTGTTGCCCTGTGGGATGGTCAGATGAAGGATATCTGAGGAGGTTGGGGAACACTAGCCAACCTGCAGTGTACTAAAATGGAACAGAAAGAGTAAATTAATACTTAGCTCTTACTTAGGGCTCTTCCAGAGGTCTCAAGTGGCATAACTATTACTATCCTTATTTTACAGATGGAGAAACTAAAATACAGAACTGTTAAGTAATACACTGACAGAATGGGATACTGAACCTGTAATAGTGTCTTTCTACATCTTCCGTATTCTTGTAACTTGAGCACTGCTGATAGTCTGTTGCATGAGCTGTTAGTTTCTGCAGCTCTGCTAATTGGAGTATTGTACCAAATCGGAAGTCACGGTCCTCTCCTGGAAGAAAGTGGACTCTTCTCCCCAGGTGAGGGGAGAGCAGCTGCCCTTAGTGGAAGAGTTCAAGTATCTAGGAATCTTGTTCATGAGTGATGGTAAGCGTGAGTGGGAGACTGACTGGCAGATTAGTGCAGCGGTGGCGGTGATGCAGGCACTGTACCGATCCATGGTGGTGAAGCGAGAGCTGAATTCTTGGACAAAAGTCTTGGTTTACAGGTCAATTTATGTTCCTATCCTCACCTACGATCATGTCCTTCGGGTAATGACCAAAAGGACGAGATTGTGCAGGTACAAGTAGCGGAAATGAGGTTTCTCTGCAGAGTGGCTGGGCTTACTCTCTGAGACAGGGCGAGGGGCTCTGCTATTTGGGAGAGCCTTGGAGTAGAGCCACTACTCCTCCGGATCAAGAGGAGCCAGCTGAAGTGGTTCGGGCACCTGATAAGGATGCCCCTGGTAGGCTTCCTTTGGAACTACCGAGCACGTCCCACTGGGCGGAGGCCCAGAGGCCGACCCAGGACACACTGGAGGAATTATATCTCCCAGCTGGCATGGGAACACTGAGGAATATCCCAGGAGGAGCTGGAAACTGTGATGTTATCTGATTAGAGTATAATCATGCAAATCATGGTTGCTATCACTGTTATATAATTGCAACAAATCTTATACAAAATGTGATGCATGGCCAGAAAGAGTTAAGCAGCTTGCAGGCTAATTAGCCCAGATTCAACCTTTAGGGACATATTGGCAAATAATGTTTGTGTTTTTGTGTGTTTACATATATATTGTTAGAGGTTAACAATGTAATTGAGCAGCCCCTGACTATGCTGTATTCTGTTAATTGAGAGATCAAAAGGAAATATTAACATTTAAATGAACTGTAAATAGTGATATCACTGTATGCATCTCTCTTTGAAATGTATAGCAAATCACCTGCAAATGATGAATGGAAAATAGGAAATTGCTTTATGTTAATCCGTGTAGCTAATTACCGGGGATGCTTAGGAAATAGGTCTACTTCAAAGTCTCCATGATTGCCTATTGTTCGCCTAAGGACTCTGACCTGTCCAGAGAAGGCCTGGAACTGTATAAAAACCCCTTGGGTCCTGATCCTTTTTATCTCAGATCTGCTTGATGCTTCATGCAGAGGAAGCTTCAGTCTTAAGGCTGAGCTCTCCAGTTCTACCTGGATCACCCTGAATATGGACATTGGACTATAACCTATGGACTAATTCTGAAAGAACTCTTTGCAACTACAAAGGTCACCATTTCTACTATGAATCTGAACTCAGAACTGTGCTCATGTCTATGTATATTGATCTTTTAACCAATACTCACTCTCTTTTTAAATAAATTTTAGTTCATAAGAATAGGCTGTAAGCGTGCATTTGGGTAAGATCTGAAATATTCATTAACCTGGGAGGTAATGTGCCCAATATTTTGGGATTGGTAGAACTTTTTTATATGATGAATAAGATTTTCAGTAATCCTCATCATATTTGACTTGGGTGTCAGGGTGGAGGCCTAAGGCTGGGTTACTTTAAGGGAACTGTGTTGTTGGCTTCTGGGTAATCAATAAAGTGTTATAGAAGCTGTTTTGTGCTGGCTTGGTAAATCTAAGTATTGGAATATCCACCAGCTTTGGGGATTGTCTGCCCCCTTCTCTGCAGTTC
The DNA here is from genome assembly GCF_002925995.2 of Terrapene triunguis. Lineage (NCBI taxonomy): Eukaryota > Metazoa > Chordata > Testudines > Emydidae > Terrapene > Terrapene triunguis. The sequence continues at coordinate 6,343,063 of NW_020664447.1, forward strand.
ACCCTAATTGAGTGACCTCAGTGAGGCTCCCTGGGACTCCGGTCACACTCTACCAGGAACGTCCCACTGGGTGGATGCCCTGAGGCCAACCCAGGACACGCTGGAGGGATTATATCTCCCAGCTGGTCTAGGACCACTGAGGAATATCCCAGAAGGAGCTGGAACCTGTTGTGGAGGAAAGGGAGGCCTGGTCCTCCTTACTCTCCATGTGGCCGCCAGGACCATCAACAGGAAAAGCAGCATAAAGGAAAAAAGATGTTGTACCTATGTGTGTGCCTGTATTTACCATCCTTTAGTCAGTACAGAAGCCAAGTCTTCTGACTCACTCCTGCATCATGTCCACTGCCCCTCACCAATTCAGTGACCCAAGCAGCAGTATGAAGCTTTTATAGATAAATGGAAAGACTCAGAACACTCCTAAACATTTACATTTCACTTTCACTCTCAGCCTCTGTCATGTTACGTATTTAATTACACTTTACTGCTCGGCCTCCAAAACATCAGGTACAAATTAAGCAAAAAGGAATCAAATTATATCTATACTCACAACAGTGCCCCTAGCAACTAGCTGCCTATGTATGGTTATAAATAATGAGTAGTCACTTATGTCATTACAGCAGCACAACTGAGAAGGATTAACTATTTCTCATGTTTGGAGGGGATGGGGAACTAGCAGAAATAGATTATCAGTTTGTTTAACTCTTAAATTAAGAAATACACTCCCCTCCTCATTCTAAGTTTATATCTCTTATTCTCGGATCTGTGTTCCCCCCCCCCTTTTTCTACATATATAGCATTGTTCTTTTTTTCCCCTCTCTGACCTGCACTAATCTCTTGCTACTGTGGTAACAGGTGCTTAATCCTGCATATTGTGAGATTAGGTACCACTATACTGAGATGACCCAAGCTGTGACAAATTTTAAAAAATGTAATGGATTTTTAGATAAAATATTTTCCATAACTTGATACAAATTTTAAAGAGTCTAATTAATCCAAAATTCAGTGAAGTCAATGGGAGTCTTTCCACTCATTTAAGTGAGCTTTAGGTCAGTCCCTAAGGCAATAGTTCTTACATTGCTGTGAGTGGAGTTCTTAGGTGAAATACTGTATCTGTCCAATTTCATGCAGAGATGTTTCCTGCTAGTTCAAGCCCAGATCTGGGCTTTCGTAGAATTTCCATTCATAATTTTAATCTGCCAGTTGAAACAACCAATAAAAACCTAACATGTCCCTACATACTGTGCGATGTAAATTCAGCTGTGATAAAATTTGTAGACTGCTCCATAACTGGAGGGTATAGTAAACAAAAATGAAGACCAAACCAAACTGCAAAGGGATTTGGTGCTGCATATTGCAGGCTACAAACTGAGATTTAGTTTTAAGTAATTAATAAAAGTCAAGCCCTACACTTAAGAAGAAGAAATAAACAAGCAAGCAGCCGCACCTGTCTGTGACGTTCCCCTGGTGTTATCTGAACCAGTGATCTGCTAGGTCACTCCAATCCTCGACTCTGGGAGCCAGCCTTACCCTTCTCTGCTGTGAGAACCCCCACTCCTGAGCTGTTCACACACAGCCTCTAGCATGTAAGCTCCTCCCAGCTACGTGAGTGAGCACTTTTGGCCAGCCACTACTTGGATTGTGCAACCGAATGACACTACCCAATATCTCCGGTCCCAGACACAATCCTAGGAACCTCCATCTTGCAGTGTCTAGTTATGCCCACTGGATGCTGAAAGCTTATGAGTTCATCAATTTAACAAAGAAATTGATATGTACCAGACGTGTTATCCAAAGGGGAGTCTCAGACATGCTTCAAACCAAACACACTGCTTCAGGTAGAATAAACAAACAAATTTATTAACTACAAAAGATAGATTGTAAGTGATTATAAGTCAAAGCACAATAAGTCAGATTTGGTCAAATGAAATAAAAGCAAAACGCATTCTAAGCTGCTCTTAACACTTTCAGTGCCCTTACAAACATAGATGCTTCTCACCACAGGCTGGCTGGTTGTCTTTCAGCCAGGCTCTCCCCTTTGATCAGGGCTTCAGTCACTTGGTGGTGGTGTCTGTAGATGTAGGTGGAAGAGAGAGAGAGCATGGAAAACATCTCTCCCTTTTATTATGTCCTTTCTTCCCTCTTGGCTTTGCCCCCACCCTTCAGAGTCTGGTAAGCATTACCTCATCGTAGTCCCGGACTGACTCACTCGAGAGTCCAAAAGATCCTTTGTTGCTGCCTAGGCCAGTGTCCTTTGTTCCTGTGAGGCTAGGCTGGGTTTGTCCCATACATGCCCTGATGAGGTGTGAACTGAACCTCTGCTCCTGGAGAGATTTGCCTGGGCCTCTGCTCCTGGAGAGTTTTTGTCTGGGCTTGTTTTAAGCCATGAGGGCACAGTTTCAGCCTCCTAACTGTATACATGAAATTACAACCTATAACATTACTATAATAACACTGCTCAGTGTATCATGAGCCTTCCAAAGACACCCGACATGACAAACTGCATACCACACAATCATATTATATGGATGAACGTGAGGGTGCAGGGTGTTCCCCTGAGGTACCGAGTGTCACACTATCATATTAAGCAAGTTTATTTTCATCAGGTCTCCTTAATACTGTCTGGGATGGTGGCAACCTTCACGTGGCTTTCCCTGTTAAGTACACTCTAATCTTTGTATATGAACCAATGCAACTGATTTCGAGACTGAAGATCATTCATCAACCTCCTGGTCAAAATAGTAACTTTTCCAAGAAAGGCTCTTTTCAAAACCACACTAACTAACTAATAGGCCCATTGATTTGTCTATGACAACTTAATGTTGAGGGCTTTCCTCATTTGAATCTGATATCATCATCAGGGCTGATGATAGGCAACATCATCATATCCTGGTGCTGCAAGAAACCACCTTTCAGAAGAAGACTCAGCACGCCTCAATATGCCAGGATTCATCTTCTCTCTAACCAAAATATGGAATAGCCATTACACCAGGCCAAAACTAAAAGACGTAGCCAAAGCACTGTCAGCAATGCACAATGGTGTTGTGATTGGTATCCAGGTTGGTGAGCTGATAGTAGATGTATATGAGCCACCCAACCACCAGTGGCCCTTACCAGCCGTAACAAAATCACAACACCCATCTGGCAATTTTAACAGCCAGCATACCGCATGGGTATTTGTCATCAACAAACAATGTTGCAGGTGAACAGTTCGCTGAGTGGATATTGTCAAAGGATCGGTATTTGATGTTCACTGCAAAACAAAAGGGTATCTTCTGCTCAGCCCAATGGAAGAAAGAATACATACCTGACTTCTGTTGGCGTCTGTAGAGACAAAACCATATATCACACTCATTGTATCTCAAACTATCCTGGGCCCTCTTCCTGCACAACCCAGTGGTGGTACACATTGGCCTCAAAATTGCGGTCATTATCAGCATACCAGTTCTATGCTGGAACCTGAGATTGGTGTATTAGCTGGGTTTCTCTGATGCTATTAAAAAACCAAACCATGAATAGCATACTACAAAAGCCTCAAAATGCTGACAGCTTCACAAAGCTTATTATTAAAGTTGCAAAGAAGAATGTCTCCCATGATTTATAGGAGCTTCTTTATGCCATGCTGGAGCCCAGAGAGCAAAATGCTCCTTAGGAAGCTACAGGTGACCCAGACTTAGCCACTGCTCTCCTGGAATCATTGGGCTGTACAAGATGACAATAGATAGCGACAGTGGAGGCTACAGACTTCACATAGTCAGACTGTAATGCATGAGCCGTTCTGTGGCATCTAGGTAGAGTGGCACCATCATACACACAAACACCACAAGTCACCACTAACAGCAATTCCAGCCTCCTTCTAAGAAATTCAAATGAAAAGAGAGGTGAAAACTGTACTTAAGGAATCCTGTATATGAAATGCCCCCTTGCCAAGTCTCTATCAATCCTTCACCAGAGTCATGATAGACTCTGTTCTCTGCTTCCAAAGCAGGAAAAGCAGCTGCCATTGATGGCATTCTTTCAGACTTCCTTAAATATAACCAGCTGAGAGGGTGTGGCTGGATGACAGCTCTATTCACAGAAGTCATCTGTACTAGCAAAGTCCCAACAGCTTGGAGACTCTCAAAAGTCTGCCATTTTAAAACCTGGAAGGCTACCCAATGGCGCAAAAGCCACCAGCATATCTGTACAATTTACGAATTACTGGAGTGGGAGGTCCTGATGAGGCTGACCCCTATCCTGAAGACTGCAGTCCCCTTGGAACAGGCAGTTTTCAGGACAGGGTGAAGCTACTGTGACCAAGTGCTTGCACTGACTACACATATATTGAGGCTGGCTTCCAGCAGAAGCTTAAAACAGCTGCAGCTTTTATCAACTTGGCAAAAGGGGCTACAGCTAAAACTATCCAACCCACTTCAATACGACCAGACTTTTGACTCATTAGGTCAATTCTTTCAGAAAGAACATTGTGTCCATCTCAGAAGTCAGGTTAGCAAAAAGTGGAGTCCGCACAATGGCCTCCCTTGGGGATCAGTACTAGCACCATTCCTTTTTAACGTGTATACAAGTGATGTGTCTGAAATGACATGCTGCAAGTTCATTGTGCAGATGACCTGGCACTAACAATACAGGCTGCAACACTCCAGGAAGTGGAAGACACCCTTAATGCTGATCTGTCAGTGGCTCAAACCCAATCTATCAAAAATGGTGGTGAAGGATGCTGAATGTAAACATCTGTGTGGCAAGGCAATTACCTATGATTCTAACTCCCACTACCGAGGAGTCACTCTTGATTGCAGCCTTACCTGTCATCAACAACTCCCAAAGCAAGTGAGCTATAAAATGAAGTCCCATCCATTTCATCCAAAAGCTTGCCGGTTCTAGCTGGGGTTGTGATGCTCAAGTGCTCTGAATGGCAACACTGGCTTTAGTTCATTCCACATCCAAGTACTGCACACCTCTTTGGGGAAGAATTTTGTATGTGGACCTTGTCGATATCTAACTAAATGTGGCTATGAGACTTGTAACTGGCACCCTGAAGTCCACACTGCTGCCTTGACTTCCAGTCCTCTCAAAAATCCCTCTGGCAAGAGATTGCACCAGTACAAGAAAACTCATTAACCAAAAGCTCCTGCTCCATGACAACCTTGTTCACCCCCAAACCCAGGTGCAGGCACGTGTAGGCTTGCATTACATCTCCCAGCAGCTACTATTGCAACCTATGGGCTGGGATGATGTTCCCAGCACCTCCATACTGCTTGTGGTAGGATAGCAGGGTGTAGAGGAACAAGATAACACTCACAACAAACTCAAGTTCAGATGAAATTTATTCTGAAAACACAACACAGCCCTTAGCAGCTGAGAAGCCAGGTAGCCATTGCATTGAGCAGACACTGACTGGCACTCACTAAGTTCTTGTATAGCTGCATGGGTGGCTTCTGGTGGGCAATGATCTATAGGGGGTAAACTATACTAATTCAATTACAAATCCTACATAGGCAGCATGATTTCCTTACATTTACCCTCTCCTCAAGGGTGCTTTCCAGGCACCTGTGGTCTGGGCTTGGCAGGGTAGACTTGGTGAAAATACCTAATCTAATTAAGTGCGTGGATGTGACTGGCAGGCTTTCACAACTGGTCAGTTGGCCCATTAACCTCCCAGTTCATAAGGTACCTCCATTTGCTGCAGACTAGTTTAGAGTCAAGGATCCATCGTACAAGAAATCCTTGATACCCCTGGATGATAATTGGCAGAGGTGGAGTCTTCACTTATCCAGGAAAGAGATTCTCCATATATAGCTTTAACAGCAAAGTGTGGAAGACCAGATGCACTCTCATGGAACTGAGCAGGAGCAGTTTGACCATGACTGGGTTCATTTGCTGGTTAATTTTAAATAGACCCAGCTACCGATCTAGTTTGTGAAGGCGAGGTTCTGTGATAACTATAAATCGCCAACAACAAAACAAGGGGCATCCTATCAGTGTTGATCCATACAATATTGTAGACACTTTTGGCTGAGGGGAGGTGTTTGCTCAGGTCCTTTTGGACATGGTACACATGCTGGCCTGAGTTGGTGGCTGTAGTGACATGAGACACCTTCAGTAAGGATTGATGGAACTGCAGATGGAATCCATAGTTGGCCTAAAAGTGTCTGTGATGGGTTGAGACCTGGTCAGAGGCGTAGGCAAATTCAGTGAAAGGAAAGACTGAGACCTAGTTGTCCTGATGAAACAACTAAGGTATTGTTCAAGGATTTGGTTTAACCCATTTGGTCTGCTCATCACTCTGAGGAATGGTAGACAGAGGGAGAGTGTAGCTCAATGTTCAACAACTGATGTTCTTGCCACAAATAAGAAATGAATTATGGGCCCAGGTCAGTGATGAGGCTAGATGGTAGCCCATGGAGTTTGAAGACATGAGTGAAAAACAGCTAGGCTGTCTTTTTAGCTGTGGGGACTCTGGGACATGGGATAAAAGCAACATTTTTGTAAGGTGATTGATGATGACTAAGATGGTTGTATTGCCCTCCAAGCTGGGTAAGTCAACAATAAAAATCCAGGGTGACTAGGGCTGTGAGTTGATAGAGGCATGAGGTCCTGAAGGGTTTCAAATGCTGGGTCTTTGTTCGAGAGCAAACATCACAGGAGTCAACATATGACTTGATGTAGGGCTGTATCTTCAGCCACCAAAATTTTGGAGAAGCTAGTTTACTTGTTTTAAGGTGGCCAAAGTGTCCAGCCAGAGGAGACTCATGACAAAGCTTAAGTATTACAAGATCTGGGTTGACCTTGTGGAACATAAATATGTCCCTTAAAATAAAGGATCCCATCTCTGATCAGGAAGTCAGGGTTAGGAGGCTGGTCATGGATTGCATTCTGAGACAATATGACTTCCTCAGCAAATGGGTCACTAAATAACAAGGACTGGATGAGGAGCAGCAAATCCCTATGTACTATGGCAATGGCAAAATTACAAGGTTGGAGGACTGTAGAATTATTCTTAAGATTTTTTTTCCTACATATTTTCCCCCTTATGAGAGTGTGCATCAGGCTTGCTGTTCTGGATGCCTGGATGGTAATCAAAACAATGTTAAAGCTGGAGAAGAATAAAGACCAGGGGATTTGACATTGGTTTAGGGATTTTGCAGCACACAGATGTTCCACATTTTTGTGATCTCTAAAACCTGGACTGGAAATCAGGCAGCTATGAGATGGTTGGGCCATTCTTCAAAGGCAGCTAGTGGCAAGTAGTTCTTTATTGCAGATCTTGTAACTCTGGTCTGGGGTGTGAGTTTACATGAGTAGAATACACATGGATGGGGAGTAGATTCTAGGATCCATGTCATTGTGATAGTACAGCTCTGATTGCCACACTGGATGCATCTGCCTCATCTAGAAAAGGTATCACCAGATCTAGGTGCATCACAATAGGCACTGACATAAATTCCTCCTTTAAGTGGTCAAAGATAGATTGAGCTTCCTGTGTTCAGGAAAATTGGGCATTCTTCCAGAGCAATGCAGTTATAGGGGACACCACTCGTGAAAAATCCTTAGTAAAGCATTGGTAAAAATTTGCAAATCCAAGGCAACTTTGAACTTCGCATGTATTTCTTTGGGTTGCTCAAGTTTTGATCCCAGATATTTTTCTAGGGTCCATGCTGATGCCACTGGGGAAGACTATATAACCTAGAAATTCCATGGATGACTGGTTAAATTTGCATTTTTATAATTTTGCATATAACTCATGCTCACGGAGATGTTCCAGTACTAGGCAAACATGCTAGTCATGGAGGAGTTGGTTTTCCCAAGAGAATAAGAATATCATCATTCCAGTAGATCACCATGAATTAATCTAAAGTGTCTGTAAAAATGCCATTAATGAAATGCTGAAAAGTGGCTGGGACATTTGAAAGGCTGAAAGGCAGTACCAGAAACTCAAAATGGCCTTACTGAGTCTGGAATACTGTCTTCCATTCATCACCTTCATGAATCTGAACCATATTATAAGCACTGCAGAGGTCAAGCTTGGTGAACACCCTCATGGAGTGCAGTCTGTCAAATGCCCTTAATAAGCAAGTTGTCATTTCTAATGGTGTCTCTATTCAAGGCTCAATAATTGACACACAGAGGTAGCAAGCCATCTTTCTTTCTGACAAATAGGATGGGGGCACTAGCTGGGGAGGTTGACTGACAGATTAAATTTTTTGTAAGATTTTCTTGGAGGTATTCATGAACAGCATTGACCTCTGGTTCCAATAAGGCAGAGATTCACCCAGATAGGATCTTGGCTCCTGGTTGGAGATCAATGTGACAATCAAGGTCAATGAGGGGGTAGAATGTGAGTGTTCCTTTTATTGAATATGTCCTCTAGAGCTCGTATTTTGCTGGGACCAGTAGGATTGGATTGGGATTTTCAGGCTTAACTATTCTCATGACACAGATTGAATGGGCATTGGTTTGGAGAACCTTAGTTGTTACCATAATTATGCACATCAGAGGTGTCTGAAGCATCAGATCTGTGTTCGCTAGCACAGGCTGGGAACAATGTGCAATAGACCTATCTGCATCACCTTCTGGGTTTTTGTACTCAGTCCCAAGAGGCATGACTGTTAACACTAAATTGACTTGGAATGTGCACCACTTGCACCCCTAACAAAATGTGGGGTTTATGCAGCATAAATGAGCAACACCAAGAACAATCGGAAAATGCAGCAATTTGACTAATGATCAACTTGACTAACTTGAGAATTTCATGGTGATCTTGAATAATGATTTAAAGAAGGGCAGTCCCCTGGGTAACTGGGCCCAAGGAAAGCAGGGTGCCATCAATGGACTCAAACCTTCTCCTGGATATGTTATGTTGAATTGGGACCCTAAGCATCTTCGCAAGCTTTGAAATTACTGGAATCAACGGAATCAACAAGTGTACCGTCCAGAGGGCTAGCATCAGGCATAGTGGGGTGGGGAAGGCAGAGTGAAACTTGAAGGTGCAGATGGTTTTACCTCAAGGTAGGGAGAATACGTAGTGCCACTAGAGGGGTGCTAGGCGTTTGAATTTTGGTCAGTTGCTGCATCTAGCCCTGACTCCTTAATGGGACTGGACGTTGGAGTTTCTCACGTTTATTTTAGGTTTGAATTCCAAAGAACAGGTAGGCACAATGTGGTCAGACCCACCACAACATAAACTAAGATCATTTACAACTGTTGTCATAAAATTTTATCTGGCAACAGGACCTGAGGGTCCTGGAGGTTGAGAGTTTTGTGCCTGACTGCCTGGAGAGCAGTATTCTGTACCTGTAGGTGTGCCACTTGGTCCTGGAAACTTTGTATCAGGTTCAACTTATCAGCCACACATAAGCTATCATTTCCCATTCCCTGGTAGAAATCCTGAAGGTGTGTGATGCATTAGTCAGTGGTCTGGTCAAACAGTCATGGAAAAAGAACACTCACAACAGGCTCAAGTTCAGCTGAAGAAGAGTTGTTCTGTTCCGAGTACACAACACAGCACTTATAGTGGGTGAGGATCCAGGCAGCTGTTTTGTTGAGCACATAGTGACTGGCACTCACTGAGGTTTTTATGTGGCCAGAATGGGCGATCTCTGGTGGGCAATGACCAATAGGGGGTAAGCTACACTAATTCAGTTAAAGCCTTGCACAGGCTGCGTGAGTGCCCTAGACCGGGCTACTGGAGCCACATAATTATGGGTCATCCTCACCCATTTGCACCACTGCCCTGGGCTGCACACCAGGGGGTGTAAATGTCTCCCTGTACAGCCCGCACTCCGCAACTTCACATAAGTTGGAGCATAGTTGGTATGGCAGAAAGGGGCCCCACAGTGAGCAATGAAGATAAAACAAAACCTTGAATAGTTGCTCATTACGTGAGCACTCTTCATCCCACGCACTGAATGAAGCAGGGGATCCTTTGGAAAAAATAGTATGTGATCATGTAATTAAAGACTATCCTAATACATGCACACATACAAGGGGGGGGGTGAATTAATGTTGCACAGATATTACTGGTGTTCTTAGGTGCTACAATAATACAAATAATAATAAGGTGGACACTATTATCTGGGAATGGAGATTGGCCATACTTCTGATGTATTGATTTGGGTTGCTCAATTCCCTACAAGCAAATATATCTAATGGTTTTTTTGTGTTTTGATTTACTGTTTTTCTTCTTTTCCTCTTGTATAAAAAGTATATACTTGGCAATCATCTGGGAACATGGAACACAAGTACTTGCAAGGCAGGAGGAACAACTGCCTGAAAAGGTGAGCAGGGATGTTTTATTTTAATTCCCTGGAGCCAGAAATAAAAGCACAGCTTTGGATAGGTGCTTGGATCATAGGACCTTTAGACAGATTGACCCACTCCTTGTTGCTACCATTGGAACCTGGCAGAAGAGTTACATATACATAATACAGTGAGACAGGATGTAACTTTGTGTATCAGAGGGAAAAGAAGATTATAACCTATATGCAGTGAGTGACCTTAAAGTCACTATTTACAGTTACAACACAGAGATACCATTATCTCCCTCTTCAAAGGATGTAACTTTTCATCTTTGCCCTGAATTTCAATATGTATTCGTATCACACAATGAGCCTGGGCCAAAGTGAAACGATTGGCTTTGGTGGGGTTTGGATCAGTCCCTGGATGAGCAGCTATGCTAATGTCTCCGAATCCTCAAAGAAATACATTGATCATCTCCAACTGGAAAAGCCATCCTCCGTGTTGTTCACTTTGAGCACGTTCTCTGCATTTAGCCCCAACATGCAGTACCATTTGACATTGTACAAACTGCTTGCGAAGTAGCCAAATTGGCATGGTAAAATATAAGAAGGGCCATTGTTCCCCTGGGAAGTAGCCAAGTGATGGCCTTGTTGGAGAATGAATCACCAGATTCTTTTCTGTGAATTCTTGAGGCATTTTTTTGAGGCGTCATTTGCACATCTTTATCTTTCTAATTCCAGTTGAAACAACTAATAGCACTTTAGCTCTCTTAAGCACGTGGTTTTTGTTATGACAGTAAGTACAAGCTGTTAACCTGATAAACATAGCTGCTGCTAAGTGGGCAGCAACTCAGGAGCTACTGAGTGCATTGTGCTCTTCACTGAATTTGGGAGTAATATTTCCTGAGACTGAGTCACATTTCTGGTTGAAGATGATGTAGTTTCTAAAGCACCTAAAGATGGATGAAATACTCTCCTCCTCTCTATCTGTGATCTCTTTTGGTATGCATCGTATCCAAATGACAATAGATCAGCAGGTCCCCTGCTGAAGTTTTTAGGTAGCTTTGGGATGTGGAACAGTGTTGAGTTGCTTAATCTTTGCTATCATTTGGGTCATTACTTTCTAGTAAAGCATATCTCCAGCTAAGCTGACTTTCAATTATTGCAATACTACGGTACACCATAATAGGGAAACTGCTTGGTGCCTAAGTAGTTTCTGTGGCTTTGAAGCTCTGCCTTGGGTCACATGGCAGCATGCACTCAGCAAAAGCAGGTGTCACAGTGTAGAGAGATTCTTTAAGAATATAAACCTAGAAGTGTAACATGGTGGGGAGAGGAGAAAGAGTACACGTTCACATGATAAAATAATTCTGATTAAGTACTGTTTCAGATGTCATTTGCTGATGAGATTTTTAGAATCATGGTACTATGCAAACAGGTTAAAATGAGACTGGCAGAAGAACAAACAGAGGATAGTATCAGTGAAGAAACATGAGCTGCATGTGTTTAGCTTACACAAAACTGCTTTCGCCTCACAGCATCAAATTCAATTATTAGACTAAATAACAGTTTTGCACCTTGTGCCAGACTGCTCTGATGCTTCCTATCCTAATGACGTCAGAAACTGGTTTGGTAAAACAATAGAGAAAATAATAAAAATTATGCACAGACTCTTACAATAAGTGAGGGCAGATAAAGTGTTGCCCTACACTGACCATATATATAAGCTAGTAATGCTTCATCTATTTTGGAAAAGGTTGCCCAGTTTTGATGGGTATTGTTCAGTCTCTGTTTTAAAAGCAAGCTTAAATTCTGATCTCAGAAACCTTTACTCAAAATCCGTAGTCCAATGTCTTCATAAGTACAGTATTGAGTAATAGTTCCTCCTACTAGATTTAGACTGGAAACCGGCTCAAGCCACAAAATGTGATCTAGATCCAGATCAGATCATCCTAAAACACTGGATAAGTTGTCATGGGATAAAAGGGAAGGTCCTTTCATGGATTGAGAACTGGTTAAAAGACAGGGAACAAAGGGTAGGAATTAATGGTAAATTCTCAAAATGGAGAGGGGTAACTAGTGGTGTTCCCCAAGGGTCAGTCCTAGGACCAATCCTATTCAACTTATTCATAAATGATCTGGAGAAAGGGGTAAAAAGTGAGGTGGCAAAGTTTGCAGATGACACTAAACTGCTCAAGATAGTTAAGACCAAAGCAGACTGTGAAGAACTTCAAAAAGATCTCACAAAACTAAGTGATTGGGCAACAAAATGGCAAATGAAATTTAATGTGGATAAATGTAAAGTAATGCACATTGGAAAAAATAACCCCAACTATACATACAATATGATGGGGGCTAATTTAGCTACAACGAATCAGGAAAAAGATCTTGGAGTCATCGTGGATAGTTCTCTGAAGATGTCCACGCAGTGTGCAGAGGCGGTCAAAAAAGCAAACAGGATGTTAGGAATCATTAAAAAGGGGATAGAGAATAAGATGGAGAATATATTATTGCCCTTATATAAATCGATGGTATGCCCACATCTTGAATACTGCGAACAGATGTGGTCTCCTCATCTCAAAAAAGATATACTGGCACTAGAAAAGGTTCAGAGAAGGGCAACTAAAATGATTAGGGGTTTGGAACGGGTCCCATATGAGGAAAGGTTAAAGAGGCTAGGACTTTTCAGCTTGGAAAAGGGGAGACTAAGGGGGATATGATAGAGGTATATAAAATCATGAGTGATGTGGAGAAAGTAGATAAGGAAAAGTTATTTATTTATTCCCATAATACAAGAACTAGGGGTCACCAAATGAAATTAATAGGCAGCAGGTTTAAAACAAACAAAAGGAAGTTCTTCTTCACACAGCGCACAGTCAACTTGTGGAACTCCTTACCTGAGGAGGTTGTGAAGGCTAGGACTATAACAGTGTATAAAAGAGAACTGGATACATTCATGGAGGTTAAGTCCATTAATGGCTATTAGCCAGGATGGGTAAGGAATGGTGTCCCTAGACTCTGTTTGTCAGAGGGTGGAGATGGATGGCAGGAGAGAGATCACTTGATCATTGCCTGTTAGGTTCACTCCCTCTGGGGCACCTGGCATTGGCCACTGTTGGTAGACAGGATACTGGGCTAGATGGACCTTTGGTCTGACCCAGTTGGGCCGTTCTTATGATAAATCCCAGATACAAAATCTGCAGCTTGAACTCATCTCTAATCTCTGGTATGAAGAACAGCTGCCCCACACAGCAGTTAAGTTTTACCATTGCTTAGATATACATTTTCTTGTAAATCAATGAATTTGCCATGTCCTGCAAACCAAAATCAATGCATCACTTTATACATTGCCCCTAATGACTACACATTTTTCCTGCTGGGTAATGTTAGACAGCTGTAACTGTTCACTTGTCTCAGGAAAGTATCCATCTTTATTGTGCATGTGAAGTGTCTTCCATTTCCTTTCTCTGGATCAGCAGCCTGTGCATTGTACAAATTGCTGTGAATGCTCCCCTCACAGCCAGGGAATTCTCATTTCTGAGGCTAATTTTCCCAAGGAGCTGGGATGCAGCCATTGATAAATGGGATAGAGAAGGCCAACTAGCCTCTCCTTTTCACTCTACCTGCCCCTCCCAATTCAAGGACAAGAGGTCAGTCAATCCAGTTAAAAGCTTGCAATGGATAAAAAGAAATACTTGTGGGAACAACTTATAATTAACCTGTGGAACTCACTGACACAAGATTTTATTGAGGCAAATTGTTTAATAAAATTTAGAAAAGGATTTGACACATGATAAGAATAGAATCTGCAAAGACATTAAGATAAAAATTACAGGGACTGTCACTCTTCATGCACCCATTGAGTTGGCTCAGGAAGAAATTCATCCCACTCCCACAGGATAGCATTGCACAACTGTTCAGGTGCCTTATGAAGGGGTTTTGCCTTCCTCTGAAGCATCTAGTATAGTCTGCTATTGGAGACAAAATATTGGTGTATGTGACCTACCGACTTGTTTCAATGTGTGGCTTTTATGTTATGAATGTGACCTTATCACTTCCCGTCTCACAGTTGCAACAATTCCAGACTTCAGGAAGTTCAGCAACATTCTTCTGCAATCAGCACAAGAGAAGTTGCAGATTAATAGCTGAATAAGAGTCTCCTGGGGAAATGGAGGCATACACCCAAATATTTTCAGGACTGTAGGTCTGAAAGGGCTTGCTCAACGAAACTTTGTCTCTCTGACTAACACCATAATGCTCCTGTAACTTTTATAGTGAATTAGGAGGGCCAGCTATTCCGGCAAGATTTAATGCTTTACAGCTAGCAAACTAACTAATACCTATTCTAAGCAAATATTTATAGTTTATAAACCAAGTAGATTGTTTAGCAGAAAAATAGCAGTGATTCTTTCTGTCATAGTACTGGAGTCACCAGCACTGGAGTCAAATGTAGGTCAGAAGTAACTTTTCTGATTTATTACTCTCCCAAGTAATTGCTTTCTATATCAAAATGCCTGTAGGCTACAGTCAAAATGTTGTCTTAAATAAACATAGGTATTTCATGTCAGGTCTTGGAAAGCTTTCATTAGAGACTGTGCATTTTTGGGCTAACAGCAGCTCAGTGAAAGCAAGCTCAGAAAAGGGTTGAGAGGGCAGTCTAGAAGGTAGCATTATGATCCACTGTGATAAGTGGAAGGACGGACATTCAGAGATCAGAGTTTCAGTCTATCGCTGTGAGCTGGCTCACATAGGTTTGAAGCCCATAGCAGTGGCAGGCAAACTTCCTGGGAAGGGATGGCTCTGCAATGGTTAGCTGACCAGTTGCGGCATTTATTGAACGCTGAAGAGGATTCAATCCAGGCACGACTGAAGGAGAGTCATAACAATGTGGTTTACCATGGCCATCACATTTTACCTTTGCATGTAATTAACTTTATCTGTGCTATGACTGTTCTGTAGTGCTTCGGGGTAGAGGAAATCAAACCAAACAAAATAGTTTAAAGTGATTATCAATAATCTTCTCCCGGTTCCTGGTTCTGAAGCCCTCTTAGGATTATAAGCGCTACACTTTAATTAAAGATTCTGACAGGACTGTCATCTGTAAGAGGGAAATGCACACGTTTTAAATTCTGACAGTATCGCAAAGCTGCCAACTCCAGTAATGTAGGGGGTTACAACTTGTCAATATTGCAACATTGCTGGACAGCCCTTGTACTCGAAGGCAATGAAATCCGTGTCTGTGATGCTGTAGATCCTTTGTAATTATATAACTTGCTAGCTTTTCTCCTTTATCATTTATACATTTTTAAAGGGGAGGGAGAGAAATCTTCCTTATAAAATGAGTGGAAATTAAGAGCCCGTCCCTGCTCACTGTTGACCTGTGCTGACTCTTCCAACAGCTGCATTCTGGTGGGGAGCAGAGTACACTTAGATGCTTCCTGCCCTAAGACCTGGCCAAGGCCTGGCACATTTTGTGTTTATCATAGGTCTTGTAACCTAGTTGGGTATGTTACAGGGTACCCCTCTGGGCTGATCCACAGAGGATATGAGTTGCAGTCCTGAGCTTTAGCGCAAGGTATAGCAGCTCATACCTTTAGGTCTGGAAGTCCCCAGTTCCATCCCTAGAGTGTCAGCTATGGGGTGACCATCACATAATCACTGAAAGACAATTAGGGTAGGAATGACTTCCCTTACAAATTCCCTAGGAGGCTAACAGGATATTTCAATTCCAAGGCATCTGCCTGACACTCAGAACTTTGGTCTGTGTTATGCATGAGGTCACTACACATGATCACAGTGGTCTCTTTTAGCCTTAAAACTTAGCTTCTATAAGATTGTGCCATTTCCTCAATACATTTGATGTATTTGGACCAAAGCTCAAGACTCTAGGTGCCCTAACTCAGTGGTTCTCAACCAGGAGTATATGTACCTCTGGGGGTATTCAGAGGTCTTCCAGGGGGTACATCAACTCAGCTAGATATTTGCCTAGGCTTTACAACAGGCTACATGAAAAGCACTAGCGAAGTCAGTACAAACTAAAAGTTCATAAAATGACTTTTTTATACTGCTCTATATACTACACTGAAATGTAAGTACAATATTTATATTCCAATTAATTTATTTTATAATTATATGGTAAATGAGCAACTAAGCAATTTTTCAGTAATAGTATGCTGTGACAATTTTTGTATTTTTATGTCTGATTTTGTAAGCAAGTAGTTTTTAAGTGAGGTGAAACTTGGGGTATGCAAGACAAATCAGACTCCTGAAAGGGGTACAGTAGTCTGGAATGGTTGAGAGCCACTGCCCTAACATCATTAACAATACAATTGCCATATGTGGTGTCAGGATGGAATTTTTTCTCAGGTCAGATTGGCAGTGACCTTGTGGCTTTTTTTCACCTTCCTCCACAATATGGGTGCAGGTCACTCAGTAAGACCATCTGAGTATATCTTGATCAATTCCCTACCACTGCACGGGCCTTGAGCATTTGTGCACCTCAGTCCCTCCTATTTTCTGCCTGTGGCACATAATAGTTTAGTCTTCTGTGGGCTGTAATGCTTTGGTGGTCTCATTTCAGTTGTTGGGTTCCGAGTGTGGGTGCTGTTTGGTATTGGTGGCCTGTGATATACAGGAGGTCAGGCTAGAGGATCTAGTGGTCCCGTCTGCCCTTAAACTCATTTCAGTAACATTAAAATAATCGAACAAATAGGATTCCAGCCAACCAGCCACCTACAAAGACTTTCCACCCCATCATTGTCCAGGAAGCATACATAAGTATGCAGCTTAACTTGTCTGCTTGGTGTGTATGGAAAATTGCCTGGCAAGTTGAGTCAGGTGGTCTGATAGCCATAGTCTGCCCAAATAGAGGAAATGCCCTGTCCCAAGTAAATGTGAAGCTTCCTTTGAATTCAAACTATCTTGTGTATAGTTGTGGGGTTTGAGGATTTTTTTTTGTTTGGTTGGTTTTGGGGTTTTTGTTTTTAAACAAAGGTCTGACCGGAGAAATACCATAGTGGGTGGTGGTTGATTTTATCTGTATCTGAAATTTAGTTAGAAAAACAATCCTCTGTGTACTACCCAGCTGGTTAATCTTCACACTTGTTATGCTGCAAATTTGGCAAGGGAGGGATGAAAGATGAAAAGGGTGAGGAGGAAAAAAGTAACTGGCATGATGGATCAAAGTGCATCGATTCAGAAAGCAAGCAAGCAGGAGATTTCTGAAGCGCTGAGCATATAGCTGGAACCCTTGGGAAGTCCTAGCTGCCATGAATGTCCTTTAACATATCGGATGATAATTCCAGATGGCAATGAGCCAGTCTCATAAGAAGGAAGAGATGAAATAATCATGCTAAAAGTTAGCTGAAATTAATTATGTATCTTAAAGGATAGGGCTTTTTTTTTCTTTTTTCAAACAGCTGCACAAACATACCAGTTGTGGTCATAATCCAACCGTCTGTGTATGCCTTAGTTCCTGCTTTTCCCACTTGCAGAATAACAAGGCAGTGATTCAGTACAAGATCTTGTTCAGAACCCATAAGGGTTTTTTCCCTCTTGGGGGTGGGGTAGGGGAAATCTTTCAAATCTTTACAGTTACCAAGCAGCTGCCAATGTTTGGGGACTTTATGCACCAGTGCTCCTGTGTGCTGGAAACGGAAATTGATTTTCCTTCTTTTAATGTACATATCTAGTCCTCATCTCTTACTTCATCCTCTGAGAGGGAGCAGAGGCAACAGAGCAAGGCAAGGGTAGCAAGTGCAGGCAGCAGACTTGGTGGTGGTGGTGTACTGTACGTGAATGAGCTGCAGACACAGCCTGTCTTTGCCTCTATATATTAGAGGCCTTTTCTTTAAAGGTGCTAAAATCAGCCTTGTGTAATCTGTGGTAAGCATTACATTGCCTAGTTACCTTATTGAAAACATGGAATTTCCTCTTCCTACTCTGAAATAGTATAACAGAGCAGAACAGCCCTGTATTTGCTCAAAACAGAAGAAGGGAGGAATTTGAAGTTATGAAACTGACATCTTTTATTTATTCACACTGCCTTTTAAATTTTTAGTTCCCTCCCTGTGTGCAGTGCACAGCAGCAGTTTATTCTCAGGCTTGCTTCTAATCTGATTTGCGTTCTCTCTCACACACTCCTCTTGTACTCATGGAGATTTTACCTCTTTCACGTTCTCTGTGTTTCACAATTCCATCCTTGTCACCAGGATGCTTACGTTTCTATATGCACAAAGAGTAACAGAGCCTTTCAGTATAAATGATGAAGCAACAAACAAGACAGAGCATGAGTAAAGACTCCACTGGAAAGGTGTGTGTGTGTGTGTGTGTGTGTGTGTGTTATAGCAAAAAGCCTGAGAACAAAATGAGAAAGAGATAGAAATTTAAAGGGGCCAGATACAAAAAATAAAACCTCACAGTTTTATAGTGAAGATATATGTGCACCCTAGAACTCAGGTTTTATCTTTCATGGGATGCCCGTGGAAAGAAGAGAAGGGTTTCAAGTGTTAGCACTTTAAAATATTGTTACAGCTCCTAAAATGGCTCTGAATTTTTTTTCAAGATTATGAGTAAATTTTCAAAAGCACCAAGTCCCATTTTTAATAGCAATGTAAGTTTCGGAATAGATATAGACCCTCATGCTTCAGAGCAAGCCTGCTCCTTACTTAACAGGATGAGGAAGGACTTTGTCCTGTGGACAGGCTATTCCATCACTGCCAGCGGAGGGTGTCTTGCACCTTTCCCTGAAGCAAGTGCTGGTATCCATTTTCAGAGACAGGATCGTCTTTCGCTTGTGGCATTTCTCTTGGCATTTCACTTTGAAAATGGGACTTGGGTGTCAGTCTCTCGATGCCCAAATTTTCAAAGTCACTTTTGAAAATTTTACCCTGTATCAAGAAAGATCCGTTGTACCAGAAGCCTTGAGACATGCACTACTGGCCAATTCCAAAACTGAAAAAGACTAGGCAAATGGTACAAATTCCAAACCTATTAGCAGTTCATAGATTTTTAACTGGTGTTGGGACAAGTGGCAGGATTTCTCTTGCATTGACCTAAAACAATGTATTTTTCCCTTCAAGGTTACAATGTTCATTTTAGGCACAAGTAACACCCTAGACAATTCCAAATGAAGTTCAGAATGTTTTGTTTTCTTTCTTCCTTGAGCCAAAGCATAGGGTGGTTGGTTTGGGTGGAGTTGTATTTTTTTGTTAGCGTTTTTTTGTTTTTTATGTCAAGTTACAGATTTATATGAGGCTTCTGCAGTGTATCAGGAAAAATAATAGATCTGCAGTACAACTGAAGATCAAATGTAAATTACACTTGTATCGTGCTAGTGGGTTTTTTCTTATGTGAACATTCTGTAGATCCTCTGTTTCAAACACATCCAGATTTAAGAATCTGAATGGCCCAATGGTGATCCCTTCTGTACGTGGAATGGACGGTAAATTCCTAGCATTAATACACCCTTTGAGAGTCTTCCCTTGTGTCATTCCCTACCCAGATGGATATTTTTTCCTCTTGAACTCTGATCTAGGAAGATGTTGATACACCAGTGCACAAAGACATCAAAAGAAGAAAACTTGTTTAGCCTGTTAGCAATCAATGCTAAAAGCCAACTAAAACAAAATTCTCTAGTGAAGGTTCCTAAATGTCTGTAGGGAGACCTTACTTAAGGATTATGTAGTCTTCACTAATAGATGGGAGTGCTAGCAGAGCCATCTTAGCACAGATAAATAAGACTCTTCCAGTAAGATGCAGGCTCTTTCAATAATATATTCTTCCAGGAATAGTGCATTAACCTCTTAAGGATGAAAAAGCACAATCAAAAATGCAATTATCATCTAAAAGCTTTGTAATAGTTAATATTTTCCAGGCTCTGTGACCATCAGCCAGGAACAGATGCAAGCTTCCTTTCCCCATCTTCCTGAGTCTGTTTTAGGACAGATAGTGCAGGCAACCATACTCAATCAAAGGGCTGACTTAGAAGTGGGCAGAATTGCAGAGGGGGGGAAGAGCACCAAGGAGATGTTCCGACTCTCTCTCCAGTGGTTGGGCTTCCTTGCATTTTAAAGCTGCCCTTTCCCAGTGGAACCCAGGTAGAGTGGCGTTGTGACCACTGATAGACCTCAGCAAGGGGTGAATAATCCCCGAAGAATAACTGTCCAAATTACACTTCAGCCTGCTTGAGCTGGTGGAAGTAAATCAGGCCCCTTGCTTGTAAATTACAATCCTTGGGTGGAAGGTGGTTTATAAGCACCAATAAGTTACTGATCCCATTTTGCAGAAGTGGAAACAGGCAGAGACAGGATACAGGACATAGTGAGTCAGTGGAAGTGCTTCTTCAACTATGATAAAAGTAGATATGGTCATGTTTGCATCTGAGGAAACATTATCCCAGAGAAGATCTAAAGGAGAAACAGCTAGGCACGGACAAGGACTGGCTAATGTGCTTTGGACTCTTGACAACATTCTTCCTAAAAGCCCCTTGCTGAGAGCTCACCCTCTCCCAGAGAATTTCCTGTGCTCCCATATGCCCACTTCACTCTGGTTCTAGTGGACAGTGACCAACAGGCAACTGTGAATTGGGCCTATTTAATTCAATAACCTACTTCCATTATCTTCAGTGGAAGCAGGAGCCAAACCCATAGTTTAACATTACTTGAGAAGACCATGGAGAAGTGAATAGTGCTATGCAGTGCAAGCAGAAGAGGGGTGCAGGAACCTTTTATGTGGTTTGAAATCTGAAATAGCCTATCTTATTTCCTTTAGCAATTCCTTCTGAATTGATCATTGCTTCTACCAAAAAGAAAAAAAAAAGCAGGGATGGGAGGGTCATCGTTTATCATACATTTCTCTGGGGATATCAATTCTTAGTTTTCTTTAAGTGACAACAAACTTGTCTAAATTTGATCCAACAGCGAACATTGCTGTTACAGTGTCATGATCCTTTAAACTCTTCAAATCAAAACTGGATTGGATACCTTTTCTGGAAGATATGCTTTCGCCAAACACAAATTGAGCTTAGTACAGGGGTAACTAAATGTAATGGTCTGATATTCAGGAGGTCAGACTAGATAATCCAATTTTCCCTTCTGACCTTAAACTTTATGATTCTATGAATAATCCCTTCATGCTGAGAGTCAGTTTCCCAGATCAGCATCACTTGCAAAGGAACAGATGTACTTCAACTGCCAGTGCCAAAGTGTCAATTGACATTGCCTCTTTTTTGGTCAAGTCACTGTTCAGTCAAGTCCAGTCATTTTTAATAAAATGTTTACAGAGCTGTGCAAAAACTGGAATTTCCATTTTGTGTGAAGTTCTGCTATTTGCAGGAAAAGAAACAGTCTGAACTGCAACAAAATTTTGAAATTTCCCACAATGAATTTTTTGAAAAAATGGAGTTTTGGATCAATTGAAACATTTTTTTTTATTTTGACATGTTTAATTGAATTGTTTATAATAAAGACATTTTAAACCAAAAATGTCATTTCTAAACAAAAATGGAAACTTTGCATTCTGGAAATATTAAAATACACCTTACCATTTTTTTCTCAATATTCTTCTTAATGAAATTTGGTTAAAATCAACATATTCCCACACGAAGTTTCAGTTTTGACCAAATAGATTTTTTTTTTCAGACAGAAAACTTTCAACCTGCTCTCTTTATTATTCAAAGGAATAATTTCTTGGAAAAGTGAATATTGTAGATTTTATGGATATACCCACTCACAATAACTCTGTTCATACTTACTCTTCAGACACTATACAATAGGTTAACTACTTTGTGGAAAGGCTACAATTTCTGCTTAAGACCGCTTCAAGTTGTTATTTAAAATACTCACTTTGCAGCTGGAGTTACACAGACTGATCATTGAAAGCAGAAAAAAAATGCTTGTTCCATGCGTTACTTTAAAGCTGAACCCCGCTGGCTGTTTTCAGAACATTCTCAGACAAAGAAGGTTATCCCTCTTCACAGTTAAATATTTAAATGAAAAATGCCTGTGCCACCAGCACTAGCAATCAATCCATTCTACAGTTCTCCTTATTTAATGGATAATGGGACATAAACAGCTATTGAATACAAGGTCATGCACATCTTTCGTTCATATTGGATCAGAGCATTTGATACCTGATCAGACAATGCATTAAAAACAACACCAACAAAATGGAGACAATTAAATGAGCTTGAAAAAAATGATTGAGTTAATCCTTGATCAAACTCACATTGAAATCAATGGAAAGATTTCCATTGGCTTCAATGAGAGTTTAATCAAACCCTTAAATACCAAAAGAAAACCGGATTCCTGCAATAGTCTCAATGTACTGAATAAGAAAATGGAGAAGAAGCTTTGGTAGAAAAGTGATTTTTCTATTAGGATCTCTGCAGGAGAGTTTAGCAACTACATAAACTGGTCCTTATTATCAATGTGTCTCCATATACCTTTGTAAAATCAGGGTTCTATATAGTTTGTACTATTGGTTAGCAAACTACAGATGAAAGATGTTCTATAAAGTGCAAGAACCATATATCTATAATATGGAGACAAGCACAGCATGAAGATATTTGTCCCTTAAAAAAAATCCTAACATTAAAAAAATATATATTTAACTACCTTAATCTTTTTCTAAAATGATTTTTAAAAATAAAATAAAATCCTAGTAACTTCACAGTAAAAGCATCTTGTGACAAAAAGTGAAGTTTGGAATAAATCTCCTTTTATAAGGACCCTTTTGTATTTGAGGCTTCAGATTTTCCATAGAGAACTGTATAAACAATATTACATTTCTCTAGGCAGAAAGGTATTGTCTGACAGTCCTGATGATGCAAGGCCAAGTCCTGTGCTGGTGACCAGAACACATGGGATAAAGTTAGGTTTACATTTGTGCTTGGAGCAATTCCCCATTTGGTCTGTACCGACTTTGTATTTCTACCTGTAAATGAGCCACTAGTGTTTGTCTAAAATAGAACTTGTTTTGGAATTTGTGTCAAAGGAAGACAACACACTTACCCTCACAAACACATCATTTATAACTTGAACTAACAAAGATTCAGGGAGGAAGGATATTTCTGAGATTGAGGCATGGGAGTGGGTGTCTGATCTGACTCTTATATTCCTCGCTTTGTGGGAGACTTGATGAGCGACCTTGGGCAATTACTTTCCTAGTCAGTGCCTCATTTCCCCCCACCCCCAATATCTGTAAGACAGATAATTCACTGCCTTGCAGAGGTATCTTGGTGATCAGTTCACTGTTGTTGGTAAAACACTTTGAGATCTTCTAATAGAAAGGTGCTGCAGAAATACTAGGCTAAATCCTCAACTGGGTTAAATCACCATAGCTCCTTTGATTACAGTGGAGCTGCTCTGGTTTTCACCCACTGAGGACCTGGCACTCAAAGTAGTATTGTTAATATGCTCAGTATGCTTTTTTCCAGAATACTGGCAGTACAGGTCTCTTGCCTTTACATACAACCTGTGAAGCAGAAAGCACACCTCTTTTGGGCTTAAGAAAACACACACAATCTGATCTTCAGGAGTGCTGAGAACCAACAGCCCCCATCAACTTCAGTTGGAGCTATGTAACTTAGCACCTCTGAAGATCAGACCCATCCTAACTATTCATGGGATGCCTCCATTTCCTAAACACCAAGCTGGATGCTCTTCTCTCCGCCATGGAGACAACACATGGAGCACAGAAACACCTGGAAGCACTAGCCAAAGTAAATTGAGAAACATGAAAGGACGGGTGTAGTGTTTGCTCTGCATATTCCCCGTCAGCCTCCGAGGGGCAACTACACATTCAGACGTTTGTGGGTGTTGAGGAGGCAGATGCGGAGTCAAGCGCTTCTGAACCAAAAACTCATTGCAACATTCTCCCCCAGCAAGTGCCTACATATTTTATTCTGTTCTTTGCTGCTGCACGGAACACCCTACTGCCCATACTGCTGTTGGTATCAGAGACACCAGTGTTGAATGGGGAGGGCACAAACACTCTACACGTATGCTTCCAAGCTGCATGGGAACACAGGTCCTGAGTGGTTTCGAAACCAAGGCCCCTGTCCAGTCTGCATCATTGCTACTAATCCTCCCTCCCAAGGGTATAATGTAGCACATTTTCCATGCAGTCATTCCAGCATATTTGTTTACTTTTCTTTTCCACTCCTCAGAAGAAGAGAGCTTTTCCCACATTTTTCTTCCCCTTTCTGGAAACTTACGTGACTGTCAGGGGATACAGTGGGGGAGGGAGGGAAATAATCTTGCAAAGTCCAGTAACATGATTTAGAATTAATTATGCCTAGAGTTTTGTAAAGATTCTTTTAATGTTATTGTGCCTTTAAGTCCTCCACCAATACAATATAATTTCAGTCTTCCTCTTGGAATAAACTACAACCATGACTATACAAGTCAAGAAAATACCAATAGAAAACTGATACCTTCCTGGGCTACAGCATCGTATGTCTGGTGTCCACCTTCATGAGTGATTGTCTGCCTGTCTATGTACTTCCATCACTGTAGTCTCTGAGCCTTCATCCCCAAGTGCTACCTGTGTGTGTTTGTTGTTAACACCAAAGGTAAATAAAATCCTATCTTTCAAACTTGGCCTGCTCATATCCTAATGATTTTGGGAATGAAGCATGCAAGAGATTCATCAACTTTCACTTAAGAACAGCAATAAAGAGTAGAGGATGTGATTTGTTTATTAAAACAGTAAATTGAAGGAGAATAGGCTATTTGTTTTGTGCCATGTCTCAGATGAAAATAATTGGCTCATTAATCACAATATCAGCTTGGTCATTTTAGGAAGGTCAACCTCAAGAATGAATCAAAATAGGGCACATCATTTTAAAATGTAAATGCTGGCACTAGGACTGTGGGTGTCGGAAAGTTTCTATGAAGTACTTCGTTTCTGTGGGTTATGTACCAAAAAGCTTAAGAGGAATTTACTCTATGCCATTTTTTTAAGCTCAATTCCACATTTTCAAACAGCATAAAAATAACGAAAATTAAAACATTCTCAGCCTCTGAGCTCTGACAGGGTAAATGCTCTTTGGGTCCTGCCCCTTTCTTTAGGTTTTTGTCAATGTGTTCTCTCCAGCTCTTCGTGGGCCCTATTCTCCCCTCTCACGACACAAGTTGCTTCCAATGAAGTTGTGAGAAATGAGAGTGAGATCTCAGGGCCCTTGTCTTCAGTCCCCTCCCCCGCTCCCTCCCCTCCCCATGCATCACTTCCAGTTTTGACAACTCTCTTCATATTCTTGAGTCTTACAATACTGGTAGGTTTCTTAAATGCCCAACTGCTGGAATCATAAGATGGCATGAGAATCTCAGATTTTATGTGGAAAAAAGTTAAGTTGTTGGCCATTGTGATTGCAGAGGAATGCTTGAATATGTGAACTGGATGAACCCTAAAGACTATGAAACCAGAATACAAATTTTAAAAAAGCCAACATTTATTGGGTTAAAATAATGAAATTGTTTTATAAATAATCTCATGACTTTTTTCGGTAGAATTTTTTTTTTTGACTGCTGGCACTGGCCATACTGTTCATTTCTCTCTCCTTTTCTGGATCTCATCTCTCTTTGTCTTCCTACACAAACCTGTGTCTACACTAATCATTTCTGACAAATGGAGAAGCTGCTCCTGCCGCTACTTTCAGAATCACATAGGTTTCCTGGTGCGGTTGCCAACTTTCTAATTGCAGTAAACCGAACACCCTTGCCCGGTCCCCTGCCCTGACCCTTCCCTAAGGCCCCACCCCTGATCACTCCATCCTCCCTCCATCTGTCCCTCACTCACTTGCTCATTTTCACTGGGCTGGGGCAGGGGCTTGAATGTGGGAGGGGGAGAGGGCTCCAACTGAGGGTGCGGGCTCTGGGGTGGGACCAGGATGAGGGGTTTGGGGTACAGGCTGGGAGGTGGGACCAAGGGGTTCAGAGTGTGGGAGGGGGCTCTGGGCTGAGGTAGGGGGGTTGGGATGTGGGAGGGAGTACGGGGTCTGGGATGGGGGTGAGGGCTTTGGGATGGGGGCAGGGATGAGGGGTTTGGGTGCAGGAAGGGGCAGGGACACCTGCACAGCCCTATTTCCTGGCCCTACTTCACCTCTCATTGCTACCCCTTTCTGTTTAGCACAAACATGTTCTTGCATCTCTAGCAGGTCCACACCCTTCTTCTACTCCTCATATGGAAACACATTTTTCAGTTAGATGAGAGTTTTTCTAAAGAATTATAAGTTTTATAGACTTGGTCAGATTTGACACATAGCCAAATGGTGACAACTACTCATGGAGGATGACTATAGCCAGGCATATATATAGATCTATATATTCCAACTGTATTAATACAGACTTGTCTATTTTAGGGGGAAGAGAACCCCAAGACCCAATGAAGTCAAAGGAAGCCTTTTCTATTGAAAGAGGGCTCCAGCACTATGAAAGAGATTTTTTCAACAGCAGTAGGGACCTCACTTTTCATAGAATCATAGAACCATAGGATTAGAAGGGACCACAAGGGCCATCTAGTCTAACCCCCTGCCAACCTGCAGGATTTGTTGTCTAATATAGTGGGCCACTAAGGGTGAAACTGTCCCGAAGTCAACAGGGATTTTGCCATTGACATTGGGACCAAGATTTCACCATACAGATGCTGTGGAGAAAGATAAGATAATCCTGAGGCCTGGGCAAAGAAATGTACTGGCTTTAGCAGAGTCAGAATATTTACTAATTCTTCAATACATAGTAGAAGGGCATCTACTTTTATGATAGCTTTGAAATAATGAAACTCAGTTTCTGTACAAAAAGTTGTGCCCACCACCAAAATTTTCTCGAGGTATTACCTCAGCATTAGAAGATGTAGTGGCAAGGGCTTTCCCTTGGATTTCTCCAGCAACAGTAGTAACAAGAGCATCGAGTAAAAGAATTGCAGTCACTGGTATATGAATTATTTTTGGACGGCTTCACTTGAAAGCCATTCATTGTTGAGTCTATAAATGCAAACATTTAGGGCTGTCAAGCGATTAAAAAATTAATTGTGCAATTAAACAATAATAGAATACCATTTATTTAAATATTTTTGGATGTTTTCTACATTTTCAAATATATTGATTTCAATTACAACACAGAATACAAAGTGTACAGTGCTCACTTTATATTTATTTTATTACAAATATTTGCACTGTAAAAAACAAAAGAAATAGTGTTTTTCAATGCACCTAATACAAGTACTGTAGTACAATCTCTTTATCATGAAAGTTGAACTTACAAATGTAGAACTGTGTACAAAAAAACTACATTCAAAAATAAAACAATGTAAAACTTTAGAGCCTACAAGTCCACTCAGTCCTACTTCTTGTTCAGCCAATCACTCAGATAAACAAGTTTGTTTACATTTTCAGAAGATAATGCTGCCTACTTCTTGTTTACAATGTCACCTGAAAGTGAGAACAGGCATTTGCATGGCACTGTTGTAGCCGATGTCGCAAGTTATTTACATGCCAGATGCGCTAAAGATTCATATGTCCCTTGATGCTTCAACTACCATTCCAGAGGACGTGCATCCATGCTGATGATGGGTTCTGCTCAATAATGATCCAAAGCAGTGTGGACTGACGCATATTCATTTCATCATCTGAGTCAGATGCCACCAGCAGAAGGTTGATTTTCTTTTTTGGTGGTTCAGGTTCCGTAGTTTCCGCATCGGAGAGTTGCTCTTTTAAGACTTCTGAAAGCTTGCTCCATACCTCATCCCTCTCAGATTTTGGAAGGCACTTCAGATTCTTAAACCTTTGGTCGAGTGCTGTAGCTAACTTTAGAAATTTCACATTGGTATCTTCTTTGCATTTTGTCAAATTTGCAGTGAAAGTATTCTTAAAATGAACAACATGTTCTGGGTCATCATCCGAGACCGCTACAACATGAAATATATGGCAGAATGTGGGTAAAACAGAGCAGGAGACATACAGTTCTCCCCCAAGGAGTTCAGTCATAAATTTAATTAACGCATTATTTTTTTAACAAGTGTCATCAGCATGGAAGCATGAAGAAGCATATGAATCTTTAGTGCATCTGGCACATAAATATCTTGTGACGCCAGCTACAACAGTGCCATGCGAATGCCTGTTCTCACTTTCAGGTAACATTGTAATTAAGAAGTGGGCAGCATTATCTCCCATAAATGAGTGCAGTTATGTAACAAAAAATATATATTTGTAAGTTCAACTTTCATGATAAAGAGATTGCACTACAGTACTTGTATGACGTGAATTGAAAAATACTATTTCTTTTTTATCATTTTTACAGTGCAAATATTTGTAATAAAAAATAATATAAAGTGAGCACTGTATACTTTGTATTCTATGTTGTAATTAAAACAGATACATTTGAAAATGTAGAAAAACATCACAAATATTTAATAAATTTCAATTTGTATTCTATTGTTTAACAGTGCGATTAATCACGATTCATTTTTGTGAGTTAACTGCGATTAATCGACAGCCCTACAAACAATGGTGGGTGTTTTGTTTGCTACTGAATAACTTCATTGCAATTCTGGTAAGAGTTCAGTTCAAGTCTCAGTTTTTCTTTTGGAACTACAAAAGGCACTCCATTTAAACCACAATTTTCTCCTGCATAAAAGACTTTACTCAAAAACACATACAGTGCTTTAAGAGTAACCTTTATTTCCATGTTATGCCATAAATATATAGTGTAAAATTCAATTAGATGCATCTAAATATTACACAGATTGGTATCTATACATATTGAAAAGTAAACTCACAGTTTTGTACTTGATTAGAAATCATAAGTATTGTTTGAAGTGGCTAATGATCTAGAGAATTCCCAGTGGGGAAGGATCAAGATTTCAAAAGCATGAAGAGAATATCCATTCAGTTCCTGGAAAGGGGGTGCTGTATTCCTGAAGATCCACCTAGCCAAACTTGAGTACTCATGGGTCAGAACATTTTAATTCAAAATTAATAGACTTCATGAATGTTGTATGGCAGAAGCTATACAACAATATCTCCCTAGATCAAGTTATTTAAAAAAAAAAATCTCATTAATTTAGCACAGTGGAGCTCTCCTCCTTCACCCCAAAACCCAAGAGAAAAACATTAATAGCAGATTCTGATACTCTTACCATGTGGAATCGTATGTTACTCCTTACTTGAAATCAATGGGACCATTTATGGATTAAGGTGTTGATCTATGGGATTTAGGATATCAGAATCTAACCCCAAAAACTAGGGGTCAGGTCATGGAGCTATGCCAATTTATACCAGCTGGGGAATCTTAAAATAGAAGACTGCATAGCAAGAAAGTGGTGTGAAATCTTCATATGTGATTAGTCCATCCATTCTGACTGTGATTAGTCCAGCAGTAGTATTTTGAACATGCTGTAATCACAAGACAAAAGCTAAAGGAAGGCTGATCTAGAGAAAGGTACAGTACTCAAGCCTGGGGGATATCTGTATGTGAATCAATATCTCTATATTATGAAGCTTCAAACAGCTCTAGAGGGGAGCTATGTTTTGTAAAGGATAAAAGGCCGTTTTTAGCCTGTGATTTATAGGTGTATCAAGAGAGGGCCATGGAGTCAAACAGAAAGCTGAGACTGGGACTTGGAAACAATAGTAATGCTATCAAAGTGCAAAAAGATTCCTGGAAAAGGAAAGGTTGAAGGGACCTTGCAGAGTCTGTGATGAATGGTTCTGTTCTAGATTAATTAAGTGGAGGAAATGTTTATTTAACCATGGTCTGGCATCCTTCTATTTCCCAATAATGTTATGAAGGTCCTTAATGCGGGACGAATCTTACTGCATGAGCTCCGTCACACATGGATACTTTGTCTTGATATGTATCACTTTTCTCTAGTGTTCAGATTCCTTAGAAAAGGGTTGCTGAGAATTCAGACCCACCATCCTGTTCCCTAAAACTAGCTTCTTTCAGCAATATTAGTTTTTCAATCAAAGATTTAAATAAATCTGAAACTGAAGCTTCTATTTTTAAGCCATGGTCATTAAAGCCAGCTTCAACAATGAACCAAGCTTTCTACTGTATACACTTACCTTTTTTTCCAGAGTGAGAATCCAGTTGTAGGAACTCTAGGTTTTCAAACAGCTGCAGATGGAGACACTCACTGTGAACTATCTTGGAAAAGAAAGATTAACAATATTGCAGTTCCAGTAGGTGCTCTACTTGCATGTTGGAGATTTATGGGACCTGTGGGATTTTTCCCCCTCTACTTTTCCAACAAATTACTCCTGCTATTAGGTAATTTTAAACACAGTGGGTCAGATTTACTGCTGCTGTAGATAGGCATAGCTACAGAATATTAAGTGGTTGTTTTAACTGATTCTACTTAAAATGGCAAAGTCTATTTATAATATTCAAGTACCTCTGATCTAATTTCACTGTGCACTCTAATGGTCAAGAAACTGTAGGTCAGAATGCAAGTCTACTGCCCTTGTTAACAAGACAATACAGTGCAGAACAAATGAGCTTGAATGTATATAAAGGAGATTCAGCGAATGACTCTTCTCTCCCCCTTAGTTCCATATATCTTTTCTTTCTTACTTTTTCCTTCCTTCATTTTTCATTCTTTCATTTTTCTTTTACCTTTTCTTTCTCTCGCTCTTTTTCATCTTTCCTTCATGGGAGTTAAACATGCCTTGAAATAAACATGTCAAGTCAGGGTAAGGTTTAATGTAGCTTTTGCTGTAAGAACAACAGCCAAGAGTTTCAAAAACAGGGCATGAAGTTAGGCCCCTTACTCCATATTTTGGCACCTAAATAAATGGCCTGATTTTCTAGAGTGCTGAGCACCTGATTCCTCCTATTGAGCCCTCTGGGAATAAGCAGAATTTAAATGATGCCTCAGCCCTGTGCTGGCTCTGTC
Organism: Terrapene triunguis; assembly: GCF_002925995.2. Classification (NCBI taxonomy): domain Eukaryota; kingdom Metazoa; phylum Chordata; order Testudines; family Emydidae; genus Terrapene; species Terrapene triunguis. Next base: position 6,374,187 of record NW_020664447.1, read on the forward strand.
ACCCACCATGAATATTTCCTGTTCTGGCTGGTTTAGACTTGTTGGCACTGCCTCCCTTCTTCTGCTCCCTCCTCCAGGCAGCCCTCAATGTGCTTGCTCTTGTGCTGTGAGACCAGCTGGTATAGTGCTGCTGCATACTCTGCTAGTGCCTGTTGCTAGGATAGAATAATCACTCCAGCACTCATTGCAGAGGCTGGCTAGCATTGTGAAAATAATCAAGCATGGATATGCTGCCAGCCTTTGCTACCTATAGCACAACACATGTGAGATGAACAGTGACTCTCTTGATATTTACACACCTACTCAAGCTGAACCTGCAAAGGAAATTGCCAATGTCACCACAACTTTAGCAACATGTGTTAAAAGACCCCAGTAGCCAGGCTGACACATCTGTTTATTCACTAATCAGGACAGTTTCACCTTGTCCTCACTCCCCAGTTTTTTAATTTTATCCACCTGCTGTTTTCTCATCATATGTGCAGATGCATATTAGGGGAGGGACTGTCTTATTACTATAGCTATGTACTGCACCTAGCATAATGAAGCCCTGATCCCCAGCCTGGGAGCTCAAGGTACGACCACAATAGAAATAATAACAGGAAGCTAAGGTATGTCCAGCAACTTTTTTTTCCTCTTTCACTTTAAAGAAATTCTTAGTTTGGCAAGTTGAGGTATGCAGAGCACATTGCTAAAGTTCAGGGAATTTTGACAATTCCCTCTGCAGGTCTCCTGTCAGTGTATCATATTTGACAAATTGCTTCATGCTGGGACAACAAGCTTTTATTTTATCCTCTACTTCACCATCATACTTTAAATCTAGACTAAAGCATTCATTTCAGAGGATTAGCCGTAAGACATGTAAATTATAAATGTTGCAATTTACTTGAAATCACCCCTATCATATTTTTTTGTGTCTAAATGGAATATAGACTAATAAACCCATGAGAAGCTTGGGAAAATAGATGTGTCTGGAATAAACTCACGTTACCAAATATACTCTAGACACAACTTTCAATTACTGCTTTGGTAAAAGAAATCAAGTCCATTCAATTCTACTGGCAAAACAAAGACTTCATATTAACCAATCAGATTTTGTTGCTGGTGTTTTTTTCCCTCAGGCTTGAAGTACAGAGGGTATTCAGAGGGCTAGATTCTTCCATTGCATTCACATACACAACTCCCATTGAAGTCATTCAGAGAATCATATGGAAAACTGAGATCAAAACTTGACCATGATTGTTGAGCCCATTTGTTTCTAAATACCACATCATTCTGCCATGCCAATGTCCAATCTGTTCAAAGTGCAATGAAAAAAGTCATTAGAAAATGATGTAGTCATTTCAGCTTCACACTCAGAATCTTACTACAATGGAGTTTTGCCTCCACATAATGACTGTTGGGTTTGGACCCAAAGAATAAATTGTCAAAGATGTCTCTATTGGCCTCTACTATGGTGAACCTAATTTTTTAGCGCCAAAGGCCATGGAATGGAATGCACCTAAAAAGTAAGGTGCCCAAAAGTGAGCATCCAGAAAAATATAACCCTCCGGAATTAGGCCCCCATTTTAACGATTGAGCTCTTAAAATATTCTAATATCAACAGTCTACTTCCAAAACATAATTAGACCTGAGGCTATAGTATTGCCCTTTCACTTTGGAGCTATTGCAATGATGCTAGTTTAATGGCATTATACTAGGAATAAACTGATGAGAATCGGTTACTCCAGAAAATTACACCCATGTAAAGGGGAGCAGAATCTGGCCCCATCATTTACACTCAGAAGAACATACAGTGATTGAGACTATATTTAAATATCTGTCAATAGCTTTGTCTATGCTAGGGAAATTTTGCACACATTTCCTGCCATTGCTAGTGCTTTGCTACTGCCAGCAACATTTGGGACCAGTAAACAGCATTTTAGGCTGAGATTTTCAAAAGGACCTAAGGAAGTTAGGCACCCAAAGCCCAGCCCTAACCTCCATGTCTTCTAACCTGTTTTCAGAAGGTCTAATTAACACTGTGCTTAAAACATACATAGCCCTGACATTTTGCAAAATATCCCTCCTAGGTAAAGCTAATGTGTATGATAATGTTTTTCTCAGAGCAGCACAACTATTCATCTATAAAGAGGTTTGTTTGAATTTAGGCCTTAACGTCAATTATCCTTACATTTTTCTACTTTGGATAACTTTGCTAACAAGAAAAGGCAGAAATTGTTGTGCCAAAATCTCATTCTTTGGTGGAGAGAAGTTTGTTATTTCATGCTGCAGAGCTGTAATCTATATAGTGGCATTGTAAATGTTTTTCAAAGCGGGGAAAAATCTGGTTATCTTCCTTCATAAATAAAATAGTCTTCATGGAGCTGTTAATGCTGGTGAGTTCATCATACATTTGTGTCCTGCCCAAATCTTCCATATGTGAAACTTCACTTTAAAAAAAAAACAATCACTAGTATTTGTTTAAGACAGCACAGGAGCGGGGGAAATGCCAGAGGAGCTTTCATTCCCAGTTGATGGCCATAAATAGAAAAACTAGCTTTTCAACAGCAGTTTCCTGTAGTTGCTTCGGAAATGGAAGTGAAGGGTTTTATTAGTTGGTTACCACTGGGACGCCTGGCTCTAAGACTTATCTTTTATCCTTTAAACTCAGTTTTCTCAGCTACAAAAATTCAAATGAATGCCCATGAACTCTGAAATTCGCATGTGGAGTTCTGCAGTATTTTTAGCTCATTAGCACTTAGAAATGTAAGGTGAAGGGAAAAAATAGGGCTGTCAATAAATCACAGTTAACTCAAGCGATTAACTCAAAACAAATTAACTTGATTAAAAAATTAATCGCAGTTTTAATTGCACTGTTAAACAATAATAGAATACCAATTTAAATGTATTATAAATATTTTTGGATGTTTTTCTACATTTTCAAATATATTGATTTCAGTGACAACACAGAATACAAAGTGTACAGTGCTCACTTTATATTAGTATTTTTAATACAGATATTTGCACTGTAAAAAAATAAAAGAAATAGTATTTTTCAATTCACCTTTTCAATTTCAAAGGACTGTAGTGCAACCTCTTTATTGTGAAAGTGCAACTTGCAAATGTTGTTTTGTTTTTGTTACATAACTGCACTCAAAAACAAAACAATTTAAAAGTTTTGATCCTACAAGTCCACTCAGTCCTACTTCTTGTTCAGTCACTCGCTAAGAGAAATAAGTTTGTTTACATTTACAGGAGATAATGCTGCCTGCTTCTTATTTACAATGTCCTCTGAAGTAAGAAACGGTGTTTGCATGGCACTTTTATAGCCGGCATTGGAAGATATTTACATGCCAGATATGCTAAACATTCGTATGCCACTTCATGTTTCACCACCATTCCAGAGGACATGCTTCCATGCTGATGATGCTCATTTAAAAAATAATACATTAATTAAATTTGTGACTGAACTCCGTGGGGGAGAATTGTATGTCTTCTGCTCTGTGGTTTTACCCGCATTCTGCCCTATATTTCATGTTATAGCCGTCTCGAATGCCAATCCAACACATGTTGTTCGATTTAAGAACACTTTCACTGCAGATTTGACAAAACGTAAAGAACATACCACTGTGAGGTTTCTAATGATAGCTACAGCACTCGACCCAAGGTTTAAGAACCTGAAATGCCTTTCAAAATCTGAGAGGGACTAGGTGTGGAACATGCTGTCAGAAACCATAAAAGAGCAAGACTCTGATGCAGAAACTGTCACACCCCAATGGCCCCCTCCCTCAGGGAGTTCCCGGGGAAGGCAGATCAGCATTGTATGTGGCTAATGCTGTTGCAAGCATCGCAAAGCATTTTGGGGAGGGTCAAAGGTGTGAGAGTGGGGAATGGAAGATTCCTTTGCAGGAGTATGAGAGGCCAAGGGGGGTGGGGGGAGATAGGAAAAAGCAGAGAACGGGCTAACTCGGCACTTTAGCTAGCTCCGTGTGAAGATAAGACATTGGCCCCGGCCCAAGGTCATGGGCTCGACGAGAAATCTACAGACAAGAAACCTACAGCTGCCCAATCATGAGAAGAGAACTAAGTGGAGCAGAGCTGCAAAGATAGCAGTGAAAACAGAGCGAATGAGGCAGCGACGGTGAAGGCCAACAGAAGGGAAAACAAATTCTCCAGAGCTGGTGTGTTTTGGGCAGCCGAGAAGGCCACAGAAAGCCAGTTTGGACTGGCACAAAGAGTACCGTGGAATGGAACACCCCCAAAGGAGCCCAGGACTTAAAACCCTCCTGGGAGCTGGAACAATTCGGAGAACACCGCAGATTCTTGGACGACCTGGGCCCAGGACAGCACTCCCATCCACCTTCCCCACCCCCCTTCTTCTAATGTTACACCCAGACTTGGCCAGTCTGGGTCATGCGTATGTGAGTATGAAAGTGGGTTAGAGCTTGGGGCATTAACGCTTTTTTTCTTCCCCTGAGTATCGTGGGAGCGTTCCAAGTACTCTCTGCTGTTATTTTATTATTTTATTAATAAAGCTTTAAAATTTAAACACTTGGTGTGTTATGTCCTCTCCTCCCCCAAACAATCCTGCAACGTCAGCCTGATCACCTGACGCTCCAGGCAGATTGGTAACGAAAATCTGTCACAAAACTACAGAACCTGAACTACCAAAAAAGAAAATCAACCTTCTGTTGGTGGCATCTGACTCAGATGATGAAAATGAATGTGTGTCAGTCTGCACAGTTTCGGATCGTTATTGAGCAGAACCCGTCATCAGCACGGAAGCATGTCCTCTGGAACAGTGACCGAAGCACGAAGGGGCATACAAATGTTTAGCATATGTGGCATGTAAATACCTGACAACGCCTGCTACAAAAGTGCCATGCGAATGCCTGTTCTCACTTTCAGGTGACATTGTAAATAAGAAGAGGGCAGCATTATCTCCCGTAAATGTAAACAAACTTATTTCTCTTAGCGATTGGCTGAACAAGAAGTAGGACTGAATGGATTTGTACAGAGGTGCTGGAACAATTTTTATGATGTGGGTGCTGACAGCCATTGAACCAAATGGTAAACCCTATATATAATCTACTTCAAGCCAGGGGGTGTGGTAGCACCCTTAGTTCCAGCACCTTTGGATTTGTAGGCTCTAAAGTTTTACATTGTTTTATTTTTGAGTGCAGTTATGTAAAAACAATAATTCTACATTTGTAAGTTGCACTTTCACGATAAAGAGATGGCACTACAGTACTGGTATGAGGTAAATTGGAAAATACTGTTTCTTTTATTTATCTTTTTTACAGTGTAAATATTTTGTAATCAGAAATAATATAAAGTGAGCACTGTACACTTGGTATTCTGTGCTGTAATTGAAATCAATATATTTTGGAAAATGTAGAAAACAGCCAAAAATATTTAAATAAATGGTATTCTATTATTGTTTAACAGTGCAGTTAAAACTGATTAATTGTGATTAATTTTTTAAAATAATTTGACAGCCCTAAAAAAATCAAAATATAAATCATAGGGCAAAAGAATTTAAAAAAACAAAACAAAACAAAAAAAACCACCCTGCAATTTAAACTATTTGCTCCTGGCTGATACAAACGGAGTCAAACTGTAAGGAGAAAGACCACATTGAAGGCCCAGACCTTCAATCTTTACATGAATAGGCCTATTGAATTCGATACTTATCTAGGGATACCAGGGTTGAGCTCTAAATGAACAGATTTTTATCACACTTTAATCTATTGAAGTTACTGAGTAATTTTTTGCCTAATCTAAAGCCCATTGAAATCAATGGAAGACTTTCCATTGACATCAATGATCTTCAGATCAGGCCTTTAGGCCTATCAAGTTCTTACTCTTTTCTCTCCTGACTGGTATTTAGATACCAAAGTGATATGCCCCTTAAACATATTGGGCCAGTCTCCCAGCTGGTGTAAATCCATGAATCTTTACTTACTTCAAAGGAGCCGGTTGATTTACACCAGCTGAGGTTCTGGCATGATTTCAGATCACGTTATATTACAAATAGGCTTTTCAGTGAGATGGGATGGCAGATGAAGTTTATAAAACATACCATTAGTCATAGCTAAAGAGGCCAGCTGGTGTAAATCAGCATAGTTCCACATACTTCTATGGGGCTTCACTGATTTACACCAGGTGAGAATTTGGACCAGATATTTTTGTACACATTTAGATAATTCTGGTACTAGAACTTATGATTATGTAGAAGTTTATATGTTCATTAGGGTACAAGGTTACTTGTGCCTACAAAACGAGATTTCTGATATTGTGGGTAGGAAACCGAGTATAAGGTGAGTTGTAGGTGTGTGAAAATAGTTTGTAAATTAATAATTTTCATATGTTGTTTCTTCTTCTTAGTATGAGTTTCTTCACGTGTTCTTAGCATTTCCATGTTTAATTTAACCTAATCTTATAAGTAATGGTAAAGATATGATTACAAAACCCCACTAATTCTGTAGGCCAGTTCCTCAACTTGTCTAAAAATCATTGTAGATCCATGGAATTCAATGGAGCTGTGACAATTACACCAGTTAAGGATCTGGCCCTATGACTTCTTTGTGTCTTGAGCTTTCCTTGGAAACAGTTCTGCCGTGCAGCACATGTGTAGTATTTTATATTCCTGTTTATTTTATTGTTAGAGAGAGACCCAGACCAGAACATTGGTTCTGGACACCCCCCTGGAATTTTGGATCTATCCAATTTTCAAATCTCACAGCTGGCCTCTCCAGTATCTCTATAATGGGCCTGTCCCAAATAGCCCTAAACATCCACCAAGTTTGGATCCAGGTCCATATTTGAACTTTGTAGCTTGAGCAAAGCATCTCTACAAACCATGCTCATGTGAGCATCGTTACTCGTATGGGTATTCCTCTTGACTTCAGTGGAACTACTCAAGTAATTAAGGGTTGCTCATACAAACAAGGGTTGGCAGAATCAGGCCCTTAGTGTATTATTCCTTACATTATTTAGTCTCTCTACCATATATGTAATGTGGCAGAGTTGACATTTCAGAAGAAACCTTAATAATTCTTTCAGTTTTCTGACTTCTGAGTGCTTAATTTCTCAACCTTGCTGTTGCTAGTATTTGCATGAAATTTTAAATCAGACTTTTTTTTCTTGGCTTACACCCTGAAAGGATCTGTTTGCAACAGTTTCCTATATGTTAACAAGACAGGCTAATATATCTCCTTGAGACCCCTTAGGATTTATTCTTAGACTTCAATATTTCTGTTTGCAAAGAAATATTCAGCTACAGAAAAGCTGTCTCTGTTCCTGGGGCAATAGGCTTTCCCAACATGTTGCACTGCAGTTCTGGGATGTTCCTCTATGCCCCCTTTCAGTCAGGGGATGTGAACATTTAACACAGCCTTCCCGACATTGTCTCTTTGATACAGATACAGTGGGTCAGTCCTTTTTCTCAACTGTTGTAAGGCCCAGTCCCACAGCTATTACTTAAGCAAAACTTCCATTGATTTTGGTGGGATTTTTTTTGCCTGAGTAACCACTGGAAGAATGGCTTAAGGTGGTTTTAATTCAGCACATTCTGCTTCTGTTCCGTCTCCCTGCTCTCAGCAATTCATGTCAATCCTCACAGAGCCATATAAGAAGTGCCAGATTCCTGGGTCTCTCTGAGCTATGTACCCACATGTACTCCTACCTTGGAACACCTTCTATGCCAAGGGGAGAGGGAGGGAGAAGACCAGGTGATGTGGAACCTGCCTCAGCGTCATCTTACCTGGGATTCCCCATCATCAGGGAAATCCCTAGCAGTGCCTTTCTGGCAGGTTTCTAGCTGCTTTGATCTATCTAAGTAGAAGAAAGAAACAGAACAAAGGCCTTAAAGTCATGATTTTCCTTTGTACCTTTGTTCCATGAATGATTCATGTCTCCCTGCTGGCTGACCTTTGACAAGACTAGTTTTCCAGTTCTTTTTATCAGCAAAACATAGTGAATCGCTGGAAATATTTATTAGTATGTACTGTATTTTTAACATTTGTATTGCAATTGCGCCTAGAGGCCTCAACAAGGTCAGGGCTCCCTGTGCTAGGCAATGTAAAATTGGTTAGTAAATTCTAGTCCCTGCCCTGAACAACTTACACTGTAAATGGCAAGACATTACAGGTGGATGAGACAATTTGGCAGAGATGGGAGATAGGGCAAAGAAATAACAGGCTGTTTTCATCCCAGGAAGAATTGTTTGACAGACTTAAAATTTCACTTTAATTTTTTTGTTTTTTTGTTGTTGCTATTTTAGTGGTATTTTACAATGATGAGATCTTGATGAAATTTCACCCCCACCCCCGCCCCCACCAGTCTTTGTCAGTCATTTGTCCACATTCTGAAAGTTACCAAGTCTAGAGTGACTTGATGCATTAGAGACATTAAAAGGATATGGACACATATCCAAAAAAAATCATATTACTGTCTGAAAATATCCTACCTAGCAGATGGACAAGTCACATTTATGATTCCTATAACTGAATGGCAGTAGAGAAAAAATACTTTGTGCATTTGACAATGCTTTTCTGTACAATCAGTGTTTCCCCTCTGCAGTCAGATATTTAATCAGTTTCCCCTCTCGTTTGTGTGGTTCTTTTACATGGCAACATGGAAGAGAGAAACTATTTTTTAAAGTAGGAAAATATGAATGTAAAATTACAGAAATCGACAGGGAAACTCATGGTCAGGTGCTGTACTCAAAACTACTTCTAATTCTCTCTCTCTCTCTCTCTCTCTCTCTCTCTCTCTTTTTTAATGACTAGATTTCAAGTTGACAGTATGTTCTTTTCCCTGATGGTAAACAGTAGTTTGAACTATGGTGGGCTGATGCAATTTATAAATACACTCTCCTTTGGAGGATTTTAGTGTTTTATAGGTTTACTGTTGTATTCACATTATTGACATTTGTATTAATAGTTAAGAATACAGTCAGTTGAAAAAGCAAGGTCTTCATAGTTCAGCTCTGCTAACCAGAGTTCTTCAGAATAAAAACCTTGGCTACCTTGTGACTCTAGGGAGCTTGTTAAGTTTCCATGTATTACCCCAGCTCACTGTGGAAAAGTTGTAGTTCAATGATCAATAGCTCTAATTATGAATAAGATTCCCATTTCCCACCATGAAAGAAGTCAGCCAGAGTAAATAATTTCTCTGTAAAAATGTAGTTGTAAATCCCAGATAGCCCAACTTTGAACAGACTGAATCAGCCTGACAACTGCTGATAACCGGAATTATTTTAAGAATTTAGATTTTGCAGATAGAGAGAATAAATTGTAATTTTGCACATGAAAAGGATGCTTAGAAGAAGCCATTAGCGGTGATAACCTGGAGATTATGCTACTTGGGAATGGAGCACTGTGGCAAACCCGGACAAACAGCTACAAAGGGGGGAGGGGTAGTAATCAGTCCCAGGGGGTTAAAAAGGCCTCTCCCAAGCCACTGAAGAGAGAGAACCATGGGGAAATAAGGTTCAGCTGGGCAAGGGGTTACTAGGGAACTAATTAGGTTCAGCTGGCTCCAACTGCTTGGGACCTTTTTAAACCCTCCCCGGCGTGGAAGGAGGGGGGGGGGGG
>NW_020664447.1:6383864-6389563 GCF_002925995.2 Terrapene triunguis
ACGAACGAACCAGGGAAGCTGCCAGTAAGTTAGGAGCAGCAAGGCTCTGAACCCTTCCAGCAAGGAAGGCCGCACTCTGTCCCCAGAAGGGAAGACAAACAAGCACAAGGGACTGACTGAGGGAAGGAATAACCAGCCCCTGTGCTACCTACAGGGTTTTGCTTTGCCCAAGCCTGGGTCTCCAAGGCTAAAAAGGACTGAGCCTGCTGAGGAGGAGGAGGTACTTTGCCACAAGCACTCAGCAGAAGCTAAAGAGCTAATTCCGTAGGGGAGATTGCCATCAACCCAAACCAATTAAAGAGAATAAAAAATGAAAGCATTTAACTGATACTGTATGTATTCACTATCCATATACTCCATCCCTACCCATCCGCAGGCGTCACTCACAGATGTACCCTTAAAGGTAGTAGACCATTTTAGAAGCAAAAGAGCGGCATGTTGTGCTGTTCTATAGGCTTTGGGAATGAGTTGAATATGAGTTTGTTACACCGTCTAGCTGTAGGACGTGGTCCTCACTCAAACTGTAGAGACTCACGCTTTTAGCTCCGGAGGTCCCCAGTTTAATCCCTACAGGTAATCAAGATGGTGATCATTTCACAAACTCTTTAGAAATATTAATGAATAAATTTGTCAGCAGGGTAGAGAGGTATTTTCATCTCAGTTTAACAGACATGGAAAATGAGGCACAGATAGGTGAAGTAACTCAACCCACGTCTCCTGCTCCTGTTCTCTAGTATTTGGTTTATCATTCCTATGACAAAAAAAAGCCTGCTTGTCATTCTTACCAGCTGGAGGAAAGCACCATTGTGGGAGGTTTTTCAGACAAAAACTTAAACAGGCTGAGAGTGAAGATCTTCTGCCTATATGAGACCAAGCTGGGAAATGGTGGGGGGTGGAAAGAGATCAAAAAAAGACACCATCCAAAGCCTGAGGGCTTGTCAGACCTCAAACAAAAGAGAATCTGAAGCCCATAGCCACATCTGTATGTGCTCCTAATGTGAAATTCCTATCCTGTAGCTGTTGTCTGGCAGTGCAAAACAGCATAATAAATGTGGATGTGCAGTGCTTGTAGATTCTACCTCTTTGCCTTCGTGCGACAGGCAATAGCAGAGAACATGAAAAATAAAGACCAGAAACTATTTCATCTCTGTAATTTCTTATTAGTACTGGGATCCAAGTTTAGATTTAGGTGCACGAAAACAGGGTCACGGCACTGCGCTCTGACTGTGTTCTGAACCAGCAGTGCTCTTTGAAACATAAATGAAAGAGAAAACCCCACACAAATAATCATAGTATTGATCATTCAACCTCTCCTATGTCATAAAAATGGTGTGTGTGTGGGTATTACAGAAAAATCTAACTAAATCTTCTGTTATCGCCTCAGATATAAGGATGGTACATTATACCATCTGTTTAATAAAAGCTCTGCTTTCCTGGTTCTAAAAGGTAACCATCATGGGATGGTTGCAGAAAAGGTTCACATTAACTAGAACAAATCTAGTTTCCTGGAACACAGATGTGACAAGTGAAATGTTACTGTTATTATTGTTTAATTAGAATCTACCGTACCACTCTGTGGCATGCTGAGCGTGTTTTATTATTTAGGATGTTCATGCAACATTAAGGTAGCACTGTTAAGAGTAAAACAATTCTGGTTGCAACAGCAATGGTAACTCAGCCATTTTGCATATCTAGGCTATTTAATGACATAACTCTTTTTTTATTAAGATACATATTTAGGGGCTATTACACCAAACAAGAATCACCAGAGCATGTGTCACTCTGACCATGCCTTCTTTCCCCCCTCCCACTATGTTTTCTATGCCAGGGGTGGTATGCAGCCAGCATGCCAGCCAGGTATCTCCCCCTGCTGGGGGAATACTGGGGTTACCCATTTATGGTTTATGACCCCTTTGAGCTATTAGAATGGCACAAAGGGGCTGTAGCATGGATCAGATTTTGGCCGTAAATCTTTTATTATAGCCTTTTCCTGTTTGCATGTCTGAGCCCTTTTTAGGATGCCCCTATACCCACAACAGTCTCTCCCTGCTTCAGAACATCAACCAACCTCATTCTTCTCCTGTGACTCATGCCTCAAACTTGCTTCTTTCTCAGTTTTCTTTCCCTAATCATCCACCTTTGTCCTTATGACTTATTTATTTCATCCTCACTCATAACAATTTTACATTCAAGAACAGATGCTTTGTCAATACATGGGAACAACCATGGGTACTACGATGGCTCCCCAATGGGCCAACCTTTTCATGGACCATCTTGTGGAAGAATTTCTGGACAAATGTGCCACAAAACCAATGATATAACTCTCCCTAGAACATTCCTGCACCAGCATCAACTTCCTGGACACCAAAATAAGCTTCAACAATGGAACCCTACAGAAAACTATATACAAGAAACCCACAGTTACTTTCAGATATACTGTAGCCACCCCAAATACACCAAAAAAATCTGTTATCTACAGCCACATCCTGAGATACCACAAAATGTGCTCTAAGGAGAAAGTCTGGGATACACACCTTAACACACTTAAAACCACCTTCACCAAACAAGGACACTCCACCAGAGAAGTAGATCACATCACGTAATAGGTCACACAAATACCGCAAAGAAAACCTGCTCCAATACAGGAAAAATCCTCCTCCAACTGCGCATGTAGTTGTCACCTACCACCCTACCCTGGAACCCATACGGTATATCATTAAACTGTTACAACCCATACTTGATGGGGACCACATCTTGAAGGAAATGTTTTCCAAGCCCCCTCTTCTGGCCTTCAAACAACTCCCCAACCTCACCAAGCTCATCATCAGAAGCAAGCTCCCCACAGATCAGGACCAACCTGTGAATAGTACCTTAGAACAGTGGTTCACAACCAGGGGTACGTAGAGGTCTTCCAGGGGTACGTAGAGGTCTTCCAGGGGGTACATCAACTCATCTAGGTATTTGCCTAGTTTTACATAAGTTACGTAAAAAGCACTAGTGAAGTCAGTGCAAACTAAAATTTCATACAATGACTAGTTTATCCTGCTCTATTTACTATACACTAACATGTAAGTACAATATTGCTATTCTAATCAATTTATAATTATATTGTAAAAATGAGAAAGTAAACAATATTTCAGTACTAGTGTGCTGTGACACTTTTGTATTTTTTATGTCTGATTTTGTAAGCAAGTCATTTTTAAGTGAGGTGAAGCTTGGGGGTACACAAGACAAATCAGACTCCTGAAAGGATTACAGTATTCTGGAAATGTTGAGAACTACTGCCTTATAATATGTTAACTACTTATGCTAAACAATATTTGTATTTTTACCTTGTATTTAACTGTGGCACTCTGAGTACCTTTCCCAGACCTGAAGAAGACCTCTGTGTAAGCTCAAAAGCTTGTCTTTTTCCCCAACAGAAGTTGGTCCAATAAAGTATATTACTTCACCCACCTTGTTTCCTTATGCCTTAGATATTTGCCGGTGTAGGTGCTCCATCACTTTACTTTTACCTTGCAACTCTTTCTCCCCCACCCACCTTTTGTATTTTGTCACTTTATTTTGTCCTATACATTCTGGTGTAGGAACCTCAGGCCAGATCTTTAACTGGCATAAATCATATGGCTTTACTGGCTTTCACCCAGCTACATCATTTTACATCAGTTGAGTATCTGGAACCTTGTCATCTTCTCGGTGAAACATCATATGACCAATACTAGCTTATAAATAGGAAAAAGAATGTTTGAATTAGTAATAAAGTTTCTTTCCTTTCACACCTAGCTCTCTTTCCCCAATCCTCTGTTCCTGCTCTGCCCTCCAGATTTAGGAGAATTTTAATTATAGTTAATCTATCGTCTCTCTCTTTCTTCATACCTGTCCTCCTATTTCATCAAGTGTATATTCTATTTTCATCAAAGGGTTTGCTCTGAGCAAAATTGCCCTTGATCATGCAGATAGTCTCTGAGCCACTCAGTCTATTTTAATGCTAGGTAGGGCTCTGAATTTGAACCCAGGTCTGTGAAGGTGAAGGCTCATGTGCTAACACTTCTAGATTCTCTTGTGTTTGATTGGTTGACTGGTGTTATTAGCTATTACTGTACTAGTCCTATGTGAAATCAAGTTGGTTGATCTTGCGGTTTTGGTAAGTGTATCTTAACTATTTTGCCTAATTGATTTTCCATATCTGTCACCCTTGCTTTCTTCCAAACACATGAACTGTCCTTCTGAAGCTGATACATCAATCCACAAAACTGTCATCACCAAAATCCGTCTACTCACTTAACACCTATAAGAAATGAGGCAGCTGACAATAGCTATGTAGCAGGACAGATTGGGATAGTCACACCCATACACACAAAGTGGAACTACCTGCGCCAACAATTACCCTTCGCTCTGCTTGCATGATGTATTCCTTTCTTTCATCTTTCACGTTGCAAATCCTTTAGAGCTGGAGTGGTCACCTAACACCTTGTGAGTGCTACCGCAATACTATTTATTATTTATAATTATCTCTCCATTGCATCTTGCTCCCTCAAAGTAGGAAGTAAAATGGGTAACACAGTTGCTATCAACTAAAAGGTACCATAGCTTTCTGGTGTACTGGATTTCTTGGTACTATGCCTACTAGTGCTTCCCCTTCTATCCCCACCAAAGCGGGATGTGGAATCAATTACATTCAGTTGCCATGAGTCAAAATAGCACTAATTTGTAATGCAGTGAATGTACTAGATGAACATCAGGCAGACTTCTGGCTGGCTACAATAAAAATCCAGGCCAAGTTCCTACACTGTCCTCATGCAATCATCATAATTGCTTTAATCTACAGTACTGCTTATTCTAGGATGGGAAAAATCTAAAGTGCTGTACAAGAAATAGCCCACCACATAACTTTGTGATTTTTTTCCCTATGATTTTATAAGCTTTTACTCTAAAATTGCAGCTGCCTGATGTGGCAAGGATGAGAAATCAGCTGCTGCTTTTTTCCCCAAGTTTATTTTTAGTGTCACTTACAAGTTTACGATACAGTAACTCCTCACTTAAAGTCGTCCTGGTTAATGTCGTTTCATTGTTACATTGCTGATCAATTAGGGAACATGCTCGTTTAAAGTTGTGCAATGCTCCCTTCTAACGTCGTTTGGCAGCCGTCTGCTTTGTCCACTGCTTGCAGGAAGAGCAGCCCGTTGCAGCTAGCTGGTGGGGGCTTGGAACCAGGGTGGACCGGCAGCCCCCCTATCAGCTCCCCGCTCCCCTAAGTTCCCTGTGCAGCAGTTGCCCAGCAGGCTAGCAATTGCCTGCAGTTCAGCTATCCCTCCCCCACTGCCATGTGCTGCTCCTGCCCTCTGCCTTGGAGCTGCTCCCCGAGACTCCTGCTTGCTGTGCGGGAGGGGGAGGGAAAGAAGGGGGGGGTTAATGTCAGGGGGTCCCCCTTCCCCCTGCTCCTGCACCCCACTTACCCCATCTTCCATAGAGCAGGGGGGACACATGACAGGGCTCAGGACGGAGGAAGCTTGCTGGCAGCAGCTGCGGTCTCAGCAAGCTGATCTAATTAACAAGGCAGTGTACTTAAGAGAAGGGTCAGCGTACTTAAAGGGGAAATGCACATCTCCCTCTCAAACACACGGTGTGTGTCTCTGTCTCTATCTGCGATGCTGTCTCCCCTCCCTCCATTCCTGCTGCCTTGTAGAGTGTGAGAGTTA
>NW_020664447.1:6389963-6442262 GCF_002925995.2 Terrapene triunguis
AGCAGTGAACAACACGAATGTGATACAGTGTAAGTGCAATAGCAGATAACAGCTGCTTTCTTTAGTCTGATACTTTTACCTTTTCGCTTACGAATAATTTTATATATACTGTATATAAGGGGTATGTACAGTTGAGTATTCAGATGTCACATTTGTCAGTCATCAGTTCATTTTACAACTAAGAATGAGCTTATGGCTTTCCTCATGTAGATGAATCTCAACACCAAACAGTTGTTTGGGAATGTTAAGGAATTAGAGCATGAACTTGCAAGTCACTCAGCCAGGGGCTCCTGATTTTTTTTTTTTAATCCAGGATCAGCTGTTAACTTGCTGAGTGGTTTGAACTAGTCACTTAACTTCTCTGTGTCTCATTTTACCCATCTGTAAGATTAATGTAAAGTAGTTACTTGCTTGCCTCTCTGGGGTATTGTAAGGGTTAATAAATTATTTATGCAGCACTTTGAAGCACGATATGGAGAAAGTGGTAATCATTATTGGCAGAGAGATTCAAAGGCACAAATAGCAGTTAGGTGCCTAACGCTGCTGCTGTGCGTTTGAAAATCTTCCCTGTGGTTATTATGGACTCTGCCATTGAGGGTAGGATCCACAAAGGTACTCAGGTGGCTAAACTCCAGACTAAGGGCAGGCCTACACTGAAAGCATAGGGTGACCCAGCTACATCGTTCAGTGGTGTGAAAAATCCACACCACCTCAGAAGAGTAGTTAAACCGACCTAACCCCTAGTGTAGACCGTGATGGGTCGACGGAAGAAGCCTTCCATGGACCTAGCTACCTCTTCTCAGGGAGGTGGATTACCTACACCAATAGGCAAACCCCTCCCACATAGGTAGTGTCTACATTGAAGCACTACAGCAGCACCTCTGTAGTGTTTCAAGTGTAGACAAACCCTTAGGTGCATAGGTCTCAGATTTTGAGTGGCGCAAGATAGGAGCCTGACTCATTCCCACAAGAAACAGCTTAGGCACCTAAGCTGCCTGACTCCAGGTGGCAGGTTCCCATTCATGGATCACTAAGCAGAGCTAGGCACCTCCCTGTGACCGGACTTAGGCGCCTATCTCCATGAGAGGCGTTGAGCTTAAGACACATCTGTCTCATTGGCATCTCCTATTGGTTAGTTTAGGCAGCTCCCTACCTAGCATGTTGGGTTTTGTGGATGGCATTCTTAGGCCCCTATCGTTCTCCATTCATTGTTTAGGGAGCCTAGATCCCTAACTCAGTTTGGCAGATGAAGGGTATTCCTGTGATTTTTCTAGGTGCCTAACAGGTGCCATGAGGTGTTGCAATGCTGTGCATAAGTCCCTTCATGGATCCCACCCTGACTCACTATTCCATGGGGACGTGGGGAAAATCACTTAACTTTTCTCTGCTTCAGTCTGTCTATCTGCCAAATGGGTATAGTAAGATTGTATATCCCAAAAGAGGTTTAATTAATCTGTGAGACCCTTGGGCTACATAAATACAACATATTGTTATGAGTCAATGGAGAATTCTTGACAATGTTTTGTTGTACACTCTCAGCACCACAGGCGCAGTACAGATCCCCTCTCTGCCATATATCTATTTGTTATTCATTTAATGGCATGTCCCAGGATGTGCTCTGACATGGTTTTACCAAAGCTCAGTGGTATCATGAAAGATCTGAGCTAGACATGCCAGTCTTAGATAGACTGTTGATGATCTGATGTTCATGACAGTCTCTCTTGTGTGATGTATAGGAAGGATGTGATGTGGTAAAGCATTCTGCTATCGATGTGCTAGGAATCCTGGAAGGTGAAACCAAGCCAAGCATCTTAATGGAAGTGAAGGTAATGACTTGATAATCTGGAGTCATTTGTTCATTATCTGTACATCCAAAGATAGACATCTAAAATGTTGGCTATGCTGGTGAAAATGACTATAGCCAATAATTTTGTTTGACAAAAATTTGGAATTTTCACAAAACTGGTAAACATTTTATGAAATTGAAGGCCATTCTTCAAAAGCTGAGAAAAATTCATTAAAATGCTCAGAATTCACATAAAGGTATCACAAGGATCAGAATTTGGCCAAATATTTCTCCTGGGCCAAAATTATATTTCGTGAAAGGAAAATATGAGAACTTCACACAATTCTAGTACAGTACTCCATCTGCTGGCTCAATAGTAGCATTTAACTAGCAACGTTATTCACAGAATAGCAATATTGTTGATGAACAGATGTTTTGGTGTGATAACAGTGATGTGCTGCCAATATTCCAAAAAGTAGCTCTCATGAAATACTCTCTCCTTAGCCTGTGATAAAACTCTGTATCTGAGACGTGTGGGCTTGCAGAGAGCAAGTGCCCTCAAGCCTAACTCCCATTGATCTGAATGGGTATTAGGCACCTAGGTGCTTTTGAAAATCCCACTAGGCTCCTATTTTCATTTTTAGGCCCTAAAATACTGCTAAAAATCTGGCCCAAACTGCCTAATTTAGCTTGCAGAATCTTTATTATTGTGGGTGCATGAGAACCCCATCTTAGCCAGGGAAACCACCTACAAGCTTTCTCCAGTTTGGTGGTGGCATTTTAACAAGTGGCTCCAGGGAGCACCAGGAAGCCCACCCACCACACAGTGGATAAAACTACAGTCTTCTTGATCCTGCATTACTTACTCTGGACAAAATCCTCCTGAGGTAAACGGTTGATTGAACAGGGTAAGGAGCGCAAACTCAGGCCCCATATAAGTTGAGGTTGTCAATAAATTAAACAAAAACCCTCCAGGTTGCAGCTTCATTTAAAACACAGAAAGAACAACATTAGTTCCCAAACAGAAAATGCTGAGTTTAGTTGCTATCCTGCATATGTAATCTTCATCCAAGAATGGTGATGATAGAGCTAGTCAGGAAATTTCTTGTTTTTGTCAAAATATCTCATGAGAATGAAAATTTTCATCAATATGTTTCTTCAAAAGTTTTCAGGTTTCCCTCAAAAGTCTGAAAACTTTAAGCCCAAACCTGACATTTTGAATTACCAAAAACTGAAAAAAATTGGTATTCAGTTTTCAATGAAACCTGAAAAATGTAGTTGAAAATGGACACTTACTATTGAAATTTCCATTTTGATGGGAAAAGGCATTTTAACTGCAAAAAAATGTTTCAAATAATAACATTTCAACCAGGTCTGTATGAGAAACCCTGAAGACACAATCAAAACACTGGGTTTAAAACAGATTCTATCTGAAACTTAAACTGGGAGGTCTCCTTAGACAAACTCTTCCAAAGGTCTTTGGAAACCATATATAATACTTGCTCTGTATCAGCTGAGGCTCAACTTTGGCACGAGGACAAAGAGCTTTTTTTTTTTCTTCTGGCTAATTGCTTCCATAAAATCATTTGACTCACAGGTAAAAATCCATTGATATGTGGCCTCTTCTTTATTCTGTGGTGAATGTAAACTCTTCAATATAATGCCATAAAAATTACATTCACCATTTCTCTGGAATTTACTACTTTATCCAAACTAATAGGCAATTAAAAAACATCAATTATGAGAGATAATTTATTGTGAATAGCTATAGCGCTCAGTTAAAGACCTTAGCATGATCTACCTGTATTAGGAACTAAATCCTCAAGTCCAGTGGACTATAATGACTGTATAAGGCAAGCAGAGTTTAGCCTTTTTTTGGCTGAATACATTGCTCTAATTCAACAACGAATGCCCATGGAATGAAATGCGTTCACATTGGTTTAATTGATCCCAATGCTTCACTTCAGATAAATAGTTGAAAGCAGATAATGTTAAATATTTTGTAATCACAGTTCACAAGAAAGCATCTGTAAAGTGCACTTGATTCAGAGAGTATGGGTATAATTAATCTAGCAAGTCATTGAGAGTTTTGGGTAAGGAGTAAGGACTGAGTATAAGCAGAGCAAGGAATTCAGTATCAGGCCACCAGTGCCCATTACTTAGGCTGCTGGCAGAAAGGAAGGATCTGTTGAGTCATGTAATGCATACACATTGGATTAATTATATTAATCATTCACTGCATCAAGTGGACTTTACAAATGCTTCTCTGTGAATTGTGATTACTAACATTTAGCATTAGATATATCTCTCTTCAAACAGCTCTCTGGAGTAATTCATTAGGGTCATTTCCACCAGTGAACATCTCTTTTCATTCTCTGGGCAGCTGATGCTGAATTGGAGCATCATGTTTGCCAAAGATGCTATAAAGGAAAATAAGAAATGAATCCAGCTGCTCTTCTAGTCACAAGGAGTCACAATGCAGTCAGTGACACTGCCTGTGTGCATAAGGAGTTCAAGGTTGCCCTAAATTAATAAACTGTCAGAATGGTTTTCTGTGTAGTGTATGGTGCTACTCATTATTAATAACAGATGTGAAAGTCAGAGCCGTGCTATGTGTAACTAGTGGCTAGGGTCCATCTAATAGCTAAGCGGGAAAATGTTAAAGCCCTTCTGAGATGGGTGTGAGAAAGCAGAACAGACTGAAGTAGCAGACTGGATAAGCAGCATTTTCTAATCTGTTAGAGCTAACGTACTTCCTGCCAAGTGGGTAGGCTTAGGAGCACAATTCCTAAGTCCTTGCATTTGGGACCCTGCAAGGATTAATAATATCCAGCCAGGTATGTGCTAGCCAGTATTCCCAGAGACTAGCTTTGGGCAAACGTGTTATGTTTTTACAACACTTTGCAGAATCACCTCTGCTGAACATAAGTCAGTTCCAAACACAGCACTGTAAAGAGTATTTTGTAGATGTTTCAAAGCGGATATTTATATCCACTGCCTGCATGTAATGCCAGTCACCGCAACACCGTGGCTGGTTGAAATTTTACAACTTTTGTTATTCTAGAGGTCAGACTGGATAGTTTAATGGCCTGTTCTGGCTTTAAAAATCTGTGAAACCCACTGTGCACCAAGCCGCCATTCCATGTCCCCATTCAGGACCGGCTCCAGGGTTTTGGCCGCCCCAAGCAGTCAAACAAACAAACAAACAAAAAAAAAGCCGCAATTGCGATCTGCGGCAGCAATTCGGCGGGAGGTCCTTCGCTCCGAGCCGGAGTGAGGGACCATCCGCCGAATTGCCGCCGAATATCTGGACGTGCCGCCCCTCTCCGAAGTGGCCGCCCCAAGCACCTGCTTGGTAAGCTGGTGCCTGGAGCCAGCCCTGTTCCCATTGCAGGGAGTTCCACTTCAGGGTGCAGAGTCTCTACTCCATTCAGTTCCCTTTGCATCACTCGGGCACAAAAGGAGCGTGGGCTGGCCACAAATCATTTGCTAGGGGTTCCTTGTTGAGTCCCCAGTAGGCACAAAGTAGCATAGCTGGCTCCTTCTCAAGCTTCCTGGCATGGGAGGTTGTTGGATGGAGAGGATGTATGACCGGAGCACAATATACTCTGACTACCCCTAGCTGGTGGATAGCCTCTCAGGGATCCATTGCCAACTGGTGCACAACAGAGCAGCCCTTAAGGCTACTGTAATCTATGCCTGGGGGACAGGTGACCAGCTTCTTGATATTCCCCAATCTGCAGTGCCTAGAATCTGACGTGAGGATCCATATATCCACCTATTTCTACTTGGAACTTTGCCACGAGCAGTTACAATTGACTCCATTCTGAGCTTGGATCGTGTTGTGCTAATGTATGCAGCCTTTTTAGGTTGTATCATTGAGGGTATATCGCCTCCCAGGGCCACATCACTGCAGCCTGAGACTGAAACATGCCATTGTCAGGACAGTAGTGTAACAACTATTTCAAACCAAATCAGCTGCTATAGAAACAGGCTGTTGGAAAACAAAAACGAATTGCAAACAATGACCCTTGAAAATGAAACTACCTAAATCATCTGTTTGTTCAGATCTTATGGGCTGGGAGACAGGGAAATATTTCTGAGCTCAATGATAGACCATTGAAACTATGTGTGATAAGAACAGACTCAAGGTACCTATGAAATGGAAGGGGGGGGGTATTTTGTTTTTTATTTTGATTGGGGGGGGGGTTGTTTTGGTTGGTTGATTTTTGCTACCAAGTTGACCTCTATTATTTTTATCTTGGTAGCTTTTGAATTCCATGTTTTGAACATTTCCTCTGTGTTTCTCGGTGTGTGGGAGCAGGGGAAGCATAGCATCCAAGCTTAAGGTATTAATTAGGACTGTCATTGTTCTGAACTGAGACAGGCATCTTCCTTAAACTATTTGTACAGATTTAAAATATATGCTCAGGAGTCTCAGCTGAAGAACTTTGCGCTTTTATGAAGCAAACCTTTACTTAGCCAAACATAAAAGAAGACATTGATACTCTGTGGACAAGACAGACATTGTGTGTATCGTAACAAAAATACTTACAAGCTGTTGTTAGGACAACTATTATGGTCTCTTTATCTGAGTCTCTGCTGTGCTTTTATTGTCAAATAAATAAATAAAATAGATTTTTGCTAGAGATCTGTTCAACCTTTTATATATATAAATGACTAATCTGAGAGAGAGACCAGATTGTCAGCTGGCAAAATGATGACACTGGTAATGTGCTTTAGCATTATTCTTCTCTAGAAGGTGAAGGATGGTCTTGTGGCTAAAGTACTGGACTTGGCGTCAGCAGATCTGGATTCAGTTTGCTACAATGTGATCTTGGGCAAATCACCTAATTTCTCTGTGCCTCTGTTCCCCACCTGTAAAATGGAGATAATTTATTTTCACAACACTGTGAAGTATTCATTAATACTTAACACATGCTGCAGTAATGGGGAAAATAAAACTACACAGATAGAAGTTTAGCTCTTGTAACGAAGAACCAGAGGTGTGATCCCATGCTCACTGAAGGCAATGGGATCCATTCAGGCCCTGGGTTAGGCCCTGGATGCCAAAATTAGAAACCATGGTCTGTTCTATCTATGGAGATAGAAACTAATACATTAAATCTGGTACGTTCCTCACAGCTGATTAACAATCTGTGTTCTTGTTACAGATTCATGTAGGTAGATTAAACAAGTATCATAATCTCAATCCAAAGAAATGGTAATAGAGAAGAAGCTGCACTGCAGTTAAAGTATCTGTGAAATAAAGCATTAAATGAAACCTCAGCTTGCCTAATTAATGAGGACAAAATGTATTTGAACCTACCTATGTGTTTTTGGATCGGATGCTGTAACTATTGTTGGTGTCACTGGTAGAGTAGCTGTTAATATACAACTAAAATGTTTGTTCATTTAAAAACCTTGATCCTCATCTGAACCCCCCTGTTGAGCTCTTTAAACAAATCTCCCATAGTGAGAGCATTTTATAGTGCAGTACAGAGGGAAGCAATGAAGGCTACCCACACAAAATTGGAAGCCATTCTTAAGAGACCTCCTCCTTGGTTAAAGAAACCACTTCTTCCAGTTCAGTACGTCCTTCTGATCCAGCTCAGTTTGGCTCTGATGAGAATTGCAGCTTCACACCTGTGACAGAAAATCAGAAATAGAACCAAAACTAAAGATTTTTTTAAGCTGCCAATGATGTATAAGGGACAGTGAAGATTGCATGTGCATGCACAAGTACTCCTGTTCTTTTTGCACATACAGGTATGCATTCAGGATCAGGACACTATTTTCCAAACCCTCAGTGCCCACCAAGTCAAACTGAAAGTGAATGTATACCTAGTCATGTACGCACTGAGTTATATACAGGCCCCAATAGCCAGGAGTGCAGCAGAAAGGATATTTGCACAAGGATAGACATGTAGCAAACAGCTTGGGTCTCAACCCAAGAGTGGCAACAATTTAAGACACATGAACACTAGCACTGGATTAATTAGCTAATGACAACAATGAGGCATGCAGGCATCTTGGGAAGTAGCTGAATGGCTGATTCCAGTAGTGTCTCCAGTTATTGTCTCGATGGCGTTTGTGGCTAGAAATCTCAGGCAATAATGAGCTTGTGCATTGCTGGAATTGCATGACTCTGCTTTGTTGGACACTTCAAGCCAGTCAGTCAGTCAATCCAATTTATTTATACTGTGTTCATCATTACAATAGCCGCCCCTCATAGGTTCACGTTCCGAACCTATCTCTCTGAATCACTTTCTCTCCTATCCGCTGTAGGCACCTGATTCATACCTAGCAAACTTGTGGTGTTTGTCCAGGCTTCTCTTCTGTTTCACTTCTCTCATTGCTTATTTTCCTTTGTGCAAATAAGTTGGCCATTTCTCTCTGCAGGTTGGGATACTAGCCTCCTGTTTCCTAAATTCATATGATGCCTCTAAGAGTAGCTCCTAACAGTCTTTTGAAATGGGACTACACACAATTGATATCTGAACTCATTACTATTTGCTCATGAATGTCACAGCTAGGAATTGGCGTGTAAGCTGGTCACTTGGCATGAGTGCTGCCCTGAAGATCTATGGAACATGCTAAATGAAGGCACTGTTTGCATGACATACAGTTGTTTTTTGTGTGCACATCCTTATGGAGATCTGGCACTAAATGGATGAGTCCGATTATAGAGAGGCCAACAATGGGGACATTGCAGAGCCACACTGCCTTAGGAGGAACTTTGAGAATCACTATAAGTCAGGTGGACATAGCGCCTCCTGGAGGTCCCCCACACAAAGGTATGGCATGTCCTCAATAGCACCATCCTTTAGAGTGCAGCGTGCTATCCCCCCATGTTCAGTAAGCACCACTGGCTAATTTAAATGTTCCGGGGGGTGGGAGCAGGTGAATAGATCTGCTTTCTTCATGTCCCCCTTTGGGGTGGCTCGTACCACAGGGA
Organism: Terrapene triunguis; assembly: GCF_002925995.2. Taxonomy (NCBI): domain Eukaryota; kingdom Metazoa; phylum Chordata; order Testudines; family Emydidae; genus Terrapene; species Terrapene triunguis. Next base: position 6,398,708 of record NW_020664447.1, read on the forward strand.
TCTCTACAGGGAATAGTCCTGCTCTCAGAAGAACACTGGGGCTTCTGTTGTGGTCCTTGTATCCTCTCAATACTCTTGCACAGCTACAATCTGGCCATGCATCTTTTATTTAAAGTTATAGTTAATACTACAGTTGATTGAAAGAGCAGGAGGATGGGGCTGTGCAAGAATAAGGACATTTTCTCTCTCTCTCGCACGCGCATTAGGTCTTTGTTTTTTGTCTTCTACACTATGGCAATGCTGCTGAGAAAAAAATTAGTCCACGCCTAGTCAATCATTTTCATGCAGCTTCTTTGATTTCCCAACATCCAACTCAAAACTTTAAAAAAGTCTGGGCAGGTGTTTGGTGCCCAAGGAGCTGCATAAAAGTGAACCTTGGATGTGGAAAAAATATTATTTCTAAGCCCCTAAGCTCCCATAGTGGGAAGAAATAGTAAAGGGAAGTGATGAGGAGAAGAAATATAGCACAGCCAGCTTAACTATACTGTCGACCTTCTAAGGACTGTGCCTGTGGGTATTTAACTGTGAGTGGCAACTGCAGAAACCTAAATAGGTCAGGTATGAATGGTCAATGACATTAAAAAGAATTAAGACCCTGGTGATGAGGCTCTGCAAACTGTTTGTTTGTGATGGTTTTGCTGTATGGGGAAAAAACAGATTCCCGGGTCACGCTTTATTGGAAAGGTACATCTACGTAACGTTCTGAAGTGTTAATACATTATTTATAGATGTTATGGGCATGTTACAGACATGGGTAATACTTGTTATAAGAATGTCACTAAAAGGTGTTCTCAGGGTTATAAGCAACCTATTGAATTCTGTAACAATTGATGAACCATTTATTAAAGCTTCTATTAACCCTTTATATATGTATTAGCCCTTTATAAACTACTTATAAATGTATCCTTTATATAAAAGTGTGACTCAATTGGGATTTAGCAGATAAATGAAGGGAGGAGTATGAAAGTGTAGATGTAGAATTAATGTAATATATGAGACACGTATTTTGCATTCAAACAGAAATATATTGGTAACTGTAGATCTACCAAAAACTCTAAAGATCTACCTAAGGTCTACTTCTGAGTCTGCCTAAGAGCTTATATCATATTAAACATGGTTTATTTCAAATATATTTCTTTATATTACAAAAACCTTTGCAATTCGCTCTTAAGTAATTTGGGATCCAAACACCCTTTCCTTTCTCCCACCAGATCCACTTTAAAAATCCATCATTTTCTGTGGCTCTTCTCATCCAAAATTTGAAAACCAGCAGTGTGGGTTTCTGAGAAGGCGCCTGATGTTAATGTTGGTTGATGGTAGCCAAAACTCTGTGGCTTCTTGTTTGAAAAAGAATATAGCATTTATCCTTTATTGAGAGACTAGATTTGTGGAGCTTCAAGACAGACATCCAGTAATAATCACATATGAACTGTGGCCCAAACTGATGCTTGTTTATGACTAAGATAGGCATTCTCAGAGGCTATGCTGATATTCACTCTGTGTATACTTTCTTGAGGATATGTGTTACACCTACTATTTGTGAAACTAGGTTTGTGTGTTTATGCCTCTGCTTGCAATTTATACACCGTTGCATAACTGTGGTACGTAACCTATCATTTAAATCAGCTTCTGTACCAGATGACTGCAATATATATAATGTGACACCAATTTTTTAAAAAGGCTCCAGAGGTGATCCTGGCAATTACAGGCCAGTAAGCCTAACTTCAGTACCAGGCAAATTGGTTGAAACTATAGTAAAGAACAGAATTATCTGACACATAGATGAACACAATTTGTTGGGGAAGAGTCAACATGGTTTTTGTAAGTGGAAATCATGCCTCACCAATCTATTAGAATTCTTTGAGGGAGCAACAAATGTGGACAAGGTTGATCCAGTGGATATAATGTACTTGGACTTTCAGAAAGCCTTTGACAAGGTCCCTCACTGAAGGCTTATTAACACAGTAGGTAGTCATGGGTAAGAGGGAAGGTCCTCTCATGGATCAGTAAAAGACAGGAAACAAAGGGTAGAAATAAAAGGTCAGTTTTCAGAATGGAGAGAGGTAAATAGTCATGTCCTCCATGGATCTATACTGGAACCAATGCTGTTCAACATATTCATAAATGATCTGGAAAAAGGGGTAAACAGTGAGATGGCAAAATTTGCAGATGATACAAAATTACTCAAGATAGTTAAATCCAAAGCAGACTGTGAAGGGTTACAAAAGGGACCTCACAGAACTGGGTGACTGGTCAGCAAATTGACAGATGAAATTCAAAGTTGATAGATGTAAAGTAGAGCACATTGAAAATGCAATCCCACTTTTACATACAAAATTATGGGATCTAAATTAGCTGTTATTGCTCAAGAAAGAGAAATTGGAGTCATTGTGGATTGTTCTCTCTAAACATCCACTCAATATGCTGTAGCAGTTAAAAAAAATAAAAGAAAAAAAAAAGCTAACCGAATGTTAGGGACCATTAGGAAAGGGATAGATAATAAGACAGAAAATATCATAATGCCTCTATATAAATCCATGGTTTGTCCACAACTTGAATACTGCATGTTGTTCTGGTCACCCCATCTCAAAAAGATGTATTAGAATTGGAAAAGATACACAGAAGGGCAACACAAATGATTAAGGGTAAGGAACAGCTTTTGTATGATGAGAGATTAAAAAGACGGGGACTTTTCAGTTTGGAAAAGAGACTAAGAGGGAATTTGATAAGAGGTCTATAAAATCGTAAATGCTATGGAGAAAATGAACAAGAAAGAGTTATTTACTCCTTTACATAACACAAAACCAGGGGTCACCAATGAAATTAATAAGCAGCAAGTTTAAAACAAACAAAAGGAAGTATTTCTTTACACAATGCACAGTCAACCTGTGGAATTCATTGCCAGGGGATGTTGTGAAGGCCAAAAAGGGGTTAAAAAAAGAATTAGATAAGTTCATGGGTCCATTAATGGCTATTAGCCAAGATGGTCAGGGATGCAACCGCATGCTCTGGTTGTTTCTAGCCCCTGATTGCCAGAAGCTGGGACTGGATGATAGGGAATGGATCACTTTATGATTGCCTGTTCTATTAATTCCCTCTGAAACACCTGGTATTGGCCACTGTTGGAAGACAGGCTACAGGACTAGCTGGACCATTGGTCTGACCCAGTATGGCCATTCTTATTTTCCTTTTTTTGCTTCAAGTTTGAGTCAAACCATTCCCTTCCTGTAGCTATTTTTAGTTTCACTTGATTGTTTTTATGGTTATCTTTTGGTCTATATTATTTTTGTAGTATATTGTCAGCACATTGATAGGTGGGAAAGGAGCTCTATAAATCAATAAAGAATACTATTGCTGTTTCACATGGGACTGCTAGCATACACAGTGCCTGAGGGATTTCTACTCAGGTTTAAAAGCCAGCATAACACAGATACTATTTCTGAGTTAAACACTTGACAGTTGTAAGATGAAATGTGTTGGCACAGCCCATGAGAACATCCACATTGCAACAAATTCCTAGTTCCATTGTCAGGTGTTAATAATTGGGTGACTGGAAGGCAGAAAGTCAAATTCACTGATTATGAATATTGAACCGGTATATGAATATATTGCATGTGAATTTGTGCTGCCATTAGGTCAGACAATAGCCCAGCTTTAGAAAAGTGGAGGTTCACTGGCTCTTATTCCTCTTGCTGTCTTAATGCTTCTTCTCTGTCCTCTTTGCAGTCTTATGTCTAACCTTCTGATCGGGTTTTCTCTCTCTATTTAGTACTGGTCCCCCTGAACAGATGGTAGGGCAAATCCTGAGACATTCCAAGGTTACATCTTGCCTCTTCCTCTTCATCCGTGGCCTCTCAAGGATCAGAAATTATGTCAACAGAAGAAAGTATTTCTTTGCCCGCTATGACTCTGAAGACTTGTCTCTGCATAGCTATAAAAGTGGTGGACACCTATTCAGAGATGAATCCATAGGCTTATCACTCCTCATAAAGATGGTAGAAATAATGACTATTGCAGTTTATTTTCTCTCCTTCCACATCCCACAAGCCAGCTAATTTTTTCTGTCTTTTTGATCAGGTAAGTAGCTCTTCTGTCAGGGCCGGCTCCAGGCACCAGCTGAACAAGCTGGTGCTTGGGGCGGCAGATTGTTCGAGGCGGCATTCTGCCCAATCCTAGGGCGGCACAGCCGCTTTTTTTGTTGTTGTTGTTGTTCTGCTCCGGCCGCCCTGTAGGGGGCGGCGGTGCGGAGAACCATAGCGCCCTGCAGGGCAGTCCTCTTCCTTCCCTTCCCTCTCTGTCTCCTGCCCGCTCCCTCCTCCTTCCCCCACTTTTTTTGCTTTGCAGTTCTGGCCGCCCCGTTTTTTTGTTTTTTTTTTGCTTCGGGCGGCCCAAAAGCCAGAGCCGGCCCTGTCTTCTGTATAATGTCTACATTTATAAGATCCAGGGTTTTTGAGAGTTAAGGACCAGTTTCTGCCCTCAGTAGCTTACGCAATCCAACTAAAGCCAAGGGGGTTACCTGGGTGTAATGGAGGGAAAGAAATTGGCTCTCTATATTTGAGCCTAGTCTGCGATCACAATTTCCTTTTCTCTTCATAGTGTATTACCATTTCCTTTCTTTGCTTTTTAGGACCAGCCATAGCTAAATAAGTAGAACCCTCAGATAACATCAAGGAAGCCAGAGATGTCAGAATACTGTCATATGTTGGAGATGTGTGTATTCACTTCTCTGGCATAGTGAAAAAGTTGGACAGTGTGTAGAAAAGCAGTCACTGTTGTGAAAGAAAATGGAGGCATAGGTCAGCTTCCATTGTAGAATGTGGGGCTCTAGACTGCAGGGGGCCGATCAGGCAGTGGCAGGCTGTAATTTCAAGCAGGCTGTGATCTGTGTTATGTAATGCGGGAATAAAAATAATATAATTGTTAAATATAAGCTGGTGTTGCTCTGATGGGGGGAACACCACAGACTGTGTGAGACAGACGTTTGACTGATGCCAGTATGACAGCTGCGTAAATTCTCTGGAAAGGGGCAAGGGAATTGGAGAACAGAGAGTTCAATGGCACCTTGATGTGGGATCAAATGGGGGACAGCAGCTTTAGTTGCATCTGGGACTCTGTAAGAATCCTGCCAGTGAAGGCTGCCTGAGGAATGATCTGAATTAGTAACATGTCCCAGGGCCCTATCATGGCTACATTCCCACCTTAGCCAGTGCCACCCACTTCTGGAGCACCAGTAGCTGGCTTCAGGCCCTCAGGCACAAGGGAAGGTTGCAGGCAGCGTTCCCTGCTGCAGCCCCATCCATGAGAGACCCACCAGCCGACACAATCCAAAGGGTGAATCAGGACCTGGATATCTGATAGAGTTATGGGAAGTGGGAGGAGAGTCTTATCAAAGAATCCGTTACTTTTGACTAGCCACACAGTAATAATACAAATTAGCAGTTGTTTTTACATTGTTTATAGCTATGCCAGGCACTTTTTACAGAGCAAATAGAAAGGCATGGGCCCACCCCAAGATCATATGACTGGATTAAGGACCCGATTTTGATGTTCTTGCTTCCCTTGTGTAGCACCTTACTCTGCAATTAATCCTATTGAAATCAACATGCATTACTCAATCTGGACCTAATTAATTAATGAATTAATACCTACCTAGTGTCTTTCATCCAAGGGTGTTAAAACACTTTTCCAAACAGCAACTAAGAGCTTCTGCACCCCATCCAAAGCCTGAATGAATAAATCTGAAACCAGATCTGCAAACCTTCTTGACTTCCCTGAGCTTATATGCAGCTCAGAAGGCCACAGATTTTTTCAGGTGAATAAAGCTCTGTGATTTAATATCACCCAGGAAACTTCAGTCAAGGGTTTAATACCTAAAAGCATCAGTCTTAAGAACCTGAGTCATTTAAATCTGCCATGCTAGATGGCATTTATTGATTGTGAGACCATATAGATAGTCATACCAAAGAGCAGTACAAGGTTTAAATATAAACTATTTAAACCCGGAGGCATCATCTGGAGTGTCCCTATCAAAAACTGCTGTATATTTATGCTAATAAAGAGAAGATTAGGGAGCTGATAATGTTTCCTTTTCCTTTTTTGTTTTAATTTTTTTCAGTTTTTGACTTTTTAACATACATAAAAATCAAAATAGCACATATGATCACTTCTGCATGAAGTGTACAAATATCTTTATTCAGGAGGACTCAAAGAGTTGCATCCAGCTGTACAAAATACGTGTTGGAAAGCTCAATATAGGATTAAGATCAAAATAGGATTAATCTGAGATTCGTGTCGTCTTGGAGTCTGGAGAGTGAGAGAGAGATATTAACGTAGAATTTAAAATCATTACTGATTTTCTGATGTGTAGCCACATGTGAAGTGAGAAGATACAAATATAGATGCCACACTTTAAAGGACAGTAAGCAGCAGGGGAATTGGCCATGGTTGTTGAATAGGGAAGACCTTCTGCATCTCCCCAATCAAACTAGATGTCTTGAAATGGCTGTCAGATCTGATTAGGTACAGTTAGTGAAAGATCTACTTTGGAAGGTTGTTGTCCCCATGAGAATAATAATCCTAGTGAACATGTTGTCTTGAGTTTCCATTTCAGTAGAATACATTCTTTCACTGCCAGTTTAGCTAATAGGATCATTTTTTTGCTTAGGTTAACAGTGCATATGTGGGAGCTAAATGTTACTCCAACTCATGTACAGGTGTTTATGGAATTCTGGAAAAACATGCAAGTTTGGGGGTGGGTTTTGTTTCATTGGTTGGGGTTTTTTTATTTGTTTTTTTACGGGGCTTAGGTCAGTTCCTCAGCTGCTATAAATTGACATAGCACTACTGAAGTCAATAGAGCTATGCCAACGTGAATTAGCCAGGATGTGTCCCCTTGCAACTGGTAGGCATCTGCTCAGAATATTGAATAGTTTCACAATTCTGTTGCAAATATTTCCAGCCAGCTTACAATATGAGTTCACCATAATATATTCAGCTCTGAGTCTGGGAATTCTTTAGCAGTGTTTAGGCTTTGTGGAAAGCTACACGCAAAAAGCTGCCATTTGAGCAGTTGAAATTGACTATTCAGGGTACCGCACAGAAGCATACTGGTCTTTTTTTGATATTGCCATATTATGTCTTTTAAATTAGAAGCATTTCCAGAGCAGGCAGCAAGTTGTTGTTAATTCGGTCTGGAGTGGAATTGTGGTGAATGGGGAATCTCTGCAGCAGCTTTTAAAGAACACCTACCGGGGAGCCCTGCTCCTGGGGACAGAGTCCTTGTAAAAAAAAAAAAGGAGCACAAAGAGGGATGCCCTGAGGTGAAATTTCCAAGTGTGAGGCTTGATAGTGGCAGCAGATATCCAAACAGGTTGTAGGAAACCTGGGATAGTGACAGTGAGCAAGACTGTGCAGCTGACAGGGTTGGAAAAAGGTTCCAATGATCAACAGCAATACAGCACTAAGAACAAAAACACCAGAGTCTAAGTTTCACAACTGAGTGAATGAAGATGTTAGGAGGCTGTGATGACACCTCTCCACTGCTGTGTTCTCCATGCTAGGAAGAGAGGAGGCCATTAGTCCTAGTTCCCTTGGTGGAGCAGGTCCTGCTTGTATCTCAAGCTGTGACTGGTTCTGGTTGCTTTGGGGGTAGCCCTGAATGTCAAGTGGTTTCCTTAGTTATTGTTTAAGTTCAAAGTATTTTCCATACCATTTTTAATTTTGATGAGTTAGGTGGGGATGAAAGGGTCACATAAGATGACTGCTTTGGCCTAAATTAATTGAAATCCAGAGCCTGTATTTTATAAAGGTTTAGGATTGATGGAAGCGCAACATAGACATCACTTTTGACTTGCTGCAGTAGATTTTGCATCCTGAGACTTTGGGATGTGGCACATATGAGAGTGTGTGGAAGTGGTGGTAGCAGTAGCAGCATATCTGCATTGTTTTATTTATGTATTTATTTATTTAATGCATCTGTGTCTGATTCTAGGCTCAAAGCTGTCAGTTAAAGTCTACAGGCTCAAAACTAAATGCTACCTTTCAAGCCAGATCAATTTTGGGACTGAAATTACATAGCCATTAATAAAATGACATGGAGTCCAATTTTGGAATTGCAATTAGTTGTTACACTTGAAATGCACAGGTTTCAATGGACAGCCCTGGTGTATCTTCTTAACAAGGAGTTCAAGGAAGGCGCACGGTTTTTGAGGTTCGTTTTAAATCAAAATGAGCAGTGTTCTTTTGTTAATGTGCAATCAGCAAGGTACATTCACTTCCAGTCTGAGAATCACTACCATAGAATGGACACTTCAGAGACAGGAGTTACATCTGCTTTCTTGTTTTACAGGAAATTAAAAGTTCTTGCCTAGGACTAATAGGTATGTTGTCATGCAAGTTCTCTTTTGACACTGTGGATAGTGTTGAGTTTCATAAGATTGGGGCCTTTAAAAGCTGATTTAAAAGACACAGGCTGCTGGATTCTCTTATCTTAACGTCTGAGTTGTTCTCTTGTTCCTTGACAGTTTCTCCTCTGTGCGTTGATAAAGGATCAGTCAGCTGGGAAATGCTAGAGTCCACATCTACTGTCAATGTGTTGGGACTTTCTGAGATTACTCGTAAATCCCTTTGATTACATCGAAATGTGTTCCCCTGGTCTGTCTGGATTACATAATACCTTGGATGCAGCTGTTCTTTAACGGTACCTCTTTTGCCCCAAATATTAGAATGTGCTCAAGGAATCACACCTCTAACACCTGGGTTAAGAGATGGGAGATCATGGGCCCTTTTGTCAAAATAATATTTCTGCTTCCACTTCTGATTTTCTTTCATCTTCCATATGGTTTCATTGTTATGAGATTTCAGCAAGTTATCAGTAATTGGCAAATTAGATCTGGTCTTTCTTCCCATTAACAGCTAAACTGGAAAAAAGTCATTCTCCAGAGGTGTACTTGGGTAAACCAATAAAGCTTTATACAAATCCCCCCACTGTCAAAAGTCTTTTTCGTAAGAGTCTTTACTGATTGTATGGACCTTTCCACATTTGATTAGGGGTAATTTGGACTTGATGTTTTGTGATGAAAATCCCAATCTATGGCAAATTTCCTAAAATCTACACTGAAAAATTGTGGCCCATTATTGCCAAAGACTTCATCTGGAATTCCATGTCTTGAGAAGATTCCCTTTATGCCGGCTATCACTGACTTACTATTAGTACTGTGCAGTGTGCACATTTCTGGATACAGAGAATAATATTCTGTGACTAGTAATTAATGCTTTGATGGTCAGGTAAATAAGTCACTGCCGACCTTTTCATAAGGCTTTTGTGGAACAGGATGAGGTCTCAGTGGCTCTGCTTGTTGGCATGGCTTGTATTTCAAGCAGGAAAAGCAGTTTCCTACCACATTAGCAATGTCGTGATTGATCCACGGCCAATACAGCACCGCTCATGCTCGTTGTTAGCACTTCTTAATTCCTAAATGACCCTCGTGGATCTTCTGTAGCATTTCTTTTCAGAGGCTCATTGGAATTACAACCTTTCTGCCCTTGAAAATCACCCCATCTATCACAGTAAGTTCATGTCTGCAGCTCCAATAGTCTCTTCTACTTGGATAGGCCACCCTTTAATTATCACTTCTTTAAGGATTCCCAATAATTCATCTTTCTCCATTTTCTCTCTTCTTTCTTGCAGCTTCCTGTTAACTATGGGAATTGACTTTGCAATCAAATCTACCTAGGCTTGCATCGCTCACTCTAAAGTTTTCCCTAGTTTCATGGGAGCCACTATGCTGGAAAGTGCAGCTGCAGTTAACGTGAGTTTACCGGGCATATAGGTCACAACGAAATCATACCTTTGTAGCTTTATTATCATGCTTTGAATCCTTAAGGTACAGTCATTTAGCAGTTTACTAAATAACACCATCAGGAGCTTCTGGTCCATTTCAACTTCCACTGTCTGTCCATAAATATATTGATTGAATCTCTCACAGGCAAACAATATTCCTAAAAGCTCCTTTTTGATCTGTGCATATCTGGTTTCTGCCTCAGTCGGTGATTTGCATACATATGCCACTGGTTGCCAACAATCCTCATGCTTCTGTAAAATCATTGCACCTAACCTCATTCTGCTGATGGGGAACTGGGGCACTGACCGATTTTTGACCTTGCTGAAGGTGAAGCAGGAAATGTGGTTCAGGGATGGGAATGGAGCCATCATCTTCTGAGCTCCAGTCTGGTGCCTTAACATCATGACCATCCTTCCCCTTGCAAGCTGGCTGAGAATCTGGCCCCTGTGTGCTGGGCTGGTAATTTGACACCTTTCACTGTGTCTGTGTGACTTTTCGTCTTCAATTAGGAAGTTCTGTCCTATCATGCTCTCTTCAATTGAAGATTATTCAGTGGAAATAAAAACACATATTACAATGGAAAAACTGTATTCTTATGGCAAGAAAAGAGCTCTTCAGATGCTTTATCCTAGTAAATTCTGTGTGAGATCTTGCATAATGAGTCTGAATGCAGAAAAAATTGCTGTCACTTGTAGCTCACAATGTAAAATTAATTTGTCAATAAATACATTCCATTGCTATTTCCAAATGGCTGTGAGACACCCTTCCAAGTATTGTTCCACACGCTTTTATGTATATTAGTCATAAAAGGGTGTGTGGAGTGGGGGGGGGGGGGGGACAACACGTGAGCCACTATTGAGCAAATCCTGAGGAAAAAAAACATTATAATGCAGAATCTTAGGCTTGGTCTACACTAAACCCCCAAATCGAACTAAGGTACGCAACTTCAGCTACGTGAATAACGTAGCTGAAGTTCGAAGTACCTTAGTTCGAACTTACCTCGGTCCACACGCGGCAGGCAGGCTCCCCCGTCGACTCCGCGGTACTCCTCTTGTCTAGCTGGAGTACCGCAGTCGACGGCGAGCACTTCCTGGTTCGACTTATCGCGTCCAGACAAGACGCGATAAGTCGAACCCAGAACTTCGATTGCCAGCCGCCGAACTAGCGGCTGGGTGTAGACAAGCCCTCAGTGCCAGCCTCCTGTGCTACAGTTCATTTCTACATAAGCACAGCCACACTGAGTCAGACCAGTGGTCCATCTAGCCCAGTATCCTGTCTCCAAAAGTGGCCAGTGTCAGGTGCTTCAGGGGGAGAGAACGGAACAGGGCAATTTGAGAGATCCAGCCCCTGTCATCCAGGCCAAGCTTCTAGCAAGTAGTAGTTTAGGGACACCCAGAGCATGGGGTTGCATCCCTGACCATGTTGGCTAACGGCCTAGCCTCCATGAACTTATCCAAGTCTTTTTCGAGCCTATCTGATGGTCACGTGTCGCATGCATTTGGGATGTTATTCAGCCTTTTCCTTGCTGACATCACCATTAAGGCTTTGCATTAGAGTGCGAATTTGAGGCAGATCTGCATTGCTTTTTGATGGTGATGTGGAGTGTTGGAGTGCATTATTGACAGCATTATAAAGGTGAAAAGGAATTAAGTCTTTCCCTTTTTAACTCCGTATTTCCATGTGTTTACGGTATTGGCTGGATGAGGTGTATCCTGATGCAACGTTAACAGTCAGTAAACAAAGCTTTTGTTTGTGTTATATATATTCCTAGCACATTCTATTACAAAACACCTTTTGAGATCCTGACATTTCATTTTCTGTATATCTCTGGAGTAGTTGGCTCAATCCAGTCCAAAATGACATGTGACATCTATTGGGTTTATTACAGCTTGAACAACGTTGCTCTTGATCATTGTGCCAGTTTATCTGAAGAAGTTCAGATGAAAGGTGATGTGTTGAATGAGAACCCCTTTTCTGCCCAGGCACAGGAGGTAATATAATTGGCACTGGAAATCCAGAATCCTCGTGTCAAGGGGTTAATGATGACTTAAATTCCTTAAAGATGAATTAGTAGACTTTTGACTTGCCAAAATATGATTTCAGAATTCTTTGCTTCTCCCTTAACTATGGATGGCAACACTAACACCAGTACTAGGTAGGGCAGGGGTGGGCAAACTTTTTGGCATGAGGGCCACATCTGGGTATGGAAATTGTATGTCAGGCCATGAATGCTCACGAAATTGGGGGCTGGAGGAGGGGGGCTCTGGGATGAGGCCAGAAATGAGGAGTTCAGTGTGCAGGAGGGGGCTCAGGGCTGGGGCAGGGGGTTGAGGTGCAGGTGGGGGGTGAGGGCTCTGACTGGGGGTGGGGCTCTAGGGTGCAGGAGGGTGAGACTGAGGGGTTTGGAGGGCGGGAGGGTGGTCAGGGCTGGGGCAGGGGGTTGGGGTGCAGGCTCCGGGCAGCGCTTACCTCAGGCAGCTCCCGGAAGCAGCAGCATGTCCCCCCTCTCACTCCTACATGGAGGCGCGGCCAGGTGGCTCTACACACTGCCTGTCCGCAGGTACCGCCCCTGCAGCTCCCATTGGCCATGGTTACTGGCCAATGGGAGTTGGAGGGGTGGTGCTTAGGTTGGGGGCAGCATGCGGAGGCCCCTGGCTGCTCCTACACATAGGAGCTGGAGGGGAGACATGCTGCTGCTTCCGGGAGCTGCGCGGAGCCACAGCACACATGGAGTGGGGCAAGCCCCGGACTCTGCTCCCTGGCAGGAGCTCGAGGGCCAGATTAACATGTCTGAAGGGCCGGATGTGCCCCCTGGGCTACAGTTTGCTCACCCCTGAGGTAGGAGGATGCATTCTGAGTAACTCAGTCCCAGGAAGATGATGACAAATAGGAGAGAACTCAGAAGAAACAGTGGGAGTCAGCGGGAATTTGCCAAAGTAAGGATTGAGGACCAGATATCACTTTGGTGGAGAAAATCCATGGAAGGGCTAGTTCAGGCCAAATTGCAGAGTTTTGTCCTGGGAGTGATCCCCTTAGGGTATGTGTGTGCATGCACACAAGTAGGGAGCTGGCACTCCAAGCCCACGAATGGTTTCATATTTGTGATGAAATTCTGCAGTTCTTGTGCATCTTTGGAGCGCTAGGCATTTGCACAGAGGATAGGATACTCCATGCTAACTGAATGGAGATCAGCTCGAGCCACACTACATAGGATCACCAACATTGGCCAGCACCATTCAGCTTTCGCCTAAAGGATGTGAAGAGGTTTCCCTCAAAAAGTCATGCTGACGTGGTCAGCATTAATCCCCAGGCCCATTTCCCTGTATGTCTGGAGGGGAATGATGATGTAATAACAAATGGCTAATCTCTTGTAGCCACACCCCCAGCACCAAACAGAGATATCATGAGGGGACACCTGGAGTGGCAAGAGAGGTGGAAGTGATGTAACCTAGGCTCAGCTGCTCCTCCACCCCTCAATGGGCCATTTGCTCAGCTTTTTCACACTCACTCTGTCTGTCTCTCACAAAAATTATTTAGCCTTGAAAACAAACTGTAAGTGATGGCCTAATATGTATAATATGGTGGAATGCTAATTGAGGCAAAGCAGGTTGGGGGCTAACGTTAACTGTCTACAAGTTCCTGAAGAGGAATAAGCACAAAGGAAGAGCAGGAATTGTTTCGACAACTTATGACTAGGAGCAATGGTTAAAAACAAAACAACAACTACCTCAGTAAAAGACAATTTTGGTTAAATTTCCTAAGAGTCAGATGTGTTATATGGAATGATCTTCCCAGTGGATTGGTGGAAGCACCATCACTTGTGTTATTTGACACTAGACTAGACAAAGCACTCAAAATGCTATGGGAAGCAATTCTGCACTGGCAAGGAGAGGAACAAGCTGAACTCACTGGTTTTTTCTATTTTTGATTTCCGTAGTTCTGTAAATTCATGACTTGGCGGGTAAGCAAAGGAGAGATGAATTTTAACTGGTTCACAGATACTTTGTGGTGTGTCAGTTGTACTCCCATAACTGTTTTAATGTAGTAATTTTTGTGTGTGTGTGTGTGTCTGTTCATCTTGATAAAGGCAATTTTAGGGATGTCTGAGTCTACTGAGGCAGACGACTCGGTGATGTTCTGTAACACAGCAAAGGGTGTAATTTTTCTTCCATATGTCTTAAATACATGTGTTGTTTAGTAGCTATGCGGAAGGAAATGCTTTACCCATCACCAGCCCTCTTTGTAATTAAAAACTAAAAGTATCATAAAGAGATGTCTGTGATTTAGAGTTAATGCCTGTGTCTAGCAGAGGATACACTGTAGTTATCCTATATACTGTAGTTATCCTAATCCTGTTCTGTGTCTCTCCCAAGAAAATATGCTCATGGAAGAAAATCTGTTGTTGTTCTGATGGCCTAAAGGGCCTGATTCAGCAAAGTATTTAGGAATGTGCTTAACTTTAAGTACATAAGTAGCCCCATTATCTATTTGCTATTTGATGGGGTTTTTTTGGTCATTATTATTTATTTGTATTACTCTAGTGCATAGGAGCTCTAGTCATGGACTAAAACCTCATTGTGCCCCAAACCACTAAAGCGAAGTACAGGCTTAAGTGTTTTACTGAATCCAGGCCTATTTGTAGAACGTGGCCTGGAGGAAAAATAATTTGTTAGTATCAGGAGTAGGCAAAGGTATTGTGGGTGTTGTGTATAAAGGTGTGGTTATAATTCACCTCAATACAATTTTGTTGTAAGTGCCTCAGGCAGGGCTGGCCTTACCATGAGGTGAACTGAGGCGGCCGCCTCAGGTGCCAGACTGGGGGGAGAGGCGCCACTAGAAAATTGTGTCTGCTACTGGTGCATATGTATTCTCTCTGCTCTAGATGCACAGAGATGGTGGAGTGCTGTGCTGGAGGAAGGAGGGCACAAGAGACATAACAGGCAGGTAGGAGAAAAGGTGAGAGGGAATAACAGAAAGCAGCAGGAGCTGCAGGGAGAGAGAGGAGGAGGAGCCTTTTATGTACCTCTCTAGCACCCCCAGGGGCCTGGACTGATTAACACCAGCTTCTCAGGGAGCTTCCTGTTTCCTGCTGCTTCCTGAACCCACTTGAGGAGAACAGGCAGTCAACTGAAGTAGTAGGAGCCAGTTAGGCCCTTAAGATGCTGATATCTTTCCTCACTCAGGCCCTGCTACCAGCCTGCTTATTTGTCCCCTTCAATTGAGTGTTGAGAGCCACTATAGCTGGCACAAAACAGCAGTCATGAGTGAAAGAAGAAAACGCCCCTCTGGGGCAGCATTCAGAAAAAGAAAGAAAGCAAAGGAAGCTTTTCTATCTAAGCAGGAAGGAGCTCTCCTGAGATACATAGACACAAATGTTCACGATGAGCCTTCCGGCCCCAGTGAGAATGTGAGTGGTGAGGAGATGCCTGATCTTGCAGTTAGTCAGAGTGCAGGTGACCTGGCAGCTACTGCAGCATCCATATCTCCATCTCAAATGGATGTAACCATGCACATTCCTGAAGAAAAGTGTAGATCAGAGAAGAGTGTGGTGAAGGTGCAAGAAACAGCTGCTGCTGAGTTTAGTTCCTTAAGTCTAGATGATCCAGGACTGTGGACCCACTTGAGCAGTAACCTGAGGGACTTCCTTGTACTGCATGGGCCACAGCAAGTGAAAAACGTCATGTTCCCCAAAGACAATGAAAATAGAAGTTTCCATCCAACATGTTACTGGCATGAAATCCCCAATGGTACAAAGTGGAGAGGCCATGGCTTATGTACCCAAAAGCCCAGAATGCTGCATACTGTTTTTGTTGCAAACTCTTCCAGTCTAATGTTCCAGCCACATTGGGTTCTACAGGAACAAAGGACTGGAAAAATCTGGCTAGAAATCTGGCATGCCATGAGAAGGCAGCAAATCACCAGAGAGCATCCATAGGTGGAAAGAGTTTGAATTGAGACTAAGGTTAAAGGCCATAGATGATCAGCATCAAGAGAAGATTGCACTGGCAAAATGTTCTGAAAAGGCTCATTGCCATTGTGAGAATGCTTGCTACCCAAAACCTAGCACTGCGTGGCACTTCAGATCAGCTGTATGTGCCAAACTTACTTAAACTTCCTTAAAATTGTGGAGCTGATGGCTGACTTTGATGCTGTACTCCAGGAGCATCTAAGCAGAGTCACCACCCAAGAAATGTACACCCACCATTACCTTGGAAAAACAATTGAAAATGAGATCATACAGTTACTGGCAACAAAAGACAAACAGAAGATTGTGGCAGATCTGAAGTCAGCAAGATATTACTCTGTTATTCTGGACTGCACACTGACATCAGCCATACGGAACAAATGACTTTAATGGTGCGTTTTGTAACAACAACAGAACCTAGTGAAAATGTCCCTGCAATGGTGACTGTCAGCGAGCATTTTCTAGAATGTATTCACATTGATGATACTCCAGGAGTTGGTATGACAAATGTGCTTCTTAAAAAGCTGGAAGATACGGGAATTGCAATAGCTGACATGAGAGGTCAGGGCTATGATAATGGTGCCAACATGAGAGGAAAGAACAGAGGAGTGCAGACACGGATCCGAGAGTTAAACCCTCGAGTTTTTTTTGTCCCACGCAGTTCTCATTCATTGAACTTGGTGGTCAGTGATGCAGCATCAGCTTCCAGTGAGGCTGCTGAATTTTTTAATGTAATTCAAAGCATCTATGTATTTTTCTCTGCATCAATTCATCAATGGCAAATTTTGAAGCAACATATGGGAACATCCTCTCTGACACTGAAACAACTGAGTGCCACATGATGGGAAAGTTGAGTGGAGGCAATAAAGCCTATCAAACACCAAATTGGGAAGATAGATGATGCCATAGTTGTCATTATGGAGGATAATGTTATGACAGGAACTGTTTGTGGGAGAACAATGGCAGAGGGAAATGGATTCACCAGAAACATACATAACTTCACATTTCTGTGTGGTTTAGTGTTGTGGCATGACATACTGTTTGAAATAAATGTTGTAAGCAAGAGACTCCAAGGTGTTGACCTTGATATATCTGGAGCATTGGAACAACTGGACAAAGCAAAGTCATACCTACAGTCTTACCGGTCAGATGAGGGATTTCAAAACGTTTTGAAGAGTGCACAGAAGTTGGCAGAGGAACTTCACACTGAAGCTATTTTCCCACCCATTCAAGAATACAAGAGTCACCGAAGAAGACATTTTGATTACGAGGCACGGGATAATCCCATAAGAGACCCCAAACAACAATTCAACGTTGAATTCTTTAACCTGGTGCTAGATTGTGCAATACAGTCAGTTGAAGCACGTTTCATGCAGCTCAAGAAACACAGCAGTATATTTGGGATGTGGTACGATATTCCAAAACTCCTCACTATACCTGAAGAAGACCTACACCAGCGATGCAGGGCACTAGAGACAGTGTTGACACACGATGACATGCGCGATATTGATGCAAGTGATTTAGGTGATGAACTGAAAGCTCTTTCAAGATACATTTCAGCAGGATCAACTCCAAGGGCTGTTCTGGAATATATGTGCACAAATACGATGACCACCCTCTTTCCAAATGCTTTTGTTGCTCTGCTCATACTTCTAATACTTCCTGTAACAGTTGCCAGGGGAGAACGCAGATGTGACAAAGTGGAACTGTTCTTAATGGTTCCTCTAAATATTGTGTGGGTGCCTCGGTTTCCCCTATGCATTTCTTAAGTCTCCAGTGTGCATAAATGGCCAACAATCTGTCTCCTAGCAACAAATGGCCAGGGCCCTTCCTCCCTTGCAAGGGAATAGCTAAAGGTGAACAAAGAGATCAGGTGACCTCCTGGCCCGGGAAAGAGACAAAGGCCAGAAAGGAGGGGTGGAGAGGGATTGGGGCTGGCTGGGGACGTGAAGTGAGTGCAAATGGGGTTGTCTGGCTCACTGGGCCCCAAAATGAACCCGGCTGAGGGGTCCCGTTCGCTGTACCTACAAGCTCTGTTTTAGACCGTGTTCCTGTCATCTAATAAACCTCTGTTTTACTGGCTGGCTAAAAGTCACGTCTGACTGCAAAGCAGGGGTGCAGGACCCTCTGGCTTCCCCAGCACCCTGCCTGGGCAGACTCACTGTGGGAAGCACACGGAGGGTCATATGCTAAATGCTCCAAGAAGAGACCCAGAAAGGTGAAGCCGTGTAAGCTTCTTGCCCTGAAAACAGTCTGCTCCAAGGGAGAGGAGGCTCCCCAAAGTCCTGACTGGCTTTGTGGGAAGCAGTTCCAAAGCATCGCCCGGGAACTCCATGACAACTGGTGGCAGAGGTGGGATGTACTGCACCCCGTGAATGGTGCTTCTTGCAGTAAGTAACTGGGGAGCAGTAAAACAAAGGGGGAATAATAAGGACCAGGCATGCTGAAGGCTGAAAAAGGGACAGTTTCAGGGGACGATTAACCCCTGGGAGTGTGTGACCAGCAAGAAGGACTGTTGGAGTAACAGGGTCCCCCTGAGGACTGCAGCGAGCAGTCTTGGGGCGGAGGAGCCTGCCGCTCGACCCTGGGAGAGAGAAGGACTTTTGCAGTAACAGGGTTCCCCTGGGAATTGCAGCGAGCGGTCCCGGGGTGGAGAAGTCTGCAGCTCAACCCTGGCAGAGAGGTGGTAACCAAAAGAAGGGCTGGCACACTAGGGGTTCTTCCTGGAAACCATGGGGAAGCTGAAAGCACACGGGCCTCTGAGTCCCAAAGCAACTTGGGAACAGCTGAGTGATGGCCTATCACCATCTCCTTAAGAAGGACATTGTAATCCTGTGCAAAAAGAGAGGGTTACACATTGGAAAGTTCACCAAGGCCCAGTTAATCATGCAGCTGGAGGATAAGGACCGCTCTAAGGAGCAGATTCCTGACCCAAATGGGGCTACAAGAGGATCTGGGAGCAGCTGGAGGGGTAGCCAGGCATCCCCAAGAGTCTGGTCCCCAACTGGACGAGGGTCTTCACAGTCGGGTTCCCCATCAGGGGGTCGAAGACGGATGAAATTGGAGCTAAGTCTGAGAGAGCGAGAGGACCATGAGAAAAAGCAAGAGCCTGAGGAAAAGCTGCAGGAAAAGCAACAGCAGCATGGCCTGGCAATGGTGGAGCGGAAAGGCATAGGGGCTTCCCAGGGGTGAGTGGGGATAGACCCCAGTCTGCCAGTTCCGCAGGGAACCTCAACACTAAATTGCTGCCCCTGGTTAAGGAGGGAGGGGATGTGGATGCCCACCGCACGGCCTTCAAGCAGGCGGGTAATTTGAACCAGGGGGACCCTGCGGAAAAGCCCCGGTATCTAGCTCCCTTACTGGGTCCCAAGGCCATAAACACTGTCAGCCAGATGGGTGGGGTGGTGGACAGGCTCCCACTCCCGGCCCCGGCCTATATGTCTGCATGAAGTCTCCTGGGCTCAGGCTCCTCGGACCTAGGGTTACCATACGTCCGGGTTTCCCCGGACATGTCCGGCTTTTGGGTCTTTAAATAGCCGTCCGGGGGGAATTTGTCAAAAGCTAAAAATGTCCGGGATTTCCCCCGGACGGCTATTTAAAGACCCAAAAGCGGCTGACAGGGCAGCCGCGCCGGCTGAAAGCGGTACTGGGAGCAGCATGGAGCGGCCGCGAGCGGTGGGCGTGGGCGGCCCGGCTCCCCCTGCCTGGGGCTCCTCCTCTGCAGCACTGCCCGCCACGGGGCTGGGGCTCTCCCGGGGCTCTGCCCTGCACGCGCCCAGCACCCCGGGGCTGCTCCTGCCTCCCTGGGCTGGCCCCAGATCCCCTTCCCCGGGGGTTTGGGGTCCTGCTGCGGCTTGCACCCCTCTGCCTCCTCCGCGGGGCAGGCAGCCCCAGGGGGTTGAGGCCATGCCACCCCTTCCCCAGCTTCCCCCTCCAGCAGCCCCCGCACCGCCCGGCCGGGCCTGTTCAGACCTCGGCCCCACCGGGTCCTGCCCTGCCTCATGCAACCCGCCCCTACCATGTGGCGGCTCGGCCCGGGGGGACTGGGGGAGCCGCAGCAAAGCCCCTCCCAGATCTGGTGCAGGAGACGAGCCTGGCTCTCAGCCCAGGCTCCGGCATCAGCCTGCAGCAGGGAGCGGAGCCACCCTCCGCCGGCTCGGCTGGGCTCAGGCCAGCCCCGCTCTTAAAGGGACAGGGACCCCACCGTGGCTCAGCCCGGCCTGGGGCAAGTGGGGGTGTCACCTCTCCCCCCAGCTGGGGGGCCCGGCGAGGGGGGTGCTCGGCCCCATAGCAGCGCAGAGGGGAGGCCAGCGATGCACCTTACTCTCTCCTGCACTGCCAGCCACGGTCTTGCCTCCTTTCCCCAGCTCTGTGAGGCACTGTACACCTCAGAGCAGCAAATGGTAGCAGATTCTGCTGTCTCCAAGCAGAGTCTAGCCCTGAGTGTTTATTTCCACAGCAGTGAGTTTTCGGTTTGGTGCATTCACTCCTGATCTCCCTGGTAAAGTGTAACAAAAGCCCTTGGCATTCATTTTCTCAGTGTTTCTGGGAATACCCTTTTCAGTTTCATAGATTGATCTGGGATCTTTCTTTTGCTGTTTCCGGAGAGAACTGTTGACAGCAGGGAGATACGTCCCTGACTAGAGGGCAGGAAGCAAATTTGACTAGACCAGTTGTGACTTCATTTTTATTTGTTACTATAAAATGTATTACACACAAATAGATTGCTAATGAACTTCCACCTTTGGGTTTCTGGAAAACAACTCACTCTAATACTTGGAAGATGCAGGGACCTTTGGTCTTAAAAAATGAAACATCAGACTCATTAATTTGGGGGAAGTGCAGTGGTCCATTTATGAAATTTCTTAAAAACATGATTCAAAAAATCCTTCTGAGACTGTATTTTAATGCTGAGATCCCAATAGCCTTACTATAGAAATAGAAAGTAAAACAAAGACATTCTTGATCCAGGTCAATTAGAGCAGTGGTTGTCCATGTTTCCAGACTACTGTACCTCCTTCAGGAGGCTGATTTGTCTTGAGTACCCCTCACTTAAAAAACGACTTGCTTACAAAATCAGACATAAAAATACAAGTATCACAGCACAGTATTACTGAAAAATTGCTTATTTTCTCATTTTTACCATATAAATTATCATATAAATCATGACTCCCAGATTGAGAAACACTGGTATAGTATATAGAGCAGTATAAACAAGTCACTGTCTACAATGATGGTTGCATATGCTTCGATAATTAGTTTGGCAAGGCCTTCTATATCAAAGTTACACACATTTTTACACAATATCAGGCAAAGTAGGTTGGATCTCTCACTATTCATGTCTCTGTACTAACTGTGCTCTGCATCATTTCACAAAAAAGTTATTTAACTGAGCTTGAAATTTGTCATTATACTGAGATTTCTAAAAATACCCTTCTAGAAAAACTTCCATTTGGTTTCCCAGTAAAGAAAATGACTTTATATAGCTTGTTTGTTTGAACTTCGAGGCCCATACAGTCCCTGAAATGACACTGCCTTGGTTAGTGTTGTGCCCCATTTCTCACAGTACACATGATGGGTTGGATTGTCACAGCCCAGCTCAGCCACACAAGGGAGTAAATATTATCTTTTCCAAGTAGACCCCGCTGATATGGGGATGCCCCTTTAAAGGAAGGCCCCGGGACAGGTATGGACAGGGGAGTCCCTCCAGTGGAGGGAGAGGTGAGTGTCAGAGGTAGGGTTACCATACGTCCGGATTTTCCCAGACATGTCCGGCTTTTTGGTTCTCAAATCCCCGTCCGAGGAATTTCCAAAAAGCTGAACATGTCCGGGAAAATAGGGAGGCATGGTAAGGGGACTGCCTCCTTCCCGGGCTCCAACTTTCCCGGCTCCCGCCACTTTCCACCGCGGCAGGGGCCGAAGCAACTTCCCCAGCGCAGCAGCAGTCGGGGGGCAGGAGGGAGGAAGGGGAATGTGGGGTGCTCAGGGGAGGGGGTGGAGTTGGGGTGGGGAAGGGGCGGAGTTGGGGCGGGGCCGGGGCGGGGAAGGGGCGGAGTTGGGGCAGGGGCAGGGTCCCGTGAAGTGTCCTCTTTTTGCACTATTGAAATATGGTAACCCTACTCGGACCCCCCAGTGGGAGCAGAAGGTGGGGGTCAATGGGGAGACATGCCTGGGGTTGCGAGACCCTGGGACAGAGAGAACTGTTGTCAGGCCCCGGGTGGTGCAGCCGCCAATGCTGAGGGGCTGTGTAACCTGGGTAAAGGTCCTCGGGATAAAGGTCCTCGCCCTGCCTATGGACCAGATCCCTGTGCAGACACAGGAGGGGTCAGGCTGGCTGGTAGTTGGGGTTCTCCAGGATATCGGCTGTGAGGTCCTGTTGAGGGGTAACTGTGTCTTTGTGGGACAGGATCCAGGCTCTGCTCCTGTAACGGCCAAGGATTTGAATTTAAATCCAGGAAACCAATTGGCTAAGATGGAAATGGTCAGTGAAAATGCAGATGACCTGGCTGGCAGGAGGGAGGGGCTGCTGGGCTCAGAATACCTGCCTGCCTGTAACCAGACCCCTGGGGCTGAGTGTGTCGAAGAAATGCTCCCCACCCCCCTGCACACTGGAGACGGGGCTCACACTGGCTCTGATGCTGTAACCAGAGCAAAGAGCTCCCTACCTGCCCCCACTGGGACAGCAAAGGCAGCGCTGAGCATGGTGGAAGCTGATCCCAGCTGAGTGGGGGGACACACAGGCAGGGCAGATCTGCTGCCAACCAGGTTTGCCTGGTCCAGATGTGCTGCTGGGAAGTGATTACACAGCAGGGAGGAAGCTACCAGGAACAGGGCTCAGGGGGGCTGTGACCCCAGGCCCAGCCAGCAAGAGGAAGCAGGTCCCACTCCCTTCCCCAGCAGCTAAATTCCAGACCAAGCTGCGGAAGGATCCCTCCTTGAAAAAGCTGAGGGAACTTGTTGGCCACACTGCTGCAAACTCCCTTGGGGAAGGCTGCAGGGACAGAGTCCTGTGGGAGAAGAGATTTCTCTACCAGGAATGGGCTCCCCAAGGGGAAATAAAACTGGGGGGAATCAGGAGGCAGCTGGGGGTGTCCCAGGAATCCACAGGGTCCTTCCCTTTCGAGCTGCTGTATGGAAGGAGAGTAAGGGAACCCCTGAACCTGGAAAGGGAGGATTGAAAAAAAAAAGGGGGAAGACCCCCTGGTGAATCTCTTCCCTAAGGTGGGAGCCAATCTCCCCATCAGGTGTTCCCCTTTCAGAGTCACTGGGAAAGCAGCCCAGAACCTAAAGAGAAAGGTCAAGGACATGCTGGCTTTAAATGTAATCCAGCCGTTCAACAGCCCACGGGCCTCACCCGTGGGGCTTGTCCCCAAGAAAGATGGGATAATCTGGTTCTGTGGGGACTATCGGAAGCTTAAAGCCATCACCGTGTCCGATGCCTACCCCATGCCTAGGCCTGGGAAGATTCTAGACAAGCTAAGGGGAATGGAAAACTTAGCCCTGACGTACATCAATGACATGTGTGTCCTTAGTCAGACCTGGGAGGAACAGGTGTCCCAGGTGAAGAGGGTGCTGGGCTGCCTCAAGAAGGCAGGACTGACAGTAAAAGCCAAGAAGTGCAAGGTGAAAATAATCAGAAATTGACCCATTCCCCAAACCAAAAAAACAAGTCCAGGCCTTTATCAGGATGGTGGGGTGCTACCGGAGGTTTGTACCTCACGTTAGCCCCCTAGCTGCCCCCATCCCTGAGCTACGTGAAAGGGGTAAGCCAGACAAGGTGGTCTGGACCAAGCAGTGCCAGAGGGCTCTCTGTATACTGAAGGAGGCTCTAATCCAGGGCCTGGTAAATCTGGTAAACCCAGACTTTGCCAAGCCTTTTTCAGTGTTCACCGAGGCCTCAAACGCAGGGCTGGGCACGGTGCTAATGCAAGCCGATGCTAAGGGGGGAAAACACCCCATCGGGGACCTAAGCAAAAAACTGCTGCCCCGGAAGCAGAACTATGCGGCCTCAAAAAAAAAAAAAAAAAAAACCTGGCCATGGTGCAGGCCCTTAAAAAGCTGCAGCTGTATCATTTTGGGCGTCACTTTACTGTGTATACTGACCACTCTCCTCCAACCTGGCGGCGTCAAATGCAAGCGGCTGATGCCAAGCTGCTGGGAACAGAAACACCTGTTCAGAGGGTGGCCAAGGTCAAAATAGGGGCTCTTAACCAAGAGAGCCCGAATTGCAGCCCTCCAAACTGGAGCGCTGGGAAAAAACCCAATCCCAGTTTAAACCCCAGGGATAGTGGGGGTGGCAAAAGGGCATGGGCCAAATAAACCTTCCCACATGCAGCCTGCAAACGCCATCAAGCACAACAAACCTACGGAAGGGCCTGGTATAACTCCCACCAAGAAATGGGAGAGATAATGGGGCATCCATGGAAACGTTGGTAGGTTCGAACTTCCCCAGGTCACCAGCTAAAGTGACCTCGCTCAGTTCAATCTTGAAGGGGGGAGAGATGTGACAAAGTGGAACTGTTCTTAATGGTTCCTCTAAATACTGTGTGGGTGCCTCAGTTTCCCCTATGCATTTCTTAAGTCTCCAGCGTGCATAAATGGCCAACAGTCTGTCTCCTAGTGACAAATGGCCAGGGCCCTTCCTCCCTTGCAAGGGAATAGCTAAAGGTGAACAAAGAGATCAGGTGACCTCCTGGCCCGGGAAAGAGACAAAGGCCAGAAAGGAGGGGCTGGAGGGGGTTTCAGTTTGGGGCTGGGTGGGGATGTGGAGTGAGTGCAAACGGGGTTGTCTGGCTCGCTGGGCCCCAAAATGAACCCGGCTGAGGAGTCCCGTTCGCTGTACCTACAAGCTCTGTTTTAGACCGTGTTCCTGTCATCTAATAAACCTCTGTTTTACTGGCTGGCTAAAAGTCACGTCTGACTGCAAAGCGTGGGTGCAGGACCCTGTGGCTTCCCCAGGACCCCGACTAGGCGGCCTCGCTGTGGGAAGCGCACGGAGGGGCATATGCTAAATGCTCCAAGGAGAGACCAGGAAGGTGAAGCCATGTAAGCTTCTTGCCCTGAAAACCGTCTGCTCCAAGGGAGAGGAGGCTCCCCAAAGCCCTGACTGGCTTTGTGGGAAGCAGTTCCAAAGCATCGCCCGGGAACTCCGTGACAGCAGCTTCTCCAAGCTGAAGTTAATAAAAACACATCTATGCTCCATAATGACACAGGAGAGGCTGGTCAGCTTTGCAACCATCTCAATAGAGCATGAGCTGGCCCAGACTGTGGACCTTCAGGAAGCAGTTCAAATCTTTGCACCCAAGAAGGCACAGAAATCACCACTTTGATTATTCAAACAGATAAAAATGCCAGTGTTTACTATGCAGACAAGAAAAGTTACATTTGCTGTTCAGGCATTTGAAAGTTAAGTGTTACTTACAATTTTTGAACAAGGCATTTTAAGTTGTTAGTTCTCCTTTATTGGGGTAGGTAGCAGAGCAGTACCATGAGAGGAGTAGAACAGGAAGAAGACAGAATTGAGACCTTTCAAAGTTTTGGCCCAAGTGAGGGGACATGGGGGCGTCGTTTGAGCTCCACGCCTCAGGTGCCAAAATGTTGTGGGCCGGCCCTGGCCTCAGGACAGGGACCATGTCTGCCTAGGTGTGGAGAGCACCTAGCACAGTGGGGGCCCCAATCTGGCTGGGGTTATGAGTGCTACCATAATACAAGTAAAGACTAATAATGCTGTTGCTCCTTTCCTATAAGCCAGTATATTAAAATATGTAAGTGTTTGACAAAAAGTAAAACATACCCTATGGGGCATGTGCAGGCTTTTTTTAAATTTTAAAATAAAGCTTAAACCATTACATTAAAAAGTGCAGTTTCAAGCCTAGATATATAATTTTTTTTAAAATATTGCGAGATCTAAATTTGATCTTGGTATAACCCCATTAACTACCGCGCTCTTTCCCTGGATGGATGAGGTTAGCCTGGTATATGTTCAATTTTGGAGATCTTGGGCCAAATTCTGCTCTCAGTTCCACAGATACAAGTCCTATGGGAATCAATAGGCCCTGCAGCCATGCAGATGAGAGCAGAATTAATTTCAGGGGGAGTAGTGGCTGCACAACAGAATTTGACTTGTTTACTGCTGGGGGAGATGAAACACTTGGATCTGCTAAGTGTTTTCTCTGGGCCCTGAACATAGTGGTTGCAGTGTGGTTAGGATTCAGACTAAGGTCTTTTGTGGACTGGTTCAGTTAAAGAAATTGCCCATACTGTGTGGAGAGCCATTTAAACTGGTATGAAATAAAACAGATTGTAGTTCTTCTCTCTCCTTTCTACTTTTGCCAAGTTCTCACCATCTCTCGCCCTTCAAACCATAATAGTGCTCATAAAATCCCCCACAAAGTAGCTGTTGTAAAGGACAATTATGTCTATGAGTGTAAGAGAAAAGCAAAATCCGTTTTTCCCTTTCCCGTTGCATCCCTAGTGAATGGACTTGTATTGTACCGTATGATATGCTTAGCATTTCTGCCAGGCTGGAGACGCTTATTTTGTGTTATATGATTGTGTTCCAGTTGAGTATCATTCTCCCACTGAACAGGAACAGTTTCCTCAACATCTGTCTGGCCTCCAGGAGGTTTCATTAATTTGTACATGACCAACAAGAGACAGGTTAGTCAGCTGCTGTTGATAATAATGTATCCTTTCAGAAATCCACACTTGCACCTCTGGGGCAGGTTCAGAAAATGCTGACAAACCTGCAGTGAGTCCCTGACTCAATTCAGAACCTCTCTCTTCACATTGATAGACAGGTGTGATGTTTACTCAGCTTGTTCCAGTGCCATACAGTGTGGCGTTCAAGCTGCTTTCTGTTGACGAGGAGTGATAATAACTTAAATACCTTGGAAAATAAGGATGTCTTCTCCCGAATCATAGCTCTATTTAGCGGATGTTGTAGGCTTCCCCAATCTAGGGTGACCAGATGTCCCAATTTTATAGGGACAGTCCTGATTTTGGATCTTTTTCATATATAGGTTCCTCTTACCCCCCCCACCCTCATCCCGATTTTTCACACTTGCTGCCTGGTCACCTACCCCATTCTCCTGTTTAACAGAAAATCATTATCCATATTCCCCTAACCTCCTAGCTGATTCCACAAATACATGTACCACTTTAGGGCTTATTTTCAACCTATTGGACTGAATCTATCCTCTGCAGCAGGTATCGTTTAGGATTTTGGGACAGAGGAAGTTGGGGGAGAAGGTTGCTAGCTGAAGCCAGGGCATTTAGTCAAATGTGTGTTGCAGGAGGTCCGTTTGCAGGAGGAGATTTGCTTGAACAGGCAAATGTTTCTAAACACACTGACTTTTGCAGCTTTTGCTTTAAGGATGCAGCATTTTGCATTAAAATATGGTGTTAGGAATTCATTGACGAGGGGCTAAATCCTTCTGCAGTCGTCCTTAATTGTATGAAACTTGTAGCTATTCCACAAGGAATTTTGCTTGATTCGTGCCCACAGGATAATATTAAGCTAAATAAGCTTGCAACCATGTAAAGGGAAAAGAAGTTTTATTCAGGACACAATTTCTTGTGTCTTGCATCAGGCTTTACACAGGCAAATATCCACTGACTTAAATTGAAGTTTTCATAGAATCATAGAATTAGAATAATAGAATATTAGGGTTGGAAGAGATCTCAGGAGGTCATCTAGACCAATCCCCTGCTCAAAGCAGGGCCAACACCAACTAAATCATCCCAGCCGAGGCTTTGTCAAGCCAGGCCTTAAAAATCTCTAAGGATGGAGATTCCACCACCTCCCTAGGTAATGCATTCCAGTGCTTCACCACCTTCCTAGTGAAATAGTGTTTCCTAATATCCAACCTAGACTTCCCCCACTTCAACTTGAGACCATTGCTTCTTGTTCTGTCATCTGCCACCACTGAGAACAGCCTAGCTCCATCCTCTTTGGAACCCCTCTTCAGATAGTTGAAGGCTGCTATCAAATCCCCCCTCACTCTTCTTTTCTGCAGACTAAATAACCCCAGTTCCCTCAGCCTCTCCTTGTAAGTCATGTGCTCCAGCCCCCTAATCATTTACGTTGCCCTCCGCTGGATTCTCTCCAGTTTGTCCACATCCCTTCTGTAGTGTGGGGACCAAAACTGGACACAATACTCCAGGTGTGGCCTCACCAGTGTCAAATAGAGGGGAATAATCACTTCTCTCGATCTGCTAGCAATGCTCCTACTAATACAGCCTTCTTGGCAATGAGGGCACACTACTGACTCATATCCAGCTTCTCGTCCACTGTAATCCCCAGGTCCTTTTCTGCAGAACTGCTGCTTAGCCAGTCAGTCCGCAGCCTGTAGCGATGCATGGGATTCTTCCTTCCTAAGTGCAGGACTCTGTACTTGTCCTTGTTGAACCTCATCAGATTTCTTTTGGCCCAATCCTCCAATTTGTCTAGGTCACTCTGGACCCTATTCCTACCCTCCAGCGTATCTACCTCTCCCCCCATCTTAGTGTCATCTGCAAATTTGCTGAGGGTGCAATTAATCCCATCATCCAGATCATTGATAAAGATGTTGAACAAAACCAGCCACGGGACCAACCCCTGGGGCACTCTGCTTGATACCGGCTGCCAACTAGATATCGAGCCATTGATCACCACCTGTTGAGCCCAACGATCTAGCCAGCTTTCTATCAACCTTATAGTCCATTCATCCAATCCATACTTTTTTAACTTGCTGGCAAGAATACTGTGGGAGACCATATCAAAAGCTTTACTAAAGTCAAGATATATCACATCCACTGCTTTCCCCATATCCACAGAGCCAGTTATCTCATCATAGAAGGCAATCAGGTTGGTCAGGCATGACTTGCCCTTTGTGAATCCATGTTGATTGTTCCTGATCACCTTCCTCTCCTCCAAGTACTTCAAAATGGATTCTTTAAGGACCTGCTCCATGATTTTGCCGGGGACTGAAGTGAGGCTGACTGGTCTGTAGTTCCCCGGGTTCTCTTTCTTCCCTTTTTAAAATATGGGCACTATATTTGCCTTTTCCAATCATCCGGGACCTCCCCTGATTGCCACGAATTTTCAAAGATAATGGCCAATGGCTCTGCAATCACATCAGCCAACTCCCTCAGCACCCTTGGATGCATTAGATCTGGACCCATGGACTTGTGCACATCCAGCTTTTCTAAATAGTCCTTATTCTGTTCTTTCACCGCTGAGGGCTTCTCACCTCCTCTCCATACTGTGTTGACCAGTACAGCAGTCTGGGAGCTGACCTTGTCTGTGAAGACCGAGGCAAAAAAAGTATTGAGTACTTCAGCTTTTTCCACATCATCTGTCACTATGTTGCCTCCCCCATTCAGTAAGGGTCCCACACTTTCCCTGACCTTCATCTTGTTGCTAACATACCTGTAGAAACCCTTCTTGTTACCCTTCACATCCCTTGCTAGCTGCAACTCCAATTGTGCCTTGGCCTCCCTGATTACACCCCTGCATGTTCTAGCAATATTTTTATACTCCTCCTGTCATCTGTCCAAATTTCCACTTCTTGTAACCTTCCTTTTTGAGTTTAAGCTCACTGTTAAGCCAAGCTGGTCGCCTGCCATATTTGCTATTCTTTCTGCACTTCGGGATGGTTTGTTCCTGCGCCCTCAATAAGGCTTCTTTAAAATACAGCCAGCTCTCCTGGACTCCTTGCCCCCTCATATTAGCTTCCCAGGGGATCCTGCCCATCAGTTCCCTAAGGGAGTCTAAGTCTGCTTTTCTGAAGTCCAGGGTCCGTATTTTGCTTCTCTCCTTTCTTCCTTTTGTGAGGCTCCTGAACTCAACCATCTCATGGTCACTGCTGCCTAGGTTGCCACCCACTTCTACTTCCCCTACCAATTCCTCCCTGTTTGTAAGCAGCAGGTCAAGAGGAGCACGGCCCCTAGTTAGTTGCTCCAGCACTTGTACCAGGAAGTTGTCCCCAACACTCTCCAAAAACTTCCTGGATTGTCTGTGCATTCCTGTATTGCTCTCCCAGGAGGTGTCAGGGTGATTGAAGTCCCCCCATTAGTACCAGGGCCTGTGATCTGGAAACTTCAGTTAGTTGTCCAAAGAAAGCCTAAGAACCTCAGAACTTGGCCCACAGAATATAGGCGGTATAGTCAACTTTCACCGATTGTTATCATAGATATCAGCGGTACCTTCACCTGTCCCCGTACTTAGATGAAAGATTCTGCTGCATGCCTAGCCACCACTGTGTGGTAACTATATTTAGCAGAGGGATACTCTTACATAATTAAACTGCTGAGACTTATTAAACAGCTATTAAGAACAATGATACTAAGAATAGTGTGGCTCTGAATGTGAAGTCAGTCTGTAGGAGGCAGTTTGGCACATTATAATCTTCAGGAGAGGTTCTGATTGCCACTTAAAGTAGCAAACAATATAATAAAAAGGGAGCAAATAGAATAATAAAGGAGAGGTAATTCACCTCTATATAAAACCAAAAGGAAACAAAAATTAGTGATCACTCAGAGAGTTCCCAACTAATGCCAACAAATAGCCCTCTCCTCTGCCTCCCCCACACAACACTGATGTGACTGCCCAAGTGCTACAGGCTGAAGTACACTTCACACGTCATTTAGTGTGAATGCAGTAAGAAAAAGGCAAATTCACACCTTTTGGGGGGAGACATTTTCCGGAAGGACAGGTTAGCCAGAGAGCAGCACGTTTATCAAAAACCAATTGATAAAACCAGCAGTTAGTGGGGAAGTACATTTTTTTGTAAGGTAACCCCCTTCTCTTCATGTGCAATAATGCCTACATCTGTAATTTTCACTCCATGCATCTGAAGAAGTGGGTTTTTACCAAAATAAATCGGTTAGTGTTTAAGATGCCACCGGACTCCTCGTTGTTTTTGTGGATACAAACTAACACGGCTACCCCCTGATACTTGGCATTTTTTGGTGTATTATGCTGTGTTTCAGTTAGCGATATTATTCAAATTCCTTATTGTTTGATTTTTGTTGTTTCTCCCTCCACCCCAGCCCAAAAGCCATTTGCCATTTTTGAATTCAGCAGTTTTTCTGTTGTTGGTGAGAAACGTGTCTTAATGCTGCAAAAGTGTATATTTTTCATGCCGGTAACAGAAAAGGGGTTGCAGGTCCTTCCTCACACCTCCTTTCCATCAACTGAAAAAAAAAAATTAACATCTGGGCTGAGACAAAAGTATCAATGAAAAAGCAGATTTTTTAAAAAGAAAATTATGCGCATATGAAAACAAAAGGTTATAATGAAAGTATTGGTGTTACACTGAACTGTAGTGGCTGCTTCCAAGTGACTGGCTGTGGTATTACTTTGTGGCTATATTGGACAACATCTCAGTGCTGTAGAGAAAGTTGCTGGCCACAGCAAGATGCCTCACATTGGGCTAAGGCACACTCAGGACTGTGCTTTAGTAGCTGTTTAGAAGAGTATTAGAATGCCCCACCGGGGAAGGAGCAGCCCAATGGTGGTGCCTGTTAGTATGTTGCTATAGTCTTACTTCTGCAGTGTCTCTAAAGAAACCAGCATGTGGGTACCTCTGGAACACCAGAGGGCGGAGGGGGCAGTAGTGGTGCTAGAGATTCTCTTCAGAGCTCCACACAGTTAACCTGCAAAAACAGCAGCAGCAGCACATGGTAAACAGCATAAATGGAAATCCTGGCTGTTAGATTCTTTCCATTGACAACAGTGGCCAAATTTTGCTTCCAGGACTTTCCAAATGCACAGAGTCACTGACAGTGTTACAAAGAGTGTCCTGGCATCTGGTTCTATGTCTAAACACTGGTCTACTCTGCCCACATGTCAAGGACGGGTAAGGTGGGGTAGGAAGTAAAACCAAACTACACTCTAAGGGGAAACAATGTAAAAAGGCAAATACTATACTGAAAGTGTGCTCATCTCCCACTGCAGCTGCTACTTTGCCATTACCCAAAATCATCACCCGGGCGTGGTCTGAATAACTTGTCTTAGGGGAGGGAGAAGTGGGAGAGGAAAAACAGTCCCATGGGCTAGAGGGCAGTGCTGAAGAGGACTCCATGGTCTTAGCACACTGTCTCTATACCTGGGAAGGAACAAAGGATCCCAGTTGCTGACCCTGCAGCACTGTCCCTTCCACTCCCCTGGTGTGTCCCTCCTTCCCCAACCCTTCCCTGTGTAACTCCTGCAGGGAGCCCCCACCCAATGGCATTTCACACTGCACATGCTAGGGTTTTCAAGAGTGGTCAGTGCAAGCCTGCATCTGCTCCCACTGAATCTGGCAACTCCCCCGGGGAAGTGGAGTTAGGTCAGTGCTGAATGCTTTGAAAATTCCATCCTCCTTCTGCAGCTTCCCAACTCCTTTTGCACTGTAGAATTGCATCAGTCTGCATGCGCTCTTGGATGAAGAGGCAACATTCCCTCTGTATTATTTTGAATCATGTTAACGAGCTGGGAACATGAATTGATCCCGGTTGTGACTCTGCCTTCTCTTGCAGCAGATTTTAAATCCTTCTTCTAGTGCTTTGCCCCAGCATCCTTCCTAAGAAAACATAGAGCCCCCCTGAAGGAGCAAGAAAATTACAGATGTCACAAGCAGCAGCTTAGCTTTAAATTTACTGTTTGACTCGCAGTCCAGTTTATAAGTAATCCCATAAGTCTCCAGCCATTATTTCATTTACCCAGAGAAACCATAAGCCATAATCATTAATGTTTATGATACTGGTGTCACCTTAGTAGTGATGTACATTTTGAATAGAGAACAACATGTCTCCTTCCCTGCCACCCTGTTGCAGTGCAAAAGTATCATATACTGACTTTTAAATTAAAATGAACACTTTGATGTAAGGCTACTTTTTGGTTTTGTAAAGTCGATTTCATAAGAACCCAGCTTTACTTGCTTCATAACCACTGGATGAGGCCTACTGCCTCCCCCTGTGACCTTGGCAGGATCGGATCCAGTGTGGCACTGAGAATCCGTCACTCTCGATAAGTCATTAGGGGTGAAATCCCAGCCCCACTGACAAAGCGCCCATTGACTTCAGTGGGGCCAGGATTTCATCCTTGGAGTTGGAGGTGCTCAGCCTCTTGCCAGGATGAGGCCCTAACCAATGAAAACCTTCAGACTGACTTGTTTTCACAGTGATCCCCCAAAAGAGACAGAGGCAGTGGAATTGGGTTTTTTTTTTTAAATCAATAAAATTTTATTGTCAGAGTTATAAATATTCTCCATTTGTTCCCTATTTACATTTGCAAAATATTTTAGGATAGCCTACCATCACCTGTCATTCAGCATCTCTATAAATGCCATGAAAATGTCATTATGAAAAAAGTCCGTATTTTCAGCCCACAAACCTGATTTCCACACACTCGCAAAAAAGAATCAAAGGGGGAGGGGGAGAGGAGGGAAAGAAAAGATACAGTACAGCAGGCAACATTGCAACATTTGCTACACAGTAGCAAAAGGACTGAATTAAGAGTTTCTTAGAATCAGTTATGATGACAAGCTTTTCAGGACATTTGTTATAGACCAGCGTTGGCCAGTGCATTTCTGAAGGACCAGCTGAAATCCAAATTCATTGTCACTGTTTTCCTGTAACTCCAGGCAACGCTTGGATTTTCTGTTCTGGATTGGACCTCCCTTGGAAAAAAAAAAAAAAAAGAAAACCAGTTTTGATTAATGCCAAGTCTTTAATGTGTGATATTTCATGTTAGACTAGCAATCAAAAGTCCATCTTTGAATGGTTATTTACTGTGGAAGAGGCCAGACTGAGGTGCACTGTAGTGTTAGATTGGGGAGAGAAGGTGGCTTTACACCACCTTTATGGATCCTTAATCCTGGGGCGAGCCAGGGGCTAGTTCAGCCCTTGATGCAATTCCGGGCACGCCTTCACTAGCAACATTAAAGCACTTTAACGTGGCTGTGTAGAGCTCTCCCAGTGCTATAAAAAACCCACTTCCATGAGAGGGATAGCTTTTAGGGCTGGTGCACTGTCTACACTGGCACTTTACAGCGCTGAAACTTGCAGTGCTCAGAGGGGTGTTTTTTCACACCCCTGAGCGAGAAAGTTGCAGCGCTGTAAAGTGTCAGTGAAGCCATAGCCCTTAGAGCAGCCCCAAGGCGTCTGTTCCAGTAGCTGGGGAGGGAATACAGCAGCAGTCTGGCCATTCCGCTTAAACTGGATGCTGGAGAGCCAGCAAGACGGATCTGTACTACCCAGGCCCTCCCTGTTCGGGCTTCATCGCTCCTTTGTGCTACTGGAGCAGCATCTAGCTGCTCTAACAGAGCCAACGAACTGACCCCGTACTTGCCAGATCTCCAGGTCTAGAATGTTATTTATAAATGATGCCTAGGCTATCTATTGACATCATAATTAATCACATATAGTTTACGTGCAGTGTCAGTTCTGTATTCAGTTTGCAGCCTGTATATTCCAAATTAAAGGCCTAATTCTGCTCTCTTTGACTTCCCTGGGAGCAGGATCAGACTCTAAATCGCTAGGGTTAGAGTCACCAGGGGATTAATTGTAGATAGATGACAAATTACTAGTTTTCCTTCAATTCAGGGTGCAATTTGTTCCTCTCCTTGGTTTAACAATGATAATTGTGATGTATTAATGCCATTCTTCCAAGGTTTACAGGGTAATTAGCACAGTGACCTGAAGAAAAAGTTTCTCTCATGCACGCAGGCTAGCTTCCAGTGGTGGTGTCTGAAAATCAAAGATTGGAGTGTAAGCCATCAGCCCCAGATTAATGCAGCTAAGGTACAGAAACTGCTCCTAGACATATCAAGTATTTGTTTACAATAGAGGACAAAAATCTAGTATGATTATTTTTTTTAAAACTCACATTTTGTTTTTTCTCATTCATTTTGCTGAAGCCTGTGTTGGGCTTCACGTTATAAAGTTGCAGTACCACAGATGTCCACCATAATAACCTCAAGGATTTTAACAGAAATGTGATAGAAATGCTGAGGTGTGTTACCCAGGGAAGGCTGTTCAGCAATAACATATGCCATTTGGAACAAGACTCCACACCATTCAGGCAGGTGCCGGGGTGTGTCCATATAACTGCTGCTCACTCCAGTCATACAAAATAAGCACTTTTTTTTCCTGAGAAATGAACGTCAGTTAAAACCTTTTTCTTGGGAGAGGCAAATAAGGTACATAATTAGGTTTGACAGCTCTGAAGTTTAAATGTGGTTAGGCTTGAATAAGGGAGACCATTTGTAGTATAATCTACAAAATTCAAATCAGGGGCTCCCATAAATCCTTTCTGAAAGTTTAGATGGGAATTTCAGATTCAATTCTCACTGTTTGCTGTGCTTGGCATTCAGCCTTAATATGCCTCCACTGCTGCACAAGTGTGATTCCCATTAATAGTAATAATGGCAGTTCCATGTGGCTGTCCCCTGGGAGATTAGACCTCTCTTAGCACTACAACTGTTTGAAATTTGTATGAAACAGCACACACAATTGGTCCAAATTTAATTTCGTGCCATTTGCTCCTCTCTCCCACCCCAATTGTCACTTTGGCCCCAATCCAAAGCTGAATGAAATCAACAAGAATCTTTCTATTGAGTGTAATGGGGTTTGGATCAGGCCCTTCATGAAGGGTTTCAATTAAATGGCCATTTTCACATTAAAAAAGTGGGCCTATTCTGACAAGGGGAAGCTCACTATCTTCAGCGTCTAAGATAAAGAGCGGACGTTACAATACAAATAAAAAGGATGCATGAAATGATTTAGTCTTGAGGGGTCCAATCCTTCAGGGCACTGAAGCTCAGATTTTCCATGGGAGTTGGATGCCTAAATACCTTTGAGAATCTGGGCCTGAGTGCCTCCTAATGCAGTGGTTCCCAACCAGCAGTATGCAGAGGTTTTCTGGGGGTATATCAGCTTATCTAGATATTTGCCTAATTTTACAAAGGCTACATAAAAGCACTAGCGAAGTCTGTACAAACTAAAATTTCATACAGTGACTTATTGGTCTACATACTACACACTGAGATATAAGTACAATATTTATATTCCAATTGATTTATTTTATAATTATATGGTAAAAATGAGAAAGTAAGCAATTTTCCAGTAATAGTGTGCTGTGACACTTTTGTATTTTTATGTCTGATTTTTGTAAGCAATTAGTTTTTAAGTGAGGTGAAACGTGGGGATATGCAAGACAAATCAGAATCCTCAAAGGGGTACAGTAATCTGGAAAGGTTGAGAGCCACTGCATTACAGGGTGTTCGTTATGTATGTTAAATGAGCATGGAACTCAGGTTTGTGCATAGAAAACCCACATGAACAGCTTCTGAAAGGACAGATTTCACAGGGACAGCTGTGCTTTAATGCCACATCACCAGTGTGTGGATTACAGATGAAAATCATGAATGCGTTAGTGAAAAATGACTGACTTGACTCGAGGTACACCTAAATAATAAAATAAATCAGAACGCTGCTTTAGTTCACATTCCAATAGCTATTGAGCATAACAACATGTATGAATTGAAATACAGAGTTAATTCAGCAATGAGGGCTCTATGCTAATAGTGTGCTTCTGAAACCTGAAATCCGCTTTGTAGGCATATGCTCTCAGTCGTCAAAAGGCCTAATGCTGCCACTGGGAGTCGAGAGCCCTCCCTCCCCCCCCCCCCCAAAAAAGATGCTCAGCATCTTGGTGGAGCATCAGGCCTCAACCCTACCATTTTCATTATGTTTTTATTCACACAGTGAAGCCTGGATTTATTGATTCCCCAACTATTTCTATTCCCCTTTCAGCTGCCTCTTGCCCTCAAATTATCTTTATTCCAATTCTAAGCAATTGGACAGAAAGTCTGTCGTCTTCCTCTGCAGTAACTCTCCCCAGCCTCGAGCACCGTAGCACTTTTTTTTTTTTACACGTGAAAATAAGGAACTATTAGCTTGGGCTCTGGAGTTTTTGCCTCTGAATTGAGGACATGAGTGCTGGAGGGGCAGTTGCAGGCTGAAATGTATATTGAACTTAGGCAGACAATTTGTCCTCCTTCAGGTGGAGACCGCACCGTTTGCTGTAATGCAATCTTTTGTGGAGCCATGACTGTTACATTTTTTTCATAGCTTTTTTGTTGTTGTTGTAAACTTCCTATGGAATATAATAAAATGGCACCTTTGTTTGCATTTGGCTTTCGTGTTCCAAACAGTAATGAAGCGGACAGACTGCAAAAGTCATTCAGTAGTGATCTTATACATTTGCTACTAGGACCTGGGTTTGGCTTCCTTCTCTCTCATTGCTTTTCAGCGTGTCCTCATGCTGAAAAGCAATGAGAGTTATTTAGTTAATTTTTTTTATGAATTATACAGCTCGGTCTATTCTAGGCCTTGCACCATATGGTATGTGCATTATCACTACCATTAAGACAATACA
Source organism: Terrapene triunguis (assembly GCF_002925995.2). Lineage (NCBI taxonomy): Eukaryota > Metazoa > Chordata > Testudines > Emydidae > Terrapene > Terrapene triunguis. Next base: position 6,435,921 of record NW_020664447.1, read on the forward strand.
CTGACCTCTCGAGCAAGCCATCTCTTTAGACATATACAAAAATCAATTAGATTATTTCACTAGGGCACTTTAGTTAAGAAAAAGCCTGCTCTTGCCCCTATTGTGCTTCAGAGTAGTTTTCTTCCATATTCCTGCTCAATAGGGCCAGACCTGTGTGGTTGCTGCCCCTCTGAGAGATTAAGCCATTGTTCTCTGCATACGTGCCCCAGGGCTCAGAAGCAGAGCTGTTTTGTTTCTAACAAGACTTGAACCTTCATGTTTCTATTTTGTAGAAAAACTCATCTCGCTAAAAGCTTCTGTGCTGTCTGGAACAGCTCAATTCCCTCATATTAGCCACCACTTCAGTGTATTTTTTATGTTTTAGACAGCAAGCTCCAGTACTACCCATAAGGGTGATATTTACTAGTAACTGCTGAGTGCTGTGCAACATATCAAGCAGGGCTCCCTAGCCTTTTTCTCTCCAATGGCACTTAAGTGTAGGTCAAATTTTACATCAGAGCTGATTGGGAAAAGAGACTGTTTCTAAAAAGAATGGATTACTCTCTTTTTGTTTATTATCAATGCCTTTATTAAAGCAACAAAGAGTCCTGTGGCACCTTATAGACTAACAGATGTATTGGAGCATAAGCTTTCATGGGTGAATACTCACTTCGTCAGATGCATGTAGTGGAAATTTCCAGAGGCAGGTATAAATATGCAGGCAAGAATCCGTCCAGAGATAACGAGGTTAGTTCAGTCAGAGAGGATGAGGCCCTCTTCTAGCAGTTGAAGTGTGAACACCAAGGGAGGAGAAACTGCTTTTGTAGTTGGCTAGCCAGTCACAGTCTTTGTTTAATCCTGAGCTGATGGTGTCAAATTTGCAAATGAACTGAAGCTCAGCAGTTTCTCTTTGAAGTCTGGTCCTGAAGTTTTTTTTGCTGCAGGATGGCTACCTTTAAATTTGCTATTGTGTGTCCAGAGAGATTGAAGTGTTCTCCTACAGGTTTTTGTATATTGTATTCCTGATGATGCCACAGCACAACTGGTTGCTGAGCTCTGTGACTTTATCTTCACGCACAATTATTTCAAATTTGGTGACAATATATACCTCCAGACCAGTGGCACCGCTATGGGCATCCGCAGAGCCCCACAATATGCCAACATTTTTATGGCTGACCTGGAACAACGCTTCCTCAGCTTTCGTCCACTCACGCCCCTTCTCTACCTACGCTACATTGATGACATCTTCATCATCTGGACCCATGGAAAGGAGACTGGAAGAATTCCACCACGATTTCAACAGCTTCCACCCCACCATCAACGTCAGCCTGGACCAATCTACACTGGAGGTCCACTTCCTAGACACCACAGTACAAATAAGTGACGGTCACATTACCACCACCCTATACCGAAAACCCACCGACCGCTATGCCTACCTTCATGCCTCCAGATTCCATCCCGGACACACCACACGATCCATCGTCTATAGACAACTGCTGAGGTACAACCGCATTTGCTCCAACCCCTCAGACAGAGGCCAACACCTACAAGATCTTCACCAAGCATTCTCAAAACTACGATACCCGCACAGGAAATAAGGAAACAAATCAACAGAGCCAGAAATGTACCCAGAAGCCTCCTGCTGCAAGACAAGCCCAAGAAAGAACCAACAGAACTCCACTGGCCATCACCTACAGTCCTCAGCTAAAACCTCTCCAATGCATCATCAGTGATCTACAACCCATCCTTGACCACGATCCCTCACTTTCACAGGCTTTGGGAGGCAGGCCAGTCCTCGCCCACAGACAACCCGCCAACCTTAAACATATTCTCACCAGCAACCACACACCGCACTATAGTAACTCTAACTCAAGAACCAATCCATGCAACAAACCTCGATGCCAACTCTGCCCACATATCTACACCACCAACAACATCAAGACTTAACCAGATCAGCCACAACATCACCGGTTCATTCACCTGCATGTCCACCAATGTAATATATGCCATCATGTGCCAGCAATGCCCCTCTGCTATGTACATCGGCCAAATTGGACAGTCCCTACGTAAAAGGATAAATGGACACAAGTCAGATATTAGGAATGGCAATATACAAAAACCCGTAGGACAAAACTTCTATCTCCCTGGACACACAATAGCAGATTTAAAGGTAGCCATCCTGCAGCAAAAAAAACTTCAGGACCAGACTTCAAAGAGAAACTGCTGAGCTTCAGTTCATTTGCAAATTTGACACCATCAGCTCAGGATTAAACAAAGACTGTGAATGGCTAGCCAACTACAAAAGCAGTTTCTCCTCCCTTGGTGTTCACACCTCAACTGCTAGAAGAGGGCCTCATCCTCCCTGATTGAACTAACCTCGTTATCTCTAGACGGATTCTTGCCTGCATATTTATACCTGTCTCTGGAAATTTCCACTACATGCATCTGACGAAGTGAGTATTCACCCATGAAAGGTTATGCTCCAATACGTCTGTTAGTCTATAAGGTGCCACAGGACTCTTTGTCGCTTTTTACAGATCCAGACTAACACGGCTACCCCTCTGATACTTTATTAAAGCAGTTATCGTGTACGCATTACTGTAGCCTTTGGGTACCTTTTACATAGTTTAAATCTCACATAAATATATTTCTGCCAGGTTCTGTCCACATTCTCCCCTCCCATCACAATCTTCATCAGGAGTTGAGCACACTCAGCACCACCTGTTAGAACAGCGGCTCTCAACCTTTCCAGACTACTGTGCCCCCTTCAGGAGTCTGATTTGTCTTGTGTACCCCCAAGTTTCACCTCACTTAAAAACGACTTGCTTACAAAATCAGACATAAAAATACAACAGTGTCACAGCACTCTGTTACTGAAAAAAATGCTTACCTTCACCATATAATTATAAAATAAATCAATTGGAATATAAATATTGTACTTATATGTCAATGTACAGTATATAGAGCAGTATAAACAAGTCATTGTATGTATGAAATTTTAGTTTGTACTGACTTCGCTAGTGCTTTTTACGTAGCCTGATGTAAAACTAGGCAAACACCTAAATGAGTTGATGTACCCCCTAGAAGACCTCTGCGAACCCCCAGGGGTACATGTACCCCAGGTTGAGAACCACTAGCTGTAATATACAGTCATCCTTTAGAGTTTGCATTTACTGTATGCCGTTTGTACATAATAGGTTTCTTTTTTAGCTTTTCTTTAGTGAGAGACTTGTGTTGTGATATCTGAGAGAATCATTTTATATACTCTGCAAACCCCACACGCAGTGAGTAGCACCAACTCACAGAGGAAGTCCCATTGCGCTGGGTGGGGCTACTCTTGCGAGTCAGTGCTACCCAACAAGAGTAAGGCTTTTAGAAACTGGCTCTCAGTAATCAAAAAGCAATGTACAATAGCTCGCTGCACACCAATTTACAGTCACACATGGTTCAGCCTTGCTGAGTGAATGCTAGAGTCCAGGGTGCTGATAATTAATTACATTTAAATGTAAGTGCCTTTGCTGAATTTATCTAAAATTGCTCCTTTGATCTGTTGTTTGATCATGGATGTGGGGTGGTTTTTTTTATGGGACTCAACCTCCCTCAGTACGTTTGTCATGGGAGTTGGGCTGGTGGAGGGAGAAGCCACACATGGAATAGTGATCCTTGCAAAACTGGGCCCTAATTGAAGGCTTTTGCAGGAGAACGCAGGTTTCTGTTAACCTGCAGTAAATGAAAGGTGCAGATTCACAGCATCTCTGAAAATCAGGCCCATTGTTCCTTGAAAAATTTGTTATGGTAAGATTTACTAGCTGACTGAAGAGTTTGAATGTTATTTTCCCTCATCTCTTTTACAAAAACACAAAAAACAAATGACATGTGCATATATGGTTCTAGTTGAGAAGGGTACAGTCCAATATTTAGCTTTCTTAATGGTGTCTGTTCCAGGGTTCTGGGAAGAGATCCTACAAACCCTGTCTCCAGCTGCCTTCGGTAGTCCCATCCCAGGAAACATATGCTACATGGAATTCAAGCATTTACTGGTTTGTAATTTTCTGTTATCACCAGAGTCAATGACCCAAAATATTTGCAGGTGCGGTCCCAGCTTTGATGCGTGTTATCAGATCTTTGATTTGTTTAATTGCCTCTGTACCAAAGCATGGGCAAAGATTGTGGGAAAACCTGACAATCTGAGGTGTATAAAATATATCACCTCTATCTAGCTGAAGCATGCGAGTTTATAATTCACTTTCTGTGAGCACTGGAGCAAATAAATCTCAACCCGGGTCAGATTTTTGCCAAATTGGAACACAAAACTGATGTGCGCATGGGATGAAGCAGCTTCATTTTAAATTAGAGCAAATACTGGATTATCTGGATCTCTGTGAACCACTTACTGAAGATGGCCTTCACTACAGAGATTGCTGAGATGAGGACATGCCAACATAACAGTGACACATATAGGGAATAACTCTTTGGTTGAGTTGACAACATCGTTTTAGCCGATTACCTTTAAAAAGCAATACTTTTTTTTTATTGTGACTACAGGCAACAGGTTATTCCAGATTCTGATTCCTGTTGGTCATGTTCATCTACAGAAACCTGCAGTACCTTCTGATTCTACAGGGACATTACTTATGTCCCACACATTCATGGGTTCATTCTCATGGAATATAAATACTACACTTTTACCAGTTTCAAAAGTGGCTACTACCACTGATGCTGATTAGTCAGTGAGACATTTAGAGCTCAATCCTGCTGTCACTGAATTAAACTGCAAAACTGCCATTTATTTTGATGGTGCAGTAAGCACAAACCTCCATTTCTAATGCTATAGCTTTGGAAAAAGCTATTTGCCTTGTTCAGCTACAGTTTGTTGCTGTAATGATGCTGTCTGCCTCATTATAGCAATGAACTGCAGCTAAACAAGGCAGCTAGCTTTAGTCTAACATAGAGCTGAATTCAGATCCAGATTTCTAATAACCCAAAGGTGAGGAGTATTTGGATTTAGAACTTTGGTTCAGCTCATTAACAACAATTTGTCCAGTTGCCAAGTTTGGATTCACATTCAAAGGTTGCCAAAATTCTGAGGTATTAGGATCCAGTTTTTGGTTCAAGTCCTTCTTAAGTCTAAATCAACTAACCAGGGTTGCCAATTCTTTGGTCTAGCAGTTAACAGAAGCTCTACTAGCAGTAGAGCAAATTAAGCATAAGTTTTGAATTATTCCTTTGAGAAATAGTCTAGAGTCCTTGGAATCAAACTTTCACAATGAATTGTAATTCATGTGAACAACAAATTTCCTCCATAAAGCATTTGATTAAATTGCCACTCTCCATGAAAGTGCTTAATCCCTCAGTATTGATTTTAGCGGTATTAGTAATTAAGATACATTTCATTCCCATTAGTTCTGCACGTAATATTTCATATGCATGTTCTGTATTTAGCTAGATGAGGGTATGGGAGTGGCACTATATGTGAAAGATTTCAAAAAATCTTCAATGAATCAAACAGTATCATAGAATCTTTATGGATAGAAATTCCATACAGTAAGTCCTCCCTTAATGTTATAATTATGTTCCTGAAAAATGCGACTTTAAGCAAAACGATGTTAAGCTAATCCAATTTCCACATAAGAATTAATGTAAATGAGGGGGTTAGGTTCCAGTGAAATTTTTTTCACCAGACAAAAGACTATATTTTTTATATATATAAAAAATATATACACACACACACACACACACACAGTATAAGTTTTAAACAAACAATTTAATACTGGTACACAGTGATGATGATTGTGAAGCTTGGTTGAGGTGGAGGAGTCAGAGGGTGGGATATTTCCCTTACTGCTAAATGATGAACTAGCAATTGGCTGAGCCCTCAAGGGTTAACTCTCTCACTCTACAAGGCAGCAGGAATGGAGGGTGTGAGAGAGAGAGATGCGCATTTCCCCTTTAAGTACACTGCCTTGTTAATTAGATCAGCTTGCTGAGACTGCAGCTGCTCCAAGCTTCCTCTGTCCTGAGCCCTGGTGTCCCTCCTGCACTATGGAAGATGGGGTAAGCGGGGTGCAGGAGTGGGGGGGGAGGGGGACACCCTGACATTAGCCCCCCTCTTCCTTCCCTCCCCCCCGCACACCACGCAGGAGTCTCGGGGAGCAGCTCCAAGGCAGAGGGCAGGAGCAGCCAGGGCCGGCTCCAGGCACCAGCCTGGCAAGCAGGTGCTTGGGGTGGCTGCTCCGGAGAGGGGCGGCACGTCCAGCTATTCGGCAGCAATTCGGCGGACGGTCCCTCACTCCCGCTCGGAGCGAAGGACCTCCCGCCGAATTGCCGCTGCAGATCGCGATCGCGGCTTTTTTTTTTTTTTTT